>NC_141405.1:5779812-6257125 GCF_034619465.1 Leptosomus discolor
CTGTAGACTTGCTGCTGTCACTCCTGCCACCTTGATGCCATGTGCGGATGGATACAGCAAGTGCTGGGGCTTACTCCAGGGAAGGAGAAATCTCTCCCAGAGGTTCCTGCTACTTCTTCTCCCCCTAGGTAAGGGGCGGGGGGGCAGCGACAGAAACAACTGCCAAAGTTTTAAAGCAGCCAAATGCAAAAGGCTGAAATTCTCGAGTCATGTGGATGCTTTTTGGTACGAGACAACGAACATTACTGCTGGGGCTGCGAGTGGGAAAAGGGCAGAGAAATGTAAGCCCTGAACTCCAGGTTACTAAGTACTTTGGAGGGTATAACCTGGGCTGAGACACGAGTCGTTTCTGGTCCTGCTGACTGTTCGGAAAGCATAATTAAGGTAATGCTGCCACTCCGTGACTAAAATTCGGTACTGCAGACCGCAAGCCCCGCATGTGTGCTAGCGGGGCTTTGCCGCTCTCGCTGCTGCCACCCTCTGACCAAAGTTCGGTCCTGCAGTTCGCAGCTGCGCACACGCAGTGACGCGCTTTTGGGCGCTCCCTTCTGCCACTATGTGGCCAGAATTTATTACTGCAGCTCTGGAGCCGAGCACGCGCATTGACGCGCTCTTACCGCACTCGCTGCGGCCGCCCTGTGATCAAAATTCGGTACTGCAGCCCAGGAGCCGCGCACGCGCAGTGGCCCGCTTTTGCCGCGCTCGTTGCTGCCACTCTGTGATCAATATTCTGTACTGCCGCAAGCAGCCACGCATGCGTCCTAGCGGCGCGTTGCGGTGCTCTCTGCTGCCAGCCTTTGATCAAAATTCGGTACTGCAGCCCTGGAGCCGCGCATGTGCGGTGGGCGCGCGTTGCCGTGCTCTCTGCTGCCACTGTCTGACTAAAGTTCGGTACTGTAGCCCGGAAACTGCGCATGCGCTTTGGTGACGCATTGCGACGCTCTCTGCTGCCACTTGTTGACCAAAACGCGGTACTGCAGCCCGGGTGGCGCGCATGCGCTGTGGATGCGCGTCGTCGTGCACTCTCTTGCCACCCTGTGACCAAAATTGGGTACTGCAGTCCTCGAACCGCGCATGTGCAGTGGGTGCCCGTTGCTGTGCTCTCTGCTGCCACCCTATGATCAATATTCTGTACTGCACCCTGGAAGCCGCGCATGCCCGGTGGGCGCGCGTTGCCGTGCTCTCTGCTGCCACTCTTTGACCAAAATGCGGTACCGCGGCCCGAATGCGCGCATGCGCCTTGGCATCGCTCTCTGCTGCCACCGTGTGACCAAAGGCCGGTACTGCAGCCCCGGAGCCACCCATACGCGGTGTCGCTCGCTTTTTCCACGCTGCCGTTCGTCTGTAACGCCCATGCGACACTGCGGTGCTTGCGGGCGCTGCCTGGCGCTGGCTGCTGCCTCCCGGTTAGGCAGCCCCGCTTTCGCTCCGCGGGCGCGGTGCCGGCGCCGCCGTTCCGCCCCTCGCCCGAAGAGCGGTCCTGCAGCCCGGCGTTCGCGCGCCGGCTCTGGCCCCTTCGGCGCATTGTTGGTGGACGGGGCATCCGTGTGCCCGGCAGCAGCACGGCGGCGCGCCGGGGGAGGGCCGAGGCCAGCGGTGAGGCGAGCGAGTCATCCTCTTCGGCGTGTGCGCGAGGTCTCCCGCTTTCCGGACACCCGAAGGTGCCGTCCCGCTACCCCCCCTTCCTTAGTAGCCGTGCCTCGCCGCCCCTCCCCGCCCCGGCCGGATGTGCCTTGCCGCATCCCCCCGCCCACGGTGCGCGTGCTTTGGCGCGTCCCCCCGATGTTCCCACCCAGCCCGGGTTGTGTCTTCCCTGCTCTCCCCGCCCTTGTGGGCGTGGTTTTCCCTTCCCCCCGCCCGGCTGGGGGCGTGCTTTGCCGCATCCCACCGCCCTGATGGGCGTATCTTCCTTCACCCCCACGCCCCGCCTGAAGCATCACTTCCGCCTTTCTCCCCACCCCCTCCGGGATTACTCGTTCACCCAGACTCCGGTGCACTGCCTGGCAGTCCGAGTTACGCCAGGAGTGGTACGGTCGCTGAGCGTTGCGGGGCTGGGGCTGCGGCTCCGCCGAGGGAGCGGGTGAGTGGGGACCGGGCGATCGAACGGCGGGCCCCGGGGAGAGCCGTGAGGCGGGCGGCCAGGCCGGCGGGGTCCGTGTCGGGGGCGCGGAGCGGAGGGGCTGCGGGCGGAAACGCGCCGTGTGGGAAGGAGCGGCGGGGGCTGCCCGGAGCCGGGCGGGCGGGAGCCGCGCCATGGCGGGGCGGGGCGGGGGGGGGCGGGGCGGTGTCCCCGCAGGGCCGGAAGGCGGACAAGCGCCTCTCGCGGCACGGCGGGAGCGGCGGTCCCGGGGCGCGACGCTGCCGGGCGGCGATGCCGGGCGGCCCTGCCGGCGCGTCGGAGCGGGCCGGGCGGTGCTCGCCGGTGTCCGGGGCGGGACGGAGGGGTCTCCTCGGTGCCGAGCAAAGGGGAGAGAAACCGGCCGGCCGGCCGGGGCTCCCGGGGACCCGGCCAGGCCCCTTGGGCAGAACCCTGCTCGGTCTTCTCGCCGCTGGCCGGGCGACCTGACCAAGCGTTTCCTGTTCCGCCGCCTCTTCCCGGCGTCACCTTCCGCGTCCCGCGAGGGAAATCCCGTGCAGGCGGCTGCGGTCGGTGCTCGGGTGATGGCCCGTGTGGGGCTGGGGGAGCGCGGAGGGGCCAGGGCGGGTGGAAGGGTCTCCCCTCCCTTCCACACCCAAGCCCGGGAAACGGACCATCTGCTGCCGGGGCAGACAAGCTGGGGACAAAGCGCCGTTAACGGAGCACGGCTCGTTCCCCGGGAGGTCCCTTGGGAGTCGGGAGTGGGTTTTTTTCCGGGTCGAGGAACAGACTTTGCTCTATAAGTGCGGAGCTGCCTGTTGCCTTCTTGAGTGTTTCTCTTCTGTTGGTTCACCCTGATTTTATGGGTGAGATGGAGGTGGCCTTTTATTTTTAGATGCCCAAGTACATTGTCAGTAACCTGTGATGTCAGGACAGGGAACTTTTGAGCACCTAGATGCCAGTAGAAATGTAACCAAAGAAACAGGATGGAAAGTGATGTTTAAACTTGGTGTATAGTCGATTTGTTTTTTTCGTTAGAGTGTTGATGACTGCTTGTCCTGTGGTTCAGTCCACATTCTATTCTGTGGAGCCCTCAGTCTAGGACATTTACTGGGGGGGGGGGGGGGGGGGGGGAAGCTTGTCCTTCCACAAAAGGACTAGTCCTTTGTAGGACTGAGGTGTAGACTTGGAGAGTCTCTTAAAGACATGATCAGAATTAAAGCCGGATTTCACTTAACATTGCTGCTGTTTGTCTTTGCTTTTGTTATTGTCCCCACTGCTCCGTCATGATTTGGAGCTCCGAATTGTGCTTTTTTTTTTTTTTTTTTTTTCTTCCCAATCTGTAATGCCTTTCTTCCCTACCCCCACCCGAGGACTGTAGTGTAGAGACCCTACATTTAAAAGTTAGTTTGTTTCCTCACTGTAATAGGTAACATTGTGCTTTGTTCATTAAACCTGTATGGGAGGGTATGGAAAACCTTTGTACCCACAAGGCTTGACAGCCTAACCGCAGAACATCCGGCAAAGTAAACAGGAACTGAGTTATCACATTTTTGCGAAGTTCACCCACAGGACAACGAGGAAGACCTTCAGCCTTCATCCTGACGACCACCAGGAGGCAGAGAAAGACCCCCTAGCAACACAATGCACAGGCGCAGAACGCAGCGGAAGTATACGTGGCACAAGGAAGTAGAAGACTATAAGAACAAAGGACTCCAGGAAGGGGGGCACGAGCCGTTGGTGGAGCGAAGACTCCCTGGCCGCCCAGCGCTGTTTGCTTGCTATCGCTTGCTTGATTTTAATAAAACTCAAATTGGATTTTAGCTAACCCTGTCCTGTCAATTATTCGGATGGGCTAACACATAACAAATTTGGTGCCGTGACTCGGATAAAGGCAACTCGGTGCAGAACCTACTTGGGGGAGGCACCCCGCTGCAAAGCGGCCCCCACCTAGGGGTACTCACCAAGACCTTTACCGACGAACCCTAAAATTCGATAGCAAGCAAAGAAAAGCCGGCAACCCTGTAATCTTTGTGCACGAAGACCCGAACGAAGACGCAGGAGGGCGTAAGTATAGGCCGGTTACCCATTCGGTTGGGGTTGGGAATCCTGAGGTGTGCTGTGGTGAGATGTCCAACTAAGGACTAAGTGAGTGCGGACTCCTTAATAGTGCAGTTCCCACATCCCGTGAGGGACTGGGCCACGAACAGGAGGCGTGTGTGTGCGTGTGTGTGAAGGCACCTCAGAAGATGGGACAGAAGAAAAGCAAGTCTTCTGATCCCATGGATGGGGGACCCCAAGGGAGGCTCCCCCACATACCTCCAGATAGTCCATTAGGATTAATGATCATGCATTGGGAAGAATACCCCTCTAGACAGGGTAAAAGTAAAGTTAAGATGATTCACTACTATATGGAAATATGGGGAGGAAAACAGATTAGAGGGCATCACCTCTACTGGCCGGTCTTTGGGTCATTTGAGGATTGGATTTGCCAGGCCCTGAATATCTATGTGAACTCAAAGGACCCTTTCAGCCTTGAGGAGAGTGAATATGCTCGTCTGTGGATAGGGTCTGAGACTAGAGTGAATTTATATCTGCTGAAAGAAAAAGGGGGGGGAAAGAAGAAGAAATCAAGCGTAGAAGAGGTCCCTATTTCACCCCCACCGTATATACCTCCACCTCCCCCTCCTGTTCCACAGCCCCCACCTCCTCTGCCACAACTCACCCCTACAGCTCCGGACCCCCCCTTGGGCTCGGAATCTGACTCCGACTCCTCGGAGGATGATCGGAGGCGGGTAACTAGAAGCCAAAGTAGAATCAGACAAGCCAGAGGTGTGGAAGGACTGTACCCCTTGAGAGAAATTGCAATGGGGGGACCTCAGGCTGGTATGGGATATGTGGCCGTACCTCTTAATTCAGGCGATGTGATAGAATTTAAGAAGGAAATGGGGAATCTGTTAGAGGACCCCCTAGGAATGGCGGAACGGGTAGACCAGTTTTTGGGACCCAACGTATACACCTGGGAAGAGTTGCAATCAATACTGGGAATATTGTTTACTTCTGAAGAAAGAGGAATGATAAGGGGATCAGGATATGCCATAATTGATGGAAAAACATTTAGTGTAATGGAGTCAGGACCCCTGAGCCCTAGTTGGTCAGCCCAGGCCTGTGAATTATATGCTGTATTGAAGGCCCTAAAGCGATTAAGAAACAAAATTGGCACTATCTATACTGATTCAAAGTATGCATTTGGCGTAGTGCACACATTTGGAAAGATTTGGGAAGAGCGGGGACTGACAAACTCACAAGGAAAAGGACTCATACATCAAGAACTCATAACACAAATTTTATGAGCAATACGGGGTCCGATAAGAATAGCAGTAGTACATGTAAAAGGCCATCAAAGGCGATTAGGCCCCCTGATTAGGGGAAATAACTTAGCCGACCAAGAAGCAAAAAAGGCAGCACTAATGACAATCGAGATGATGGATGATAGAGGAGATTGCCCAGCGTGTGGGATTGGAACAGATCTGGAAGAGGAGTTACCTTGTTATGGGTGCTGGAAGGATTTTGGAATTGACGCGCTCCCTTGTCGATGTTATATGTATATGCCCCCTGGCTACCCAGACGGGAAGCCTAAAAATGAAAATTGTTTCCACCACGGGAAAATATATTCTCTTTTTAGTTGTACTGTGCAAGAGAAAGAAAAATTAAGATGGGGGCTGACCAGGTAGGGGAAAGGTGGAAATGTCCAGACGGACGGGAGGTATTACCAAAATCAATAGCTACAAAAATCATGCAGAGATTCCATGAGACCACCCATTGGGGAACCCAAGCCCTGGTGGACCAGTTTGCCACCAAATACGTATGTATAGGAGTATATAACATAGCCAAACGAATAGTAGGAGAATGTATAACCTGCCAGAAGGTCAATAAACGGCAGCTATGGGAGGTTGTCTCCAGGGGAAGGGAACTAGCTCATAGGCCATTTGCGCGGGTACAAATAGATTTTACAGAACTACCAAAAGTGGGTAGATATAAGTATCTGTTGGTAATAATAGACCATTTAACCCACTTTGTTGAAGCATTGCCAACTGCAAGAGCTACAGCTCAGACAGTAGTCAGAATACTTTTAGAAGAAATAGTTCCTAGGTATGGGGTAATAGAAGTAATAGACTCTGACAGAGGCCCCCACTTTGTTTCCAAGGTAGCTAAGGAAACTTTACAATCTTTGGGTATGCAATGGCAATACCACACCCCCTGGCACCCACAAAGCTCTGGAAAAGTTGAAAGAATGAATGGAGAAGTAAAGAAACAGCTCACAAAATTAATGTTGGAAACAAAAATGTCTTGGGTGAAGTGTCTTCCCCTAGCCCTAATCAACATACGGACACAGCCCAGAACGGATATAGGCATATCCCCTTTCGAAATGTTATATGGAATGCCATATGATTTAGAAGCCCCACAGGACCACCCTCAATTGGAGAACTCACAAATTAAACCCTATTTGATACAGCTAATGACTCGGAGGGAAAAGCTGCGAACCAAGGGCTTAGTAGTACTAAGACCACCCTTAGATATAGCCATACATAAGATACAACCTGGAGATAGGGTTTTAATTAAGTCATGGAAAGAATCCTTATTAACTCCTTGCTGGGAAGGACCCTGTGTTGTTTTACTCACTACAGAAACTGCCATTTGGACAGCAGAAAAAGGGTGGACACATGCAAGCCGAGTGAAAGGACCAATACGAGATACATCTTGGAAGGTCACCACTGCGCCTGGAGACCTGAAAGTCACATTCAAGAGGACTTAAATGGACTCATCTGTAACAGTGATTCGAGTGAGGCAATTTGGAGAATTGGCAGGGTATACCAAACAATGTGCTAGTGACTTCAGAGTTAGATGTGGGGACCTGAATTTTAACTGCTATCCCTTTGTGTGTTTTATATGCAAAGTGTGCCGGGAACAGTGGTGGTCCCATTGCCACAACGGGATACCCCCTAGAGGAGTGTGTCGAAGCTGCTATGATCAGGAACGGGGGATTACTAAATTAACACTCGATCTCAAAGTATCAAGAGGAGAAATCAAAGAACAAGGCCTTGAGTGGTGGAAAATTTTTACGCTTGGAGCTAGGCCAGAATATTATTGTTATCACTCAAACGAGCCAGCTCCCCTAATAATTGAGATCGTTAAAGGGTGTTGTCGGAAGGCCCTAAAAGGGGTTGGGTGTAGTTCTCCAACAGTAAAAGATAGTAACTGGAGAGCATATACACAGAGGCAAGCAAATAAAAGTGTCTTTGGACCTCCTGAAGAGTAATCCTGCTGCCGAGAAGATGGTACACACCGTGGCTCGCAGCAACCGAGTCGACGGGCGAGGCAGAGGAGTAACAAGTGGTGGAGGGAAAAGAACCCCGGATGGGACAATGCAAAGATGCTGGATGAGCTGCCTGAATGCTGATCAAGTTCTCAAACACACACAAACCTCTAAGGGACATAAGAAACACCAAAAAACGGGGAAAGCAGCAAAGACAGCCCAGGGGCAGGGACTCTACCCTTTCCGGTGCACTTTCATAATCATTGCAGTGTTGTGTGAACTATCTAGAGGGGACCTTTCTGTACAGTCCCACCAGCCCTTCAATTGGACCCTTTCCAGCCTAGATGAATCCAGGATCATTAGGTTCAACCTCACAGCGGGACCGCCTTCCTTTAATGTAACTAATTGTGATTTATTGGGATCTGTACTGGGCTGCTCCCCAGACCGAAGTTGCTGCCGGAGCACCTCATGGAGTGTAAAATCTACTTATTGGTGTCCCAGCTCGAATCCTGGAAAAAGCTATTGTAACTACCCTGGTCACTACTATTGCGGTTATTGGGGCTGTGAAACCATAGTAACCGGAGGATGGTATCCAGATACTCCGGATAAATATCTTAAGGTTACTTGGTGGCCGGAAGGTTGTGAACAGCCAAGATATGCCTTTGAAGGTGAGGTGCCTTCACGTTTGGGAACGTGTAAAACTCTGTTACTCACAATATTACAAGATCAGGATCCGAGCTGGTTCATAGGTAGAACTTGGGGCATAAGATTTTGGGAACCAGGAGCTGACAGAGGAGGGCATATCCAAATAAAGAAGGCCTTACCTTCTGAGGAAACTAAAGCAATTTGACCTAACCAAGTCTTGACAGGAGAGGTAGTACAAACTATAGCAGTTAATAGCTCCCTTAACGGAACCTCAATAGAAATGGAAGAAAATATAACCAATGCAACCCCGGCCCAAAAGGAAAGTATCAAAGGAAACAGTCTTTGGAAAATAATGAAAGCAAGTTATCGTGTACTAAATCGCACAAACCCAAATTTAACTAACCATTGCTGGCTTTGTTTTGGAATAAAACCACCCTTTTATGAGGCAGTAGGAGTAACTGAAAAGCCGAAATGTGTAAATGGAAGTAATCCAACACAATGTACCTGGGGAAAAGACACTCCAGGGATCACCCTAGCCCAGGTGACAGGGAAAGGCAAGTGCATAGGGTCGGTTCCTAAAGAAAAGCAACATTTATGTAAACCTAAAAGGAATAATTCCAGGACTAAGAAACCAGCTGACTGGTTAATACCTGCTAAAAATACAAAATGGGTATGCTCAAAAATGGGGGTGACCCCCTGCATCCACTTAAGATTGTTCAACGAATCCAGTGAATATTGTGTACAAGTAGTGATTATACCCAAGATCCTATATCATCCTGAGGATTACGTATACGAGCACCATATAACCCCAGGGCACCATTTGACAAAGAGGGAACCATTCACAGCATTAACAATTGCCACCCTGATGATATTAGGAGGAACCGGAGTAGGAACAGGGGTAGCTTCTCTTGTTAAACAAAATCAAGAGTTCATCTCATTGAGAGTAGCTGTAGATGAAGATTTGGCCCGGATAGAACAATCTATTAGCGCCATAGAAAAGTCTCTTAAATCCTTATCGGAGGTAGCCTTGCAGAACAGAAGAGGGCTGGACCTAGTATTTTTGCAACAAGGATGATTATGCGCAGCCCTAAATGAAGAGTGTTGTGTATATGCAGATCATACCGGAATAGTGAGGGATACTATGGCTAAATTAAGAGAAGGACTAGAAAAGAGAAAACGAGAACGGGAAGCAAATCAAAGCTGGTACGAAACGTTACCCGATGAGCCAGATTTGGCAGGAACTCTTATCTTGAGTACCCAAGAGCTACAACGGTTCAATGAACAAAATAATGGACAAAAGAAAAAGGGGGGATTGTAATAGGTAACATATTGTGCTTTGTTCATTAAACCTGCATGGGAAGGTATGGAAAACCTTTGTACCCACAAGGCTTGACGGCCTAACCGCAGAATATCTGGCAAAGTAAACAGGAACTGAGTAATCACATTTTTGCGAAGTTCACCCACAGGACAACGAGGAAGACCTTCAGCCTTCATCCTGACGACCACCAGGAGGCAGAGAAAGACCCCCTAGCAACGCAATGCACAGGCGCAGAACGCAGCGGAAGTATACGTGGCACAAGGAAGTAGAAGACTATAAGAACAAAGGACTCCAGGAAGGGGGGCACGAGCCGTTGGTGGAGCGAAGACTCCCCGGCCGCCCAGCGCTGTTTGCTTGCTATCGCTTGCTTGATTTTAATAAAACTCAAATTGGATTTTAGCTAACCCTGTCCTGTCAATTATTCTGATGGGCTAACATATAACACACAAACGTGGAAGTCCTTAGAATTGAGTTCTGATGATTGAAACCACAGCAATGATGTCTGTCTGTCTTACAGATCCGGAGTATTTTTGAACATGTACCCTCACGGGCAAATGTCATGGGGATACAGATCTTCTGCACTTCATCCTCCAGCAGGACAATCTGCTGAGACGGGGATGAGCTGTGAAGGGGGGGGGGGGGGGGGGGGGGGGGAAGGTACAGGGTAGTGGGTTGGGGTTTTTTGGTGTGGTTTTTGTGGGTGTTTGGGTGAGGAAGGGGGGTGGTGCTGTGGTTTGTGGGTGCGGGATCATTTCTGTGGGGGTATGGTTTTGGGGGGCAGGGGGGAGATAGAGTGCAAGGCTGCCTGGTGGCAGCCTGCAGAGCTCTTTTGCTGCCTGACCTCTGCTTTCCTTTTCCTTTGCTCCTCTGTCAGGGCTGTAATTGCTCTTGTGAAATGACCCAGAGGACAATGAAGTTACTTGCCTGTGTAAATGTGCTGGTAATAGCAGGAAGGGGAGTGCTTGGGTATTGAATAACTTGGCTGCAAGTAGATCTTCTGAAGGAAGAACAACAAGAAGGGGAAGCAGATAGCAAGCTTCCAAAAATGTGTGTGTGTGAGACGTCAAAGTTGTATTGCCAAACGTCGTTTCTGGCAATGTGTTCCCTGTGGCTGTTTTTGGTAAAGTTAAAGTTTGAGGAAATTTGGGGTTGTGTGTATCAAAAGATGCCCTTCTGTTTGTGTTCCCTGCTGCCTAAATAGCATTGGTCGATAGCCCGTGCAGGGGCAGGGCTGCTGTTCCCTGCTGTCACCGTTGCCGCGGTAGTGCTGCGACTTCTGGACCTAACGGGTGGGTTTAGGAGCGGAAGGAGAACGAAATGTTTTCCGTAAGGGCTGGGGATGCCGACCCTGTTCTCCGTCCACCGCTTTCCTGTGCACACACTGAACCAGTTTTATTTTTCTCCCTTGTTCCTGGTCTAAATGTTTTTGAAGCTGTCGCTGCTGTGGCTTTGCCGTTTGCGTTCCTGCGTTTTCGTGGCATCCTGGATAGGGATCGCCTCCGCTGCGGTGAAGCATCAAGATGCAGTTTTCAGTTGAAAGCTTCAGAAACTGCGTTTGCTAAAATGGGTGCAGGTGAAACTGTTGCAAATCTGCAGTGGTAAGAAAAACTCATCTACAGAAAGTTAGATAAGTAGAGACGTCCTTTATTAACGATGCGCACCGGGGACATGGGATCCTTCCCAAAGATGTCCACCGGCACATTGCAATCAACAAATATTTATATATTAAATTCATACATATTCAGTCTATACAATGCATATTCATTTTCATCCTCTTGATGATTGGTTTTTCTTCTCTTGCTTCTGATGGAATTAGTGTGCAGCCTCTGTCGTAGTCTTCTATTGTTCTCTTTTGAGTAGGTGGTATAATTTGGGTAGGTGGTCCATGAGTCGGAGGTCTCAACCACTCCTCGAATTGACCGTGTATGGTCAAGGAACATGTCCTTGGCTTGTAGGCTCTTGTCTCGTACCTACTTCGGTCATGATTCAAAGATTATACACAATGGGTACCATCATAAATCCTGTCTTGCAGACATCTTGGACTACAGCATACTGTCCTTGTTTCTAACCACTAACAGATTATTGGTTAATGAATACCTTAGGTCTGGAATTTTACAGGAGTATGCTAGCAGCATTGGCAATACAGATTTTATTTTATATTTGATCATTTATTCCATTTGAGACTTATTTTCCCAATATAATCATTAGTCTCTCCTGTTAATATTCACTAATTAGAATTCTTGATATTCAAATCAAGATGGGAAAAGTAAGGGGATTTCTAAGCAGTATCCTAAAATCCTAAATCTGGTGCTTTCTGCAACAAGACCAGTCTGGCACACACAGCCATGCTCGTGGGGTGGCTCGGTGGCTCCTCGTTGAAACGGCGAGGTGTGCGTGGGCGTCCATAGGGACACGCGCTGGGTCTGAGAGCGCACTGCGTTTTTGCTGTTGGAAGACAGAACGGAGTGTGCTCCCTGTGAAATCTGAGGAGAGTCAAGTGCCGGGAGGGACCCTAAGCAGGTTGGGTGGCCCAGCTGCAGCTTTAAAGGTTCTTGACAGCTTGGAGGAGTGGCCTGGAAAAAAAATCATTCCTTTTCTGCAAGGAGACAGTTGACGAGGGCAGGTGGGTCGCTGTACTCTTTAAGGAAAATATTCGACTTGGGACATCTAGGGTGAGGAAACCCTGGCTCTATGTAGGCTTGAGAAAAGGTGTGTAGTTATCTGTGTGGACCTAGGGAAGGGAGTTCCGGTGAGACTGAAGCTGCCAATGAGTCAGAAGGAAAAAAGAAAGGCAAAAACCGCCTAGTTTTCTACAAAAACCAAAATCTCTAGTGGCCTGTCTCAACAGCTGTAGCAAAGATGATGCAAAATGCTTTTTCTTCCACTCGGTTGTAGTCTTTGCAAACCTTTGCTGAAATAGGAAGCTTTTGATTCCTAGCCAGCTTTGTGCTAAAAGGTGTTTTTGTTTGGTTGGTTGTTTTTTTTCCCTCTCTCAGCAGAATATCAACTGGCATCATTTCACCGTGGTGACCTTTTCTTCTGCCTTGGAGGTACAAGATGGGTGGAAAGGATCCTGAGTGTCCTGCAAGGATAAGGTATGTCTGCCATATGCGTCTGCGTTTTTCCCCATGTACTTGTAGTATGGACTTTAAAGTGAACGTGAAGAATGTGCCAGCTCTGCTTCTCTAGTTTTGATAGGAAGTACTTCAGCAGAAACACTCAAAATAAAATAAGGTCTGTTCTGGAGCACATTGTGCCTGTGCGAAGTGTACTCCCCTCCATTTATTTGCTCTTCCTGAGAGTGTGCGTAGCCTTCTGTTTTGTGTGCTCACTGAGAAACAATTCTGTGAGAATCGTGCGGTACTGAAAGGGGAAAGAAACTATGTGTAAGAGCTTGGGTGTTCTGAAGAAATGGACTGTGTTCCGGATAACAGCTTTCTGCTTTTTCAGTCCTTAAGTGTTTAAAGTATCTCATAGGGGTATGTGAAAATCTGACTGAGATACTGACATCTGTACTAAGAGCAATCAAGGTGGTGGGTTGGGGGGTTTTTTGTGTGGTTTTTTTTTCTTTGTTTGTTTGTTTTTCCCCTGCCTCTCTCTAGCAAATCTTCCAGTCCTGTTTGGTAGCCTTAAGTACTACAGCACTGAGGTTTTGATTTCCACGCCCTTCCCCCAAAGTAAAATAATATGAGGGATCTCTTATCTTACTAATCTTTTTATAAGTTTCACTTCCGATAGGAAAAAAAAAAAAAGCAGTTCATGTTGTGTAATATACAAATGGACTTGCCTTGTTTAAACTGTAACCGCCAAAGAGCTGCAGGGTACGATTGATGAGGGTGTTTAAGCAGTTCGGTATTTCTTCTATATGTTTAAAAAGAGAGGCCACTGAATGTTACGGATGTTTTTCCCCATATTTGGAGGGAGCACTCTGAAGTACTTTATTTCTGTCTGGCTTTTGATGGCGTGTTTCCGTGGCTGCTTGGTGGCATCTCTCCTGGGCGGTGCAGCTGCCCAGATGTCCCTCCTAATTGCATAATGCACAAGAAACCCCCCAGTCGGATGGGAATGGTGTATTTTGGAGACAGGTGATTTAATGATATCTGTTTACTGCTAGGCGAGTGCAGTTAACACAAATATCAGATCAAATACTTTTGTAGCGTAAGCATTTTTGTTGGACATAGATGAACATCCACATGCCTTTTTTTTTGTATAAAGTGAACAACTGAGATTTGTTCTTTCTTTAAAGAAAGTTTCAAACTTGAATTTATTATGATTAAGTTTTGCATTTACATTTTCATTCATTGACCAAGCAAGCGAGACATGCGGTGGCGCAAGGGCTGTAGCTGTTGTGGTGAGTGTGATGACGGTATGAGGTCATCCTGTGGTCTCGGGGGGGGTGTGGTGGGGGGGTGTGTATCTCCCTGCAGGGGTGCCGTAAGAAAGGAATGAGACATTTTCCAGCACCAGCAAGCGTGTTTGCTTTTTATGCTGAGAATGCATTCAAAATCTTTTTGATGAGTCTTAATATTGAATTTAAGAGTACTGGTGGCTCTGGTTTTGAATAGACATGTTGTATTTTGAGCTTACCTCCTTTAGGATGCCAGGCCATCGGATCCACACAGTCCAGTATACCCCGTCATCCCTTTTCTTCTCCTGGCCGAAGGCAGGGACCCTCTATTCCTGTTCCTCATCGGAATATTCACTGTCTGATCTTTGCATTGCCAGACCAGAAGTTCCCTCAGCAGGATCAAGGGAGGTGATCTCAGTTCTTTTATGTCTGGGAGATTGTTGATTGCCTTCTTGGGTCTTTGCAGAAACTACGCTGACAGCCTTCTTGGGTGATCCCTTCTTAACAGGTGTCTTCCCTCTCAGTTCGTGTACACAGGCTTCCAGCTTGGAGGTGGGTTCACCAATCCCGCTTCCTCATGTCCTCCCCCTGGTCACGCAAGAAAAACCAGGGTGCACCACGTGGCATACGTTTAGGGCTTCCTTTCCCTCTGACCGGCGCAGGAGAGGACTGTCTTCTTGGGGCACCCCTGACAGCTAAGGTGCTGTCCCATAAGAATAAGGTATACAGATTTTCTTCAAAGTTCCGGAGCCAAGCAGATACTCTTTCCACAGTCACTGTATCCATATCTGGGTTATACATTGAAGCCAGGCTGCTAGAATATAACACAGGGGCACTTTGAACCACCTTCCTCCACATGGCCTGTGTGCACGGAACATCCTCTGGATCTTTGGGGACTTTATCTTTGTCCAGATTGCTATAGATGATTTCCAGCACCGCTAGTTCTCTCAGGTACTGGATGCCTTCGTCTGCAGTAGTCCACTTTCCTGGTGAGGTTGCAAGATCTTCCTTGAATGGATATCTTGCCTTTACACTTAAGAGCAGCTGTCTCCAGAGACTGCAAATTGCTGTCTCTTTTCCAATTCCTCTTTCTATTCCCCGGTCTCTAGCAAGGGATCCCAGCTGTTGGGCTTCCCTACCTTCCAGCTGCTGACTGTCGGCCCCATTATCCCAGCATCGGAGCATCCAGGTGGCAATACGCTCACGTGGCTGACAGCTGTAATCTTTCTGCAGGTCTCGAAGTTCTGATGAGGTTAAGGACCGAGTAGTTTCTGCTTCTTGTTTGATTTCTCTTACTTCTTCCTCTGATTTCCTTGTTGAAGGACTGGCTTCTTGATCGGATACTTCTTCCTCCCTTGTTAATCGAGGATGTGGACCTGTTGCTTTTCTTATCCACTGTTTCTTCTTCACTACTGGGGCAATTACTGTAGTCGTTGTTGTTTGCGTTCCTATATCGGCCATGGTGTTCTCAGATGTAGTTTGGGTCCCTGCTTCAGCCACAGTCCTCTGAGAGTATTGAACTGTGGCTCGATAGGCACAGGCCAGGCCCCAGTACAGGGTTAGAAGCTGCTGGGTTTCATTGGAGTAGGTAAGGCACCCTTCTATCAGGTGGTGCATTAGTTTGCTAAGATCACTTGCCTGTTTAGGTGTGAAGTCCCAGGTTATGGGAGGTGATAACCGTCCTAAGAATCTGCCCAAATCCTTCCACACACTCTGCCACCTAGGGACTGGCTGCCTCAGGGCACTTTTCGGTATTGCCTGACCCAAAAGCTGTCTTCTCTTATACCAGGATGATGCCAGATTCCACAGAACCCATACCATGCCAAAAGTATTAATGAGTAATATTAAACAACTCACATAAGGGTGAATGAGAACCTTGGGAGCCTGCATAAACAAAGTCATCTACATCAATTTCAGGTAGGGAGAGGGAGACGAATTCTTTCATCTTCTCCACAACATAGCTCCCCAAGCACAACAAGGCCATCACTACCAGGCAAGAGCACATAGCTATTATTTGAGCTAGCATGTTCCCAAGCTCCTTCATCCTCCCCACTCAATAGCTTCCCCAGCACACTAAAGTTATCAATGTGATACCAGAGTACATAGCAATTGTTTGTACTAGCATGTTCCCAAGCAGAGCAAAATAAAGAGATAAGCACTGCAGCTAACAAACTCCATGACCTGCACAGGAGTTTTGTCACTCAATAGCTACTACAGCTACAGCACACTTAATGCAAAACTGTCGTTATTGTGCCCCACGTTGGGCACCAAAATGACTGTGGTGGTTTGGTCCTGGCCAGATACCCACCAAAGCTACTCTATCACTCTCACCCCCTCAGCTGGACAGGGGAGAGAGAATATAACAACAGGCATGTGGGTCAGATAAAGACAGTTTAATGAAGCACAAGCTGCGCGAGGGAGCAAAAGCAAAACAAAAGATCTTATTCTCTACTTCCCATCAGCAGGCGATGTCCAGCCACTTTCCGGGAAGTAGGACTCTGGTATGCATAGCAGTTGCTCTGGATGACAAACGCGAAACGAATGTCCCCCCCTTCTTCCTGTTTTCCCCAGCTTATGTTGCTGAGCAGACGTCATGTGATATGGAATATCCCTTTGGACAGTCTGGGTCAGCTGTCCTGGCTATATCCCCTCCCAAGTTTTTACCCACCCCCAGCCTACTGGGGAAATGTTGGGGAAACAGCCTTGGTGCTGTGTGAGCCCTGCTCAGTAGTAGTCAAAACACTGGTGTGTTATCTAGCTACCACTACACAGCACGGTGAGGGCTGCATCTCAGGCAGACCCATTATACTGCCGTGTGGCAGCTCCCCGCTGTCTTCCCTTTCTTCATCTCTCTCTCTGGACGGCTCCCGCTTCCCTGTTTTTCAATTTCTTCCTTCTGGGCCCTGTAGCCTGTGGTGATTGTGCTGCTTTCTCAATCTCTCTGTCTGGCTCTGGATCCCAATTTTTTAATTCCTCCTGCTTCTCCCTGTAGCCTGTCTTTCTGTCCGCCTCCTCCCCCTTTATCTGTCTCCCCACCCCGCCTCTAACGCCCTGTCCCTGTGTTTTAATTCCTCCCTCTCTGCCCTCCAGCTGTTGCTGTGCTTCCTGCGTGTGTCACACTGGGTCAGGCTCCTCGTCCCTGTCTTTTCATTCCTCTGGCTCCTCCCTGGAGCCCGTCGCTGTCATTTTCTTTTGCCATTTCTCTGTCTGGCTCCAGATCCTTGCATCTTCCTCCCCCCCCCCCCCCCCCGCCCCCATTGCTCCTGGCTGTTTTTTCTGTCTCGATTTCTCTGTGCCTGGCTCTGGCTCCCCGTTTTTTCATTCCTCCCTCTCTGTCCTGTAGCCCATTGGCATATTTTCTTTCTTTGGGCTCTCTTTGGCCGTTTCCCTGTCCCTGTTGTTCAGTTTCTTCGTTCTCAGCCCTGTAGCGTGCCGCGATTCTTTTCCTTTCCCCCCCTTTCCCAGCTCCCAGTCCCTCCCATTTAATACCTCCCTCCCTGTCCTGTTGACGGTCAGGTGTCATGTGTCCGGGGGTCCCCTGCCTCCCCCCCGCCCCCCAGCCCCTTCTCACTTTCGCACTTCCCGTCTGTGTTTTTTAATTCCCTCTTCTTTGCTGTGTAGCCTGTCGCTTTTTTCTTTTCTCCATCTCTATGTCTGTCTCAGTGCCCCCATTTTTTCTTACTCTCCGCCCTCTACGCCACCCCTATTTTTGCCTTTCTCTGACACTCTGTATCCAGCTCCCTGTCCCTATTGATTTTCTCCTTCTTACTCCTGCACCCGCTGCTATTCCCTGCTGTCGCCATCCCTCTCTGTTGATCTCCCTGTGCCCAGATTTTAATTCCTCCTTCTGCCCCCCATAGCCTGTCTGGATTTTCACCCTGCTCTCTGGCTCCCTCACTCTGCCTTTGTGTTCCACATTCTTTGTCCCATAGCCCCAAGCTCTTTGTCTGTCTTTCTCAGTCTCTTCTGTCTGGCTCCCTGCTGCTATTTTTTTATTTCCTCCCTATTTGTCTCATAGCCCATCACTGTTTTGTGGTGTGTTTGTTTTTTTTTTTATGTCTCTGTCCAGCTCCCAGTCCCTGTTCTTGAATTTCTCTTCCCTCTAGCCTGCTCCTGTTTTTTTCTGTTCTCGATCACGCTCTGTCTGGTCCCCTGTCCCTGTTGGTCAATTCTTCTTTCTCTGCCCTACAGCCCGTGCAGTGTTGTACTTTTTTCCGTCTCTCTCTGGCTGGACTCTGTTGCTGCTCATGAATTCCTCCCTCTCTGCCCTGTAGCCTGTTGCTTTTGTCCTTTCTCCATCTCACTGTCTCTGGCTCCCTGATGACGCTATTTTAATATTCCCCCCCTTCTTTTTGTATGCATCGCTATACTTTTTGCTCTCCAGCTTTTTTTTTTCTGGCTCCCTGTCCCTATTTCTTAATTCGTCCACCTGTAGCGTGTAGCTCTGTGGTTTGTGCTGTGTTGTTGTCATTCCCCAACCCCCCCCCGCCCCTTCCCTCCATCATTGGCTGTCTCTGCTCCCTGTCTCTGTTGTTTCATCCTCCCTCTCTGCCCTGTTCTTTGTTGTCTTTCTCCATCTGTCTCGGTCCAGCTTCCTGCCCCTGTTCTTCTTTCCTCCCTCTCTGTCGTGCTGCCCATCCCAGGTTTTTCCTGTGTCTCCGTCCTCCTTTGTCGGTCTCTGCCCTGCTCCCTTCTCCCTCTATCTGCTGCCTCTCTTCCTCTCTCCCTGCTGCTGCTTTCTCCACCTGTCGGGCTCCCTGTCCCTGTCCTTCTCTCGCCATCCTGTTCCCTGCCTCAGGCGCTCTCGCTGCACCCGCTGCCTGCATGACTGAAGAAACGCTCGCTGTCTCCTTGGCCCTCCTGGCTGCATTTGCAGTCCCTTCACAGTGGGCAAGGGGCTGTGAGGGAGCCCAGGGGAGGAGGTGCTGCACGGCGGGGGTCGGGCGATGGCCCCCTGGCTCCTGCGGCACGGCCCAGCCCTCGCCACAGCCGCCGCACGAGCTGTGGGCTCGTTGCCAAGGTTGCGCAGCTGCCCGTGGGCATCCGGCTCGGGCACCATGCTCAGCGCTGTGCCCAGCGAGCGGCAGTCTGTCCTGCCGGCGGGCGCCGCCGGTAACGGCCGCGTGATGCTGCGAGGCCTGTGGGACGGGGCCACCGTGCCCGCTGTCGCCTCCCCGTGAGGAAAGGCCGCTGCTGCCCACAGGCACGGGGCTGATGGGTGCGCTCTTTTTGTCCGCCGGGCTCCCTGACCCTGTTTTCTTTGCACCGTGTCCCTGCAGGGCTCCTCATCCTTTTTTATCTGTTTCTCCATTTCTTTGTTTTCCCGGTACCTCTCTTTCTCTGCTCCTCGGTTCCTCTCCCTCACCTTATTTTTCTGTTTCTGTTCCTCTGCCCAGCTCCCCCTGGCTGTGTTTTCATTCTCCGTACCTGCTGCCCCAGCACGGACTGCTGAGCGGTCCCAGGGAAGGGTAAGTGGACGGGCTCTGAGCCCCAGAGCAGGCGCGTTCCCGGCACTTAGACGCATTCACAAATAAACCCTTGCTCTGTGTCCTTTGTACTCGCTGAGTGGCGGTCAAGAGTCCAGGGGAGCAGGTACACAGCAGGGGTAAGGGGCCATGGCTGCAGCTGCGGGCTGGGTCCGGAGGAGCCCCGGAGGGAGCCAGCGAGGCTGATGGCGATGGCCACTCTGTGTCATGGGGCTGCAGCCCCAGGGGATAGTGCTGCTGGGGCACACCTGCCCAAGAGTGCCGACAGCAGACGGGCTGAGGGTCGTTTGGAGTCGGGCCCCGTCAGGGCAGCTCCCAGGGATTTTCTGAGCTGGTGGAGAATAAGGAGGAAGAGGGGCAGATGGCTGCCTCCGGGCATCTGGAGGCCTTCCCACCCCTTGGAAAATCTGGCCCCACTCGCCCCATGCAGCTGCCCCCAGCTCCAGCTCCTCCTCTGAAGCCTATCCCATAGCCCCACACTGCCCCATACCTTGCCCTCATGGCAGCAAGCTGGCCCGTGAATATCCTTTATTGCACCGTAAATGCAGATGCTGTTAGCATCAGTTTGGGGAAAGAGCAGCATCTCCAGCAGCTCCTGCAGAAGGAGGGGTTCCTGCCCAGGGAGAGGGGTGGCTGTTGCTGTGGACAACAGTTGGCCGTTCTTTGTCTCCCAGGGGCAGCGCTGAGGACTCAGTTGCCGGTTCCTCCCCTGAGGATGTTGCCGCCTGCGTCTGGCTCAGGTTTGTGTCCTTATTTTCCTAGTTAAAGTGGTTCCTTTAGTTTAATTCCCTACCCGGTCACGTTGCTGATGCCGCAGATGCAGTAGAAGAGCAGATGTTGTCCTTTGCGGTATGGGCGCTGTCTCTGCTCAGCGCTTTGTACCCCATAACACAGAGGTAGGTGAGGAAACTCCCTGCTGCTCCTCCGTCCGCCCTTGTCTGCTGGGGGTCGCCCCAGGTCCTTTCCCAGGGGATTGCAGGAAGGGTGGTGAGCAGGGCCCCGGGTGTATGAGCCCCGGCCTCTGCACAGGGAGCCTGTTCTGCTCCAGGCTGCTGCGGTGCAGGCGCTCCGCTGGTCGAGTCGCTGGTGGCAGCTCTGAAGCCAGCTGGGCTGCATGGGCGTCGGGGGTTTGGTCACGGTGAGAAGTGGAGACGTCGGTGTGAAGGAAGAGCTTTGGGACCGGCTGAGGTTCGGTTGTAGGCATAGTAGGAAGTATCCTTGTATGCAGTTGGTTTTGTTGTTTCAGGCCAGCGGTTTTCCGCTGAGGGTTTGAGGGTGGAAAAATGGTTTAATAGCCTGCCCTTTTTTTTCTTTTATTTTAGATGCATTGTGTTTTCCTGGAATTCCTGACTACAGGAGATGGAACCTTGTTGTTTTTCCCCACCGTTTTTACTGCATGCTGTGGAAGTTGCTGATGTCTTGATCAACACTGATTTTTCTCTTTGATAGGACCGGTGGTGAGATTGTCCAGCAAGGGTTAGGGTGAGCGTCTTGTACTCGCCTACATACGGAGCTTGAGTGTTTCTCGAGAAGGCATCTTCCCTGGAACTTCTCAGAGAAGAGGGTCTGTGTTCTTTGCGCTGGTAACAGTCTCCAGACGGGGTCTGTCTTCTGTCGTAGGCCTGAGCATGCGAACCTTCCCGTTACTCTGTTTCTTAATTTTTTATAAAGTGCCTGATGAGACGTGTTGTAGTGCCGGTCATGACTCTTAAATTTCCATGTTGTTTTTCACCTGTTGTGCGTTTAGCACCGGTTTCTGTGGTTGTAAGGTGCCTGGTTTAGATCTTGGAGCCGCCGTGGTTTTTCCGTCAGCTGACCGCTGCTGTGATTCCCTGAGGGGTTCAGTGGTAAGGAGGTAGTTGGTGGTGCTTGTTCCATGTGCGCTATACTGCACATTACTGGGGTCTCGATCTTCCAGCAGTTTATTCTTTTGTGGTAGGCGGGCGCATCAGTAGCTGCACCGAGAGTCTCGTGCTCCTCGACTCACTGGCGTACCGCCGACCGAGCACTCCCCATCTCGCACGAGAAGCTGAAGGCGCAGATCTGTCCGGCGCGTCTCGCGTCCGAGAAGCTGATGGGTGGTCCGGGATGCGCCAGGGTATCCGCTGTTGAGCAGTCTATTCTCACAGAGCCCTCTTCTGGGACGATGACTTCTCTGCGTCCTGTGGATGTTTGGTCTTGGGGCCCGGCTTCTCACGCGTCCACCGTTGTGGTTGCGGCTGTATCTTTTCGTTTGGGCCACGGTGTTTGACTTCTGGGGCAGCTGTAGGTTCTTCCTTGCGGCCCTCTAAGATCGTCTTGCCCCTAAGGGAGTCTTTTCTCTGGGAGTAAATCATCTTGCGGAGAGTCTTTCTACGTCTCTGGGTGAAGTAGTCTGTTGTTTGCATGCGGTGTTGGTCTGCACGCAGGTCTGGGCTGGAGCCGCTCTGCTGGGTGCGTGGTGATGTTAGTCGGGGGAAGCGTGACAGTCAGTCGATCGTGAACGTCGATGGGCCTCGACCATGTGGCTATGGGCCGCGCAGGCTGCCTCAGAGCAGGTAGTCCCCAGCGGTGGGCGAGGGAGAGTATTTGGGAGAGGCCGCTCGAGCGGTAGTTGCACGGGTTGACTCTCAAAGGTGTTAAGGGTTGTACGCGTAGGGCTGGGTGTTGCTTTGGCTTTGGTTTTCTGTGATGGCTGGCTGGCTGTTGTTGGAGTCTAGAGGGTATTCCTACGTGGGAAGGAGACCTCTGGAACCATTAAGCTGTTGTTCCACATCCGGGTGACTCGTTCGATGCCGTTTTCAGATGCGGAGAGATGAGCTGTGTGCCAAAGGGTTAGAGGAGGGGTGGGGCAACGGCTGTAAGAAGGCGGGTCGGCACGCGGTGTGAGTCAGTGGCTGTGTGAGCAGCTGACAGGGCTTGGTAGGTTTGTTATATTCCGAAGGTGCGAAGCAGCGAGTGAAGCGGGTTAGCGGCACCGCGGGTGGCTGAGGCGAGGCAAGCTGGGACTGGTGGGCTGCAGCAGCGCAGTTACTTTTCAGGCATTGTGTTGTTCGTGAAGTTTATAAGCATCCCTTATTGGTTGTGTTTTACAGGTGGTACCCGAGCCTCAAGGTGGCAGCTGGCAGAGGTAGGTTGGGTGGGTGAGTGGCCGAGGTAAAGGAGGAAGAGAAGAGGGGAATGGGCGTGGGCAGGCTGTGGTTTCGGGCGGTATCTCAGCACGTGCCTTTTGTTCTGGCTTTTGGGGGTCATGCGAGTAGCCTCGGAGGGGCAAAGCCGTGTTCTGACCAGCGGCCTGAGGCGGCGAGGCGGTTGTCAGCCGGCCTGGCGTCTGAGAGCGGAGCATCCTGTGGCAGCTTGGTCAAGCGTTTCTGTTCAGTTGTGCAGGTGTTACGCAGCTGCCTTTGGAGTTGGGTGAGCTTTTGAGGTGGTGAGCTAAGGAGCAGCAAGGAGGAGCATGGGGCTGGTGATTTCTCCCAAGCGTGACGGTATTTCTCTGTCTGTTGCTACCTTAGGTACCGCAAGTGATCACGGCTACAGCGTCCAACACGGGAATCGGTGCGGAGCAGTAGAGTGGAAGACGACGTTCCTTTTGAGGAGGAGGGTGTTTGGAGGAGGTCTGTGTTGACCCGTGTGACAACTACCGCTGTCAGCTGTAGGGTTTTTTTTCTGCAGGCGATGAAAAGGAACGTGGCAACTGCGGGAGTAATCGGGTTAGTTGATGTGGTTTCTGTTGAGGATGGACGCGGGTCCCTGGCCGTCTTCTGGAAGTGAAGCTGAGGTACCGGGGACCGTTGTCCTGCAGTGCGTAACTTTGATTTCAGTTGGAAAAGAGATTTTCCCGGAATGGGAATCTTTCTCCTTCAAAGAAGTTGCGTTGTATGAACTGCCTGTCGGAGTTTGTGTGCTTGGCTGTAGAAGTCATGAGCAGCGAGATTTTTTGCCCTCATTTGAAAAACAAAACACAGAAAAGTCAATTTGTTTCTGGAGACCGAAGCACAGCAGGTGTTCCAAAAGAGGATGGCGTCATTGGTCTTTGGATTCTTGGTTGCAACGATCGAGATACGATTAAAAAATGTTCCTCTGCGTGCTTTGGTACAGCCAGAAGCCTTAGCGCATCTGCCAGTCCCGTTTGGTGGCCTTACCTAATGCAGCCCTGGGGATTTGAATTTCTTTTTTTTTTTTTTTCTTTTTAACAAGTAAAACCTTGTGGGGGATCTATTATTTCACTCATCTTTTCCTATCATACATGAAACTCTAGTGAAAGTTAAAATTGTATAATTGACAGAATGACTAACGCGGTTTAAACTCGCCGCCGAATCAGTACAGAGTGTGATTTAGGAGATGTACTTAAGTGGCCAGGGGGTTCTCTAACTCTTCCAAGCCAGAGGCAGCTGCATGTTACTGGGTTTCTTCCCCGTGTTTTGACAGAGTGGTCTGAAGTGCTTTATTTCTAATCATGTGACACGATAGAACAAGGAGGGGGGAAGCACAGTCAAATAACAACTGTGTATTTTGGAGACAGGTGTAAGCATAGATTTAGATGGCTGTGTACAGCCTTGTGCTGCAGCAGCACTGTAAGGAAGGGTGTCAAACATGAGCAAGAGCGTTTGCTTTTCTGCTAAGAATGTGTTGGAAATCATATCTGTTTGTATTACTATGGAGTGTAAGTATTCAAATCACATTGGTTTGTAGAGGATGCGTTTGTATTTCGGGCTGGTCACCTTCAGTTTGACTGCTCTTCTGTCCCTCATTCTATTGAATTCGTCTCCTTTCTTCTGTGTTGTTCTTCTAATGTGCTGAACTATGGTTGGGGCCTTTTGGTTCCCAATGTCTTGCTGTGAGTGTCCGATGCTGTGCTGCAGCTCCCCCCACCGCCCAGGTTTGCCCACTGGTCACGCAGTGCTCTCACCCCCCTGGCCCAGCTGTGTCTCCGTCCTGGGGCTGTGTGGTGGCGAAAGGGACAGTTGCTGCTTAGAGGAGCCCGTCCCGGCGTGGTCCGGGAGGGGAACGTGGCAGTCAAGTGCCAGCAAGAGCCACGGCACCGTCCTTTGGCGGACACACCCCGCCCCTCTGCTGTGCGGCAGCCAGCGTCGATCTGGCAGGGGGCAGGCATCAAGCGTGGATTCTGCCTTGTGGACTGTGGTAGGTGAGTGCTCAGCTGTGGGTTATGCCGGGGGGAGCCCTGGGTGTCGGTCATCCCCCACCCGTCTCCGGGTCAGCCTGTACCCCCAGCGGCAGAGAAAGACGCAGGTGCTACTGCCACGCTGTGACCTCACGGGGGTGCTGCGTGAAACGGCGCTCTGTGCTGCCACCGCGTGGCAGGCTGCGGTACTGCAGCCCGGGAGACGCGCATGCGCACTGGTGGCCCTTTGCGGCTCTCACTACTGCCACCATTTGACTAGGATTGGGTACTGGAGCGTGGTACACGCGCGTGTGCGGTGACACCGATTTGTGGCACTTGCTGCTGCCACCCTGTGACCAAAAAGCGGTACTGCAGCCGCAGCAGCGTGCTACCGCGCTCTCTGCTGCCACCGTGTGAGCAAAGACTGGTACTGCAGCCTGGAAGCCGCGCATGCGCTTTGGCGGCGCGTTGCCGCGCTCTCTGCTGCCACCCTGTGACTAAATAGCGGTACTGCAAACCCAGCGGCGCTGCCGAGCTCCCTACTGCTACCGTGTGACCGAAAACCGGTACTGCAGCCACGAAGGCGCTGTCGCGCTCTCTGGCGCCACCCTGTGACTAAAGAGCGGTATTGCAGACCCAGCGGCGCTGCCGCGCTCTCTGCTGCCACCCTGTGACCGAAAAGCGGTACTGCAACCCCGAAGGCACTTTTCTCGCTCTCTGCTGCCACCCTGTGACCGAAAGTCGGTACTGCAGCCCCAGCGGAGCTTTCCGCGCTCCCTGCTGCCACCGTGTGACCAAAAACCGCTTATGCAGCCCCGGCGGCGCTGCCGCGCACCCTGCTGCCACCCTGTGACCAAAAGGCGGTACTGCAGCCCCGGTTTCGCGCTGCCTCGCTCTCTCCTGCTACCGCCTACAGTGGGTGGGCTGCGCACTGCACTCTCTCCCCTTTGTGCCACGTGGCGGCCCCTTCCCCGGGGGATGGTGGGAAGGGCGGTGGGCGGGGCCTGGGGTAGATAAGCCCCGGGCTCTGCCGAGGGAGCTCCTTCTGTGGGAGGTGAGAGCTGTGGGATTGGGCAGGGTCAAGCAGCACCCACAGTAGAGACTACCCTAGGATGCAGCTTGGGCTTTTTTTTTTTTTTTTTTTTTGGTCAGCAGTTTCATACTGAGTGTTCAGGGGTGACGAGAGGGTTTTAAAACACACAGTTTTTTTAACTGATTTTGTTCTTGGGGTTGTTTTGTTCTAGGTGCACTGGATTCTCCTGGAACTCTGAACTTCCTGCAGGATGGCAACTTGTTTTTTGTGGCAAGTGTTTGTGACCCCATTTCCCTTCCTAGGACTGAAGGTGAGATTATCGAGCAGCATGAGGATGTGCACCACGTCTGCATCTGTCTACGCCCCCCCTCCCCCTGTCTGTGCCTTCAGGTGGGGTTTTTCCCATGCCACCCCGTTCTTTGTGGCCTTGACTCCCGTGTGTGTACCTGGCCCTACTTCCCATGTCCCTGCCTCCCAAGGGCGTGCCTCACCTGCTTTTTTTCACGGTAGGGACGGACAACGACAAGAGTATATGTAAGAAGGCACTCTTTATTAAGTTGCAAAAGCCAAGATGGCCGAGATGGTGCAGCAGAAAAAGCATAGCCTTTTATAACCTTTCTTATCTGTCCACCTGTTCATGCACTAAGGCTGCTAAAATGATTCACTCAATAGCTCTGTCCATTCACCTCTATTCACATACTGATTGACTGGAGTTCCTACTGTATTTCCCACTGTATCTACTTTTCTCTTGCCAAGTTTCTGCTCTGTGGTATTTACTTCTTCAGTATCTTCTTGCTCAGTCTCTTATCACTTCCTCAAACTTGTTTACAACATTCTTCATTCACTTCTTCTGTCTTTTCAAGGGTATACTGGAATGCTGTCAAGGTCAACTTCATCTTCCTTAGTCAGGTTATCCCCGACAGCTTTTTGTACCCACTTTATGTGTGTGCATAGCTCACACCCTATCCTCCCCCCTGCCTTGCCCCCCCCCCCCACCCCTCGCCATGGGTGTGCCTTGCACCTGCCTCCCATGGGCATGCTTTGCCCCCCCCCCCCTTGTCCCTGCTCCATGCACCTGCCTTGCCCCCACCTCTCCAACCTCTCCAAGTACTGCTGCTCCAGATGCACAGCACCAATAAACTGTTTGCATTCCAAACTTTGCTCTGGCACTTCCTTGGGCTCCAAATCCCTGAGACTACCCCCAAAATGCCATCATCAGTAGATGTCAGGGGGAATGGGGGGCACCGAGCAGGGACACCCTGAAGCCTCATTGTTTCCATCAGGCTTTCCCAAGGGCAGGGGTGGGCGGGAGAGTGGAAAAGCAGTATCACTTTTCACATTTTCTTCCTACATCTCCCTCTTCTGAGCTCCTTGTCCCTGGGTGTTTGTTCTTGCCTGTGGCCACTGTTCCTGATGGGCTCCAGGTGTGGCCAGTGGGGCTAATGACAGGGCTGGCCCTGCTGTGGGCTATAAAGGGGCTGCTTGAGGGAGCTGGTAAAGGGGAACTGGCTGAGGAGGGAGTGGATGTGCATCCAGCATGGAATAGCTGGTCCCTGTGGTGAGGAAGGATCCCCCTGAGCTGTCCATGATGGAACAGACCACCAGCACACATTGCCGTGAGCTTGGTGCCCGCATTGGCTGTGTGTGTGAGCTGCTGGCCAGCCTGGCGGTGGAGGGGAGTTGAGAGAAAAGTGTTGGGGCGCTGAAGGTCTGAGCCGGTGCCAGGAGCTGGGTTGAGTCATACGTTCTCCCGTGCACATCCTGGTCCATCTCTGCTGCCCTGCCTGTCGCTCCTTCCGCTGCCTGGGAAAGGGCTGCCCAGGGATGAGGAGGGCCAGCAATGCCTTTCTGTTCTGGCCTCTTTGCTGTGGGAGCCCGCTGGACAGCCTACCACCTTCCTGACTGCACTGGGGCTTCCCCTCAAGCTGAGGGGAGGTGGCAGGGCTGGAAGAAATTGGAGGCTGAGATGGGGTGTGAAGTCAGGGAAAATGAGGAAGTCAAGAGGGGGTGGAAATGGTGTCACTTTTTACATTGTCTTTGTAAGGCTCCCTCTTTCTGTCTTCCTGACCCTATGTGTTAGTTCTTACTTCTGTTTCTTTTCCCCTATTGCTTCAGAATATTTCCCTGTCCTTTGTCTTGTCCCTGCCTTGTGGTCCTGCTGGTCCCTTTGGCCTCTCTCTCCTGCTCCCCCTCTCTCTTATGTATTCCTCCATCTCTCCTTGGGTTTTTTGCTCAGTGTCCCAGTACTCTTCTCTCTACGCTACTGTCCTGCTCCCTGTCCCTCTCCTGTTTGCAGCATCCCGTTTGCTGGCTGCCTGTCCCCCACCTCTTCTCTACCTTCCTCCTGCTTTTTCCCTTCTCTTCTCTCCTGCTGTCCTGCTGTGTTTGGGCACCGAGCCTGGTAGCCAGCTCAGTGCCAGGACTTGTTCTGGGCAGGAGTGAGTAAAATTTTCCTGCCTCCTCTGTGCCCCTGGATGGTTTTCAAGCCCCTGGGTGCAGAGCTCTTGGCTGTGGGCAGGTGCCAGGGAGGGGGCCATGTGCTGTGGGGCTTTGCCCAGGCCCCTGTTCCTGATGGGCTCCAGCTGGGGCAGGTGTGGCCAGTGAGGCTAATGATGGGGCTGGCCCTGCTTTGGGCTATGAAGGGGGCTTCCTGGACATGCCTGCCTGCAGGAGCTGGCTGAGGAGTCAAACCAAGGGGCTTCCACAGACAGCTGTCTCCAGCTGGTCCCTGTGGCAAGGAAGGATCCCTCCCAGCTGTCCCCAACAGAGCACACCACCAGCACATGGCACCAGGACCTTGGTGGCTCTGTTGGCCACACGTGAGAGCTGCTGTGTGTCCAGGAAACCTCGTGGGAGAAGTGCGTTGAGTCACCCACCACCTACTCCTAAGGTCAGGCAGCCAGCACTGTGGAGGAGGAAGGGGCAGAGACAGAGATAAAAGCCTCGGGGCGGTGAAGGTCTGCCGTTGGTGCCAGGAGCCGTGCGTCCCCGGGCCCATCTCTGCCCCGGTTCTCCAGATCTCTGCCTGCCTCCTTGCCTGTCCCTGCCTCTGTCTGCCTTTCAGGCTGTCTGGTTCCCCAAAGCTTTTTGCTCTTCTGCTAGCATTGCCCTGTAAAGTGTCACCTTCTACCTTTCCCTTCTATGTCTTTTCCTTTCTGGCACCCCACCAGCTCTGATTTCATTCTTCCCCGTTGCTTGTGACAATGGCATTCCTAGCTCTCCCTCTCTCTGTGTCTCCGTTTATCCAGTTCCCTGTGATTGTGGGAAGGGTCGTGGTCGGGGCCTGGGGTATATGAGCCCCGGGCTCTGCTCAGGGAGCTCATTCTGCTCTGGGGTTGCTGTGGTGAGGGTGTTCTGTTGGTGCTGCCAGTGGTGGCAGCTCGGGAGCTGGCTGGGCTGTGTGGGCATTGGGGTTTGGTCATGGAGAGAAGCGGAAGCATCTGTGTGAGGTAAGAGCTGCGGGACTGGGCAAGGTCCAGCAGCACATAGAGTAGAGAGTGACATTGCATGCTGGTTTGTTTTTTTTGATGTCAGCAATTTTATACTGAGTGTTCAGGGGTGGCAAGATACTTTAAAAACACAGATTTTTTTTTTTAACTGATTTTTTTGTTTTGTTTTATTCTAGCTGCACTGGATTTTCCTGGAACTCTGGACTTCATGCAGGATGGAAACTTGGTTTTTTCCCTAGTTTGGCTGACAGCTTTTCCCTTAATATGACTGAAGGTGAGATTATTAGGTATTAGGATGTGCAACATGTATGCACCTGTATATGCCCCTCCCTATCCACCTGTCCATGCCTCCGTGAGAGGTTTTTGCCCCTGTGAGGCTTTTCCCCTGCCTGGTCTTCTCGCCGCTGGCCAGGCAAACTGACCAAGAGGTTCCTGTTCCACAGCCTCTTCCCAGTGTCACCTTCCGTGTCCCGTGTGGGAGTGTAGCTCACTGAAAACAGGCATGGAATGCTAGAGGGCCTGCACAAGGAAAACTCTGTTGAACAGTTTGTCTAAACTAATATAGTAGGCCTCAAGGACGCTTCGACCTTGAGGGTCAGAATAGAAGAATTAGAAGCTAACATCCTGTCCTAGGTTACAGTGTAAAATGTGCCAAAAGGAAAAAAAAGTGTTCTATTACCATCTTCAGGAGCTGTTGAGACCAGGTGGGGCGGTGCTCCCTGCCTCCCCCTCTGGACTATCTCCTGTTAATGGGCACAACAATGCCTTATCGCCTGACCCATCGATAACTTGCTCCTGGACTATCTCCTGTTAATGGCCCATCAAGGAACTGCCTCACGACTCCCCATCCCATTGTGAGATGCTTCGCCTGGGGGGAAGGAGCCAAGCAGTCCATGCCAAATAAAAACTGAGATCTCGAACACCCTAGAGCTACCTACCTACCACTGGACCTTCGGAGGAAGACCAGACTCTTTTACCTGATTGCTGCTTCCACAGAACTACATCCATCGCTTCAGGAGGACTGCAGCCATCATCTTATCGAACTGCTACTGCCACCCTAACAGGGTGTCAGGTTGTATTTCTGACTCTGTCAGTGTAAACCAGTGGGTTGTTTGTTTTTTCCCTGCCTTGTGTTTTATATATATATATATATATTAGTAAAGAACTGTTATTCCTATTCCCCATATGTTTGGCTGAAGGCCCGTTAATTTCAAAATTATAATAATTTGGAGGGAAGGGGGTTGCACTTTCCATTTCAAGGGAGGCTCCTGCCTTCCTCCGCAGACACCTGTCTTTCAAAACAAGACGGATTTTGGCGCCCAACGTGGGGCCTGAGGGCATCGAGAGAAAAAGGAATAACGGTTCTTGTGCGTTAGATATAAATTCCTTGTTAGGTGGCATCATGTGGGCTAGCTTATCCTGGTTCGTGTGGCATGTGGTGGTAGCTGTATTTCTCCCATTTGCAGGCCCTTATCTAAACATGGGTCCTATAACTAAGGCTACTGTGACTGTTATCCAGTTTGTTTTATGGATTAATAAGGTGAGGAATTCATGGCTTATTAACTTCCTCTGGAAGGTGGGCACATGGATTCAGAGCTATCACACACTAACTCTATGTTTTTGGGGTTACTTTAATAATGGTACCTACTGTAGGGAAATGACACTGGGAGAAACTTTCTCCCAACCCTTAACCCAGCTCTTTGGGTCTACTCCACCAGTTTTCGAAGGATTCAGATCTTCCCTAAGTGCTGATGATATCATACAGTGGCTAGTGTTGCTGATAGTCCTATTTTATTCAGTATTCAGAGATCAGGGGAGATTGACTTGGATGACCATCCTGACTAGGAATGCTGCTCCAGAACCTGACCCTGCCTCACAGCTCACATCAGAAATGAACCACCCGGATTGGGTGAAGGAGATACGTGAGATGGGCCAGATGCTGAAGGAGTGCATTCTCTCAGCTGCTGGGAAACCCTCCTCCTGCCTCAAAGAGGGAGAGTCTAATGGTGCAGCAGTAGAACCCACAGACGTTACAACCGTCCAGGTTCCAGCTGAACCACAAGGGCAGTCACAGCCAGCAGCAGTCGCCCCTGTGGAAACGAGGAAATCTAAGATGAAATCAGAGCGCCCAGTTAAGAAAGGAGGGCCCTCAGAACCTGCAGGTGAGCCAGTGGTTGAGATAATCGAGTCCCTGACATACGACAGTCTCCGTAATCTGCACAAAGACATCGTACGGCGGGGGCGTGAGGCTTTTACAACCTGGTTACTTCGGGTCTGGGACCTTATGGGTACGGGTGTGCAACTGGATGGCAGTGAGGCAAGGAATTTGGGACCCTTGACTCAGGACTCAGGTGTCAATCTGGTATTTGTAAGGGAGCCGGGGACCCTTTCCCTCTGGGAGCGGCTTTTAATGAGTGTGAGAGAGAGGTTTGTCCACAGAGAGAGAATGCAGGAGCACCATCACAGAATGCGCTGGAAGACCCTTGAGGAAGGGATCCAGCAGCTGAGAGAAGTGACAGTATTGGAGGTACTCTTTGGGAGGGATGGACAGCATGGTAATGACCCTGACAAAGTCAGGTGCACAGGGCAAATGTTGTGGAATCTGGCAAATCTAGGGCCATCTCAATACTCCACCTTCATTGCAATGATTAATGCAGATAACGACCGAGAGACAGCAGGTTCTGTCACGAGCAAGCTTAGAAATTTTGAAAGCATGATCAATGGCCCAATGCAGGCTAACGTCTCTGCTGTGATTAAGAGCCTACAAGAGGAGATGAGGGAAATAAAGGAGGAGGTGAGGAGGAGCAGTTCCCATTTGGCACCGGTACGTCACAGGCCCCAAAGTCGGAGCCCAACGTCCCCCAGCTAGAGGGAGAGGGTACACCCCACGAGCTGAGCTATGGTACTTCCTGCATGACCATGGGGAAGACATGGGAAGGTGGGATGGGAAACCTACTTCTGTCCTGGCAGCACGGGTGCGTCAACTCAAGGAGGGAAACACTAACCGGGGGAGTAACACTGAAGTGAAGGTAGCCTCAACCTCCCAGGACCGAGCTGCCAGATATTACAGAAGGGAGGATGATCTGACAGATCCCCTTGAAGGAACCTCTAGTATGTATGTCCAGGAAGGAAATGGTAACCAGTGCTAGAGGGGCCCTGCCTCTAGCCAGGGAGAGGCACGGGAAAACCGGATGTTTTGGACGGTGTGGATCCGATGGCCTGGCACGTCAGAGCCACAAAAATACAAAACATTAGTTGATACTGGTGCGCAGTGTACCCTAATGCCATCGGGACATGTGGGGGCAGAACCTGTTTCCATTGCCGGAGTAACGGGGGGATCACAGCAATTGACTCTGTTGGAAGCCGAGGTGAGCCTTACTGGGAAGGAGTGGCAGAAACATCCGATTGTGACTGGCCCAGAGGCCCCATGTATTCTGGGCATAGACTTCCTCCAGAACGGCTATTACAAGGACCCAAAAGGTCTCAGGTGGGCATTTGGGATAGCTGCTGTGGAGGCAGAGAGCATTAGGCAATTGAACACCTTGCCCAGACTATCAGAAAACCCATCTGCAGTAGGACTCTTGAAGGTGGAAGAGCAACAAGTGCCAATTGCCACCTCGACAGTGCACCGCCGGCAGTATCGGACGAATCGAGATGCCGTGATCCCCATCCACAAAATGATCCGCGAGCTGGAGAGTCAAGGGGTGGTCAGCAAGACCCACTCACCCTTCAACAGCCCCATTTGGCCTGTGCGCAAGTCTGTCGGAGAATGGAGATTGACTGTGGACTATCGTGGCTTGAATGAAGTGACTCCACCGTTGAGCGCTGCCGTGCCGGACATGCTGGAACTCCAGTACGAGCTGGAGTCCAAGGCAGCAAAGTGGTATGCCACTATTGACATTGCCAAGGCTTTTTTCTCCATTCCTCTGGCAGCAGAATGCAGGCCTCAGTTTGCCTTCACCTGGAGGGACGTACAGTACACCTGGAACTGACTGCCCCAGGGGTGGAAGCACAGTCCAACCATCTGCCATGGACTGATCCAGGCTGCACTGGAAAAGGGTGAAGCTCCGGAACATCTGCAGTACATCGATGACATCATTGTGTGGGGGAGCACGGCAAAGGAAGTATTTGGGAAAGGAGAGAAGATCATCCAGATTCTCCTGGAAGCTGGTTTTGCCATCAAGAAGCGCAAAGTCAAGGGACCTGCCCGAGAGATCCACTTCCTGGGGGTAAAGTGGCAAGACGGACGGCGTCAGATCCCCACCGAGGTCATCAATAAGATCACTGCGATGTCTCCACCAACCAGCAAGAAGGAAACACAGGCTTTCCTAGGCGCCATAGGTTTTTGGAGAATGCACATTCCTGAGCACAGCCAGATTGTGAGCCCTCTGTACCTGGTTACCCGCAAGAAGAACGATTTCCACTGGGGCCCTGAAGAGCAACAAGCTTTTGCCCAAATCAAGCGGGAGATCGCTCATGCGCTAGCCCTTGGCCCAGTCAGGACGGGACCAGATGTGAGGAACGTGCTCTACTCTGCGGCCGGGAACAATGGTTTGTCCTGGAGCCTTTGGCAGAAGGTGCCTGGAGAGACTCGTGGCCGACCACTGGGATTCTGGAGTCGAAGTTATAGAGGGTCTGAGGCCAACTACACTCCCACAGAGAAGGAAATCCTAGCAGCCTATGAAGGAGTCCAAGCCGCCTCGGAAGTGATTGGCACCGAAGCACAACTCCTCCTGGCACCCCGACTACCGGTGCTGGGGTGGATGTTTAAAGGAAAGGTTCCCTCCACCCACCACGCCACCGACGCCACATGGAGCAAATGGATTGCCCTCATCACACAGCGTGGCCGTATTGGAAACCCAAATCGCACTGGGATTTTGGAGATAATTACGAACTGACTGGAAGGTGAAGACTTTGGCCTCACTGACGAAGAGGAGCAGGAGCAAGTGACGCGGGCTGAAGAAGCTCCACCGTACAACCAACTACCAGCAGAGGAAACACGATATGCTGTTTTCACTGACGGTTCCTGTCACATCGTAGGGATGAACTGGAAGTGGAAAGCAGCCGTATGGAGCCCCACACGACAGGTTGCACAAGCTACTGAAGGAGAAGGTGGATCAAGTCAACTTGCTGAACTCAAAGCCGTTCAACTGGCCCTGGACATTGCTGAAAGAGAGAAGTGGCCAAAGCTCTACCTTTATACTGATTCGTGGATGGTAGCCAACGCTCTGTGGGGCTGGCTGGAAAGGTGGAAAAAGGCCAACTGGCAGCGTAGGGGAAAACCAATCTGGGCTGCTGATGAGTGGAAAGATATTGCCACTTGGGTAAAGAAGCTACCTGTGAGGGTCCGTCATGTAGATGCTCATGTCCCCAGGAGTCGGGCTAATGAAGAACATCGTAACAACGAACAGGTAGATCAGGCTGCAAAAATAGAGATGTCCCAGATAGACTTAGATTTGCAACATAAAGGAGAGTTGTTCTTAGCTCGATGGGCCCATGATGCCTCAGGCCATCAAGGCAGAGAGGCCACTTATAAATGGGCACGGGACCGAGGGGTGGATCTAACCATGAACAGTATCTCCCAGGTTATCCAAGACTGTGAGACCTGCGCTGCGATCAAGCAGGCCAAGCGGGTGAAGCCTCTGTGGTACGGTGGACGATGGTCGAAGTACAGGTATGGGGAAGCCTGGCAAATTGACTACATCACTCTTCCCCAAACCCATCAAGGCAAGCGCTACGTGCTGACCATGGTGGAAGCAACCACTGGGTGGCTGGAGACCTACCCTGTGCCTCATGCTACTGCCCGGAACACCATCTTGGGCCTGGAAAAGCAAGTTCTTTGGAGACATGGCACCCCTGAGAGAATCGAGTCAGACAACGGGACACATTTCAAGAACAGCCTCATAAGCACTTGGGCCAGTGAACATGGAATCGAATGGATATATCATATCCCTTATCATGCACCAGCTGCTGGGAAAGTTGAACGGTGCAACGGGCTACTTAAGACTACCCTAAAAGCACTTGGAGGGGGGACTTTCAAAAACTGGGAACTGAACTTAGCAAAGGCCACCTGGATGGTCAATACCCGAGAGTCCATCAATCGAACTGGTTCCGCCCAGTCTGGACCCTTGCACACAGTGGACGGAGATAAAGTCCCTGTGGTACACACGAGAGGTATGTTAGGAAAGACTGTTTGGATTAATCCCACATCAGGCAAAGGCACACCCCTCCATGGGGTTGTTTTTGCTCAAGGACCTGGTTACACTTGGTGGGTAATGCAGAAAAATGGGGAAACCCATTGTGTACCACAAAGAGACCTAATTTTAAGTGAGAACTCTGTGTAAGGTTTCATTGTGTATATATGTATATATGTATCTGTAAGGGGGAATTGAGTTGGGTATGGTGTAGATGGTAATAGAATAAGGGGTGGATTATATCCTAGGTTACAGTGTAAAATGTGCCAAAAGGGAAAAAAAGTATTCTATTACCATCTTCAGGAGCTGTTGAGACCAGGTGGGGCGGTGCTCCCTGCCTCCCCCTCTGGACTATCTCCTTTTAATGGCCCATCAAGGAACTGCCTCACAACTCCCCATCCCATTGTGAGATGCTCCGCCCGGGGAGGGGGGGGAAGGAGCCAAGCAGTCCATGCCAAATAAAAACTGAGATCTCGAACACCCTAGCAGCCTTCTTCCACTGGATTCCCAGAGGAGTTTTTCCCCCCACTGGAGTTCCAGAGGACAAGAGCTACCTACCTACCACTGGACCTTCAGAGGAAGACCAGACTCTTTTACCTGATTGCTGCTTCCACAGAACTACATCCATCGCTTCAGGAGGACTGCAGCCATCATCTTATCGGACTGTTACTGCCACCCTAATAGGGTGTCAGGTTGTATTTCTGACTCTGTCAGTGTAAACCAGTGGGTTGTTTGTTTTTTCCCTGCCTTGTGTTATATATATATATATATATATTAGTAAAGAACTGTTATTCCTATTCCCCATATGTTTGGCTGAAGGCCCGTTAATTTCAAAATTATAATAATTTGGAGGGAAGGGGGTTGCACTTTCCATTTCAAGGGAGGCTTCTGCCTTCCTCCACAGACACCTGTCTTTCAAACCAAGACACATCCGTATGAGGCGGAACACATTACTATTAATAGTAAAGTGATAGGTAGAAGCAGATGACTGATGTATGTATAGCACAATTGGAGTTTATGAAAAACTGCAAGTCATGATGACTTTGGAAAATTATGCTATATAAGAAAGAGCATCTGCACAATAAAAAGAGTTTCCTGATATAACTCATATTGAGTCTTTTGTGGATTCTCCAAACTCCCGTCTCCACAAGTGGTGCCCAAACAGGGACCTGAAGAATGAGCAGGACTCATGTTCGGGGTAATTAAGGAAAAAGCTCGCCTCTGCAGCAGAGTTGGAGCTCGGCGGAGAAAAGGAGAAAACAGGTGGCCCATCAGGGAAAGCCGGAAAAAAGAAAACAGGCGGCCCATCAGGGAAAGCCAGAAGAAAGAAACTCGACACCGCGGTAAGATAATGGAAAAAGAAGTAACTATCACTACTGAAAAGCTTTCAGGGAAAGCTGGGTGTAAATATTGGAAAAAAGACTTTAATATCTCTTTATACTTGGGGATATGTAAAAGGACATTTCTCGGACTCAAGCACATTGTTTGATGTGTCCAAGTGGCGTAGATGTGGGGACTCGTTATGGGATGCGGTTATTGATAAGGACCAAACAGCAGAAAGGCTGGGGGCGCTGTGGCGGGAAGTAACTAACTGTTTGAAAAAGTATAAAATGGAACTATCGGTGGCGGCTGCCGCTGTGAGACATCTTCATGCGGTTGACAGTTCGTTGGTATTTATGAAACCCCAGATGTCTCCTGGGTCTGAGGTCTTCCCGCTTGCGCTGCCGTTCCCCCCCCCCCCCCCGATGGGCAGTGCCCTGCGGTGGGGCCAAGCGCACTGCCGGAGGAAAAGCGGTGACTCTCATAGTTACCAGGCAGGAGGAGAGAAAAGGAAGGTGCGCGCCTCGTCGTGAAACGACTGCGGAATCTCACCCTGATCAGACACAGACCGTGAGTTCGAGGGCTAGTGGGGCCTCTGCGGGGACCGCACCCTCGGAGGAGGAGGTGCGTCATAATGGCGCCGACCCGATCGCAGTAACAAGGGACTCGGCGAAGAACGCAGAAAAACTACAAGAGGGCGCGGGCAAAGAAAAGGGACAAGTACGTGAACCAGTAGAATCCTGCCTTTATCGCGATGTCACAACGACCTGCCTAGAATCCTGCCCTTATCCCGACGTCACGACGACCTGCCTACAGGAAGACTCTCTTTCTCCAGGGATCATGTCAAAACAAAAGCAGAAAGAGGAACTGTTTGATGAAGTCCTACAGCAACTCATAAACAAACTATCGGAACTCAATATCGCAGCGGACAGCAACAAGAAGAATCCAGAAAACGCTGTGACTCATAATCCTTTTGCTGTACCATCATCACTACCAGTGCCTTTGTCGCAAATGCCTGTGCCAACTACTTCATTTTCAAATACACTATTAAATGAACAAGCAGCAGGACGAAGATGGAAAGGAGTTATTCGTGATGCCCTAATTGAAGGAGATTTTCTTTCTTCTGCCTTTCCTGTTGTTACAGATCAGGCAGGAGGTAGAAAATGGGAACCATTTGATTGGAAAATCCTTGAAAAAGCACCTTTAGCAGTATCGCAATATGGGCTTCAATCTAGTTATACTCAGCAATTATTACAATCTATTTTTACAGCAGGTGTTTTGTTGCCACTTGATTCACAACAGATTGCTAACATTCTTTTGTCCCCTTCTCAGCAGCTTATGTTCTCCAAGGCCTGGCAACAGCTCTGTGACCAGGAGGCTGCATGACCAAGGCAGCAAGGGGATCCATTGTATGGGGTACAAGCACAAATGCTAACAGGCCAAGGTCCTTTTGCGAGCGCGGCTTTACAACAAGGTTTTATAGGAGAGGTATTATAATTGTCACAGCAGTTAGCTTACCAAGCAATAACTTCAATCAGGGAACCAGGAAAGGTATATTCCTTTGCCAATATTAAGCAGGGTTCACAAGAAAGTTTTCCTTCTTTTATTGATTGTTTATATCAGGTTATTATTAGTCATCCAGATTCGGATGAGGGCATGAAGGAAAAGGTTTTTAAAATGTTTGCCTTTGAGAATGCTAATGATACAACAAAAAGAGCTTTAAGTACCCTACCTAGAGATGCACAAGTAGCTGATATGCTTAAAGTTATAGAACGCACCAATGGTACCACGTTCTTACTTGCTGCTGCTGTATACAGTGCTGTTCGACCCCTCATAGATAGAAAGGAGAGAGGCAAGCAAAAGAGATGTTTCAATTACGAGACAATGGGTCACTTTATGAGCCAATGTAAACTCATTTCAGTCCCTTTGTAAATCAAACTTCCGCAGTTAAACGGCATACCAAATTCTAATCGCACTGTAGGTTTGTGCTTGCCAGGCAAGTTTAAAAAGTGCTTAATTTTTCAGTCATTGCAATAGGGTCAAAGCAGGTCCTTGTTTTAAAACTATTTTTTAAACTGTCTTATGATCTGTATGTGTCTGGTCAAAAAGAAAGCTTCATAATGCTATTTTTATTCTGGATGTTAGCTGGCTGTAAAATATGAGGCATTTTATCTAAAGCAGGCAAAGAAATTCAGGATTCATTTACAGGTTGCCTATAAAGTTGTGTAATTTGAAAAGCAGTATTCATTATGAAAGAGCTCTCAAGTTCCTTGTAAAGACAATATTAAACCCCCCCCCCCAAACAAACAAACAAAAACGAAAAAGGGGGATCTGCATAAAAGATATAAAAGCCTTTGACAGATTTCTTGACGTGCAATGGAGAATGGAGAATACCTGCTTGATAACACTTAGTTGTTATTGAGTTTTCTCAGATTCAGTTGACAACCCAGATGCGACAATCTCTGTCCAGCTGCAGGAGCCAATGAGGACTGGGACTCCCTAGGCGCGCCCCAGGACCCTTTCTCGGAGGGGCTCCCTGACTCAATTTGGCTCGCTGCAGGGGCAGACACGGCCCATCTACGGAAAAAGGTATTCTTTCTGGTCTGTTTTTGTAATTTGCTACATGTTCGCACTGTGCACTGATCGGCATTGATGTCAATGTGTATTTTCACCACTCGCACTGATATTTAACTACATGAATGGGGTTAGTCTGCTTGGTGTGGTGGTTGCTATTCTAGTAATCATGTTTGCAGGTGTCTTCTTGTATGTTTTGTGTGAATTGTGTAAAGGAGCTCCTTGTGTGATAGTGTAAAACTGGTTATCAATATTTGAATGCATGAGCGAGTGAGATGCAGTGTTATTGTTATCATTGTATAGAAGATATGTTGTTAACCGCACTTTGCCTCTTTTCACAAAAAAAAAAAGGGGGGGGGCAAGCAAATAGAGAAATTAGCTTGCTGGTCAGAAAAGCAGTCGAATGTAACTACGCAAATCCTAGAACAGATGCTATTAGATCAAAATAGCTTAAGATATGCGGTCTTGCAGAACCGTGCGGCTATTGATTTCTTGCTTCTAGCACAAGATCATGGGTGTGAAGATGTCCAAGGGATGTATTGCTTCAACCTGAGTGATCATGGAGAATCGATTCATCAGCAGTTGCGGTGGCTGAAGGAGCACAGCCAAAAGATTCAGAAGGATACGAATTTGTTCGACTCATGGCTGCAAACATCTTTGGAAATCTCTCCCCTTGGTTACTAGGCTTAATCAAAGAAGGCATACGATGGCTTATTATAATCATATTGCTATTGCTAGGGTTAGGCTTTGTATGGAATTTGCTGCAGAAAGGCATATCGAGTCTTGTTCACAGAGTTTTATTTGTGCATAATGAAAAAGGGGGAATTGTGGGAGCGTAGCTCACTGAAAACAGGCATGGAATGCTAGAGGGCCTGCTCAAGGAAAACTCTGTTGAACAGTTTGTCTAAACTAATATAGTAGGCCTCAAGGACGCTTTGACCTTGAGGGTCAGAATAGAAGAATTAGAAGCTAACATCCGTATGAGGCAGAACGCATTAGTATTAATAGTAAAGTGATAGGTAGAAGCAGATGACTGGTGTATGTATAGCACAATTGGAGTTTATGAAAAACTGCAAGTCATGATGACTTTGGAAAATTATGCTATATAAGAAAGTGCATCTGCACAATAAAAAGAGTTTCCTGATATAACTCTTATTGAGTCTTTTGTGGATTCTCCAAACTCCCGTCTCTGCAGTCCCGCGAGGGAAATCCTGCGCAAGCGGCTGCGGTCGTTGCTCGGGCAATGGCTCATGTGAGGCTGGGAGAGTGTGGAGGGACCGGGGCGAGTGGAAGGGTCCCCCTGCCCCTCCCCACCCAAGCCTGGAAAACAGCCCATCTGCTGTCAGGGCACAAAAGCTGGTGACAAAGTGCCATTAACAGAGCATGGCTTGTTCCCCAAGGGGGCCTTTGGGAGTTTGAAATGTTTTCATTCCAGGTAAAGGAACAGACTCATCTGTGATAAAGTAAGAGCTGCCTGTTACCTTGTCTGTTTCTCTTCTGTTGGTTCACCCTAATTTTATGGGTGAGATGGAGTTGGCCTTTTATTTTTAGATGCCTGAGTACATTGTCAGTAACCTGTGGTGTCAGGTTGGTGAACTTTTGAGCACCTAGATGCCGGTAGAAATGTAACCAAAGAAACAGGATGGAAAGTGATGTTTAAACCTGGTTTATAATTGATTTGGTTTTTTCGTTACAGTGTTGATGACTGCTTGTCCTGTGGATTCCTCAGTCTAGGACTTTTACGTAAAAAAAAAAAAAAAAAAAAAAAGCTTGTCCTTCCAAAAAAGGCCTAGTCCTTCGTAGGACTGAGGTGTAGACTTGGAGAGTCTCTTAAAGATGTGATCAGAATTAAAGCTGGATTTCACTTAACATTGCTGTTGTTTGTATTTGCTTTTGCTGCTTTCCCCACTGCTCCGTCATGACTGGATAAATAAAATCATGTCTATCCTGGAGCACGTTAGGCCTATGAAAAACGTACTTCCCTCTGTTTATTTTCTCTTCCTGAGAGCGTGCGTGTTCTTCTGTTTCTGTGCGCTTACTAACAAATGATTCTGTGAGAATTGTATTGTAATCAAAGGGGAAAGAAACTGTGCATAAGAGTTCGGGTGTTCTGAAGAAACGGACTGTTTTCACAATAAAACCTTTATGCTTTTTCAGTCTGTAAGCTTTTAAAATATCTTTTAGGGGTATGTGAAAACCTGACTGAGATGCTGACATCTGTACTAAGAGTGATCAAGGTTATTTTTTCTTTTTCTTTTTTCTTTTTTTTTTTTTTTCTGGCACATCTGCCAGTCCTGTTTGGTAGCCTTAGGTATTGCAGCACTGGGGATTTGTTATTAGGGTGAGGAAAAGGCTGAGGTACTTAATGCCTTCTTTGCCTCAGTCTTTAATAGTCAGACTAGTTACCCTCAAGGTAATCAGACCCCTGAGCTGGAGCATTCCATCATAATCCAGGAAGTAGTAGTTAATGACCTGCTCTGCCAATTGGACACTCACAAGTCGATGGGGCCAGATGAAATACACCCGAGAGTGCTGAGGGAGCTGGTGAAGGAACTTGCTCAGTATTGGGCTGGTCTTGTTTAATATCTTTATCAACGACCTGGATGAGGGGATCAAGCGCACCCTCAGCAACTTTGCAGATGACACAAAATTAAGTGGGGCTGTTGATCTGCTTGAGGGTAGAGAGGCTCTGCAGAGGGATCTGGACAGGCTGGATCGATGGGCTGAGGTCAATTGTATGAAGTTTAACAAGTCCAGCTGCCGGGTCCTGCGCTTCGGTCACAACAGCTCCATGCAGCGCTACAGGCTTTGGAAAGCGTGGCTGGAAAGCTGCCCGGCAGAAAAGGACCCGGGGGTGCTAGTTGACAGTCGGCTGAACATGAGCTGTCAGTGTGCCCGGGTGGCCGAGAAGGCCAACAGCATCCTGGCCTGTATCAGCAATGGTGTGGCCAGCAGGAGCAGGGGAGTGATTGTGCCCCTGTACTTGGTGAGACCCCACCTTGAGTGCTGTGTGCAATTTTGGGCACCACAGTGTAGGAAAGACATTGAGGTCCTGGAGCAGGTCCAGAGAAGTGGAATGAAGCAGAGGGGTCATGAAAACATATCTTATGAGGGGCTCCTGAGGGAACTGGGATTGATTAGCCTAGAGAAGAGGGGGCTGAGAGGAGACCCTATTGTTCTCTACAGCTACCTAAAAGGAAGTTGTAGTGAGGCTGGTGTTGGTCTCTTCTCCCAGGTAACTAATGACAGGACAAGAGGTAATGGCCTCAAGCTGCACCAGGGGAGATTTAGATTGGATATTAGGAAGAATTTCTTTACCGAAAGAGTGGCTAGACATGGGAACAGGCTGCCCAGGGAGGTGGTGGAGTCACCATCCCTGGAGGTGTTCAAAAGACTTACAGGTGTGGTGCCGAGGGACATGGTTTAGTGGTAGGCTTGGCAGTGTTAGGATAACAGTTGGACCTGATGACCTTAAAGGTATTTTCCAACCAAAATGATTCTATCATTTTATTTTTTTCTTCCCCAAAAAAGTGAAACCATATGGAGGATCTCTTATCTCATTGACTTTTTATAAGTTTGATTTATGACAGGAAAAAAAAAAAAAGTTAAATTTGTGTAACTTAGAAATGGATTTGCATTGTTTAAACTGTAACTGCCAAATAGCCGCAGTGTGTGGTTTATGAGGGGTGTTTAAGCAGTTTGGTATTTGTTCTAAATGTTTAAAAAGAGAGGCTGCTGAATGTTACAGGTGTTTTTCCCCATGTTTGGATGGAGTGCTCTGAAGTACTTTGTTTCTGTCTGGCTTTTGACGGTGCGTTTCCCTGGCCGTTTGGTGTCATCTCTCCTGGGCAGTGCAGCTGGCTAGACGTCCCTCCTAATGGTGTAATGCACAGGAAACCTCCTAGTCGGGTGGGAACGGTGTATTTTGGAGCCAGGTAATTTAATGGTATCCATTCACAGCTAGGCAAGTTCAGTTAATGCAGATGGAAAATCAAATAATTTTGTAGGGTAAGCACTTTTGTTGGATGTACATAAACATCCACGTGCCTTTGTAGTATAAAGCGAATTACTGAGATTTGTTCTTTCTTTAAAGAAAGTTTTAAACTTGACTTTATTATTTTTATTTAAAGTTTTACACTTCACTCTTCAGATTTATTGACTGAGCAAATGAGACGACAGTACTCCTGGCAGCATCAAGTGTGAGAGCTGTGGTGAGTCCTGGGCCCTGGGGGACCCTGTCACCCCTTGTGCATCCCAGTCCACCCCCACCCCTCCTCTGGCCCTTTCTCTTTCCCATGCTGTTGTGATGTTTTTGCTTCCCTATACTTCTCTTCTATCCTGCTCCCTTTTCCTCTCTCCCTTCCTCTCTCCTGTTCTACTACTCCCTTTTCTTTTTCTCTGCACTTCTTCCTGCTCCCTCTCCTTTTTTTTATCCTGTTTCTGCCCTGTAGCCCACTGCTGTTTTTCCCTTTTTTTGTGTCTCTTTGGCCTGATTTGCATCTGTCTCTCTCCCCCCCCCCGCCCCCAATTTCTCTGGCTTGTCTCCTGGCACTCTTTTCTTCTCTGCACCTGTATGTGCTGCTCCATGTTCTTGTCCTGCTCTGGTTAAGATTTTCCCGTATTAACGTTGCGAGGCCTGGTTGTTTTAAGCTATGTAATTTAGTCTTTGAGAACCAATTGACCTTATGCCCTGTGTTTGTAATTTACATTGCTTGTCTGTCAGAGATCAGTCAAAGAGACAGGGAACTTATTATGTGGTTGTGCCAAGGAAGAAGAATGACCTTTGGTGATTGGAAGATATAGATATACCAACATATGTAAATAACAGGAACTTGGAATGATACACAAGTAAACCATGAGGTCAGGGGTAATGAAAAATATGTTCCAAGATCATCAACATGTAGTAATGAATTCTAGGAAAGTACTGAATATGTAATGAGTATGGATGGATTAAACTGTACTTAAACTGCTTTGTGAAACCACTCCGGTGGAGCGATCCCCAGTGCTGTCCAGCGCTGCAATAAAGAATGCCTGCTTAATAACACTCTGTAGTTTTTGAGTTTTCATCTCGGAATCCTTACCCAGCCGCACCTAGCCTCCCACCTCTGTGAGGAGCATTAGAAAGCAAGGGAGTTTGGAAGCTCTGAATTTTGTTTCAGTCCTCTGGTAGCTTTCCTTCCTTTTTCCTTCTTTCTCAATGCCCCTCTGGCCTTGCCCACTGTTGCTGTGTTTTTCATTCTGTATCTCACTGCCCTGTTCCTCCTTGCTGTTCATCTCTTCCTCTCTCTGATCCTTTGTGCTTCTCCCTGTTCCTGTTATTTATTACTTCACTTCTCTGTCCCTGTCATTCTCTGTTGCTCTTGTCATCTCTTTCTCTGGGTATCTGGCTTCCTGCCCCTGTCTCTTTCAGAGTATCCAGCTTTCTGGCTCCCTGTCACTCACCTGTTTTCTATGTTGCTCTGTCCTTCCTCCTGTCTTTCCTTGTCCCTCTGGCCTGCTCCCTGTCACAGTCTTTTTTTTTTTTTTTTTTCTGTCTTTCCTTATCTCTTGGTGGTGGCGGGCCAAGTGGTCAGTGATCAAGGCTAAAAGGTTATGGTGTCACAGGTCAAAGGTCAGATGGTCAAAGTCTAAAGGGCACGGGGAAATGTTAAGGACCAAGGGTCACGGGTCAAAGGCAAAAAAGGTCGCAGGGTCAAAGGTCCAAAGGTCATGGAGTCAAAGGTCAAGGTTAAAAGGGAGCGGGATCAAAGGGTCATGGGACCAAAGGCAAAAAAGGTTGCAGGGTCAAAAGGCCATGCGGTTAAAAGCCAAGGTCCAAAGATAGCAGTGTCAAAGGTCAAAAGGTTGTGGGGTCAAAGTCAAAAGGTCATGGGGTCAAAGTTGAAAAGATCACGACTCAAGAGAAGGTCAAAACGTCTCAGGGTCAAAATATCACTGGGTCAGTCAAAAGATATCAGAGACAAAGGTCAAAAGGCCACAGGTCAAAGATGAAGGGTCAAAATATCACAGGGTCAAGGTGAAAAGGTCACAGGGCTGAAAGTCCAAGGTCAAAAGGTCAGGGCTCATGGTCAAAAGGTCACAGGGTCAAGGCAAAAAGGTCAGAAGGCCACGGGGCCAAGGCAAAAAGGTCACGGGGTCACGACCAAAAGGTAAAAGGTCAAGGTCAAAAGGTCATGAGGTCAAGTTAAAATGGACAAAAGGTCACGGGGTCAAGGTAAAAAGGTCATGATGTCACGGGTTCAAGGTCAAAGGCTCAACGGGTCAAAGGCAAAAGGTCACGGGGTCATGGTCAAAAGATAAAAAGGTCACGGGGTCAATGTAAAAAGGTCAAGAGGTCAAGGTCAAAAGGTCACGGGGCAAGGGAAAATGTCAGAGTGGCAAGGTCAAAAGATCAAGGGGTCAAAGTTCAAAAGTTAGTGGGGGTGAAAGGTCAAGTTCAAGAAAATCAACAGTAGGGGGTCAAAGGTGAAAAGGTCATGGGGGTCAATGGTCAGGAGGTTATGGGGTTAACAGTAAATCCAAATGTCATGGGGTCAAAGGTCAAGGTAAAAATGTCACATGTCAAAGATCAACAGTCATGTGGTCAAAGGTCAAAAGGTCAGTTGCCAAAAGTTATGGGTCAGGGGTCAAAAGGTCAAGGTCAAAATGCCAGAGGTAAAGGCTTGGGGTCAAAGGGTCAAAGGCCAAGGAAAAAGTCACAAGGTCAAATCTGAATTTTAAAAGCTCAAGTATCACGATCAAAAGGTCACAGGTCAAAGGGGTACGGGTCAAGGTCAAAAGGCCATGCTGTCAAAGGTCAAGGTCAAAAGGCCAGGGGTCACATGGTCAAAGGTCAAGGTGAAATGGTCACAGGATCAAGGTCAAAAAGTCCCAGGTTCAAAGACCACAGGGTCAAGGTCAAAAGTTTATGGGTCAAGGCTTTGGCCTTGGGTGCTCGGCCGGTGCTGCCAGCAGTGTCAGCTCTGGAGCTGGCTGGATGTGTGGGCACTGGGCTTTGGTCATGGAGAGAAGCGGAGATGTCTGTCTGAGGTAAGCGCTGCGGGAGAAGGCAAGGTCCAGCAGCACATAGAATAGGAACTACCGTTGTATGCAGTTTTTGGTTGTTTTTCAGGTTGGTAATTTTCTGCTGAGGGTTTGGGGGGGCAAGATGGTTTAATGGTGTGCAATTTTTTCTTTTATTTTAGATCCATTGTGTTTTCCTGGAATTCCTGACTATGAAAGATGGAACCTTGTTTTTTTTTCAACTGGTTTTGCTGTATGTTCTGTAAGTTGGTGATATCTCAACCTATGCTGATTTTCTCTCTTAATAGGACTGACAGTCACGTTGTCTAGCAGGGGTTAGGGTGAGCAACTTGTATGCATCTGTATACAGAGTTTGAGCATTTTTTCAAAATAGCAGCAACAACAAAAAGCATAGTGTCTTTCAGGGTCTAAGATGGCCCGTTGCCTTTCCCGGTCACCTGCAGAGCACCACATTGTCTCTAAAAAGACGTCCCGACGTACAGCCTGAGAGATGTCCCGACGTAGAGCCCAACAGACGTCCCGACTAAGAGCCCAACAGTCGTCCCGACGTAGATCCGAAAGCGAGCTCAAGACACAGTTCCCAAACTAGAGCCCAAGACACGTCCCGACATAGAGCCCAACAGACGTCCCGACGTAGAGCCCAACACATGTCCAGTTGTAGAGCCCAACATACGTCCGGACGTAGAGCCCAACAGACGTTCCAACGTAGAGAAGAAAGTGAGCTACAGCCAGACGTAGAGCCCAAAAGTCGTCCCGACGTAGAGCCCAAGCGACGTCCCGACGTAGAGCCCAACACACGTCCCGACGTACAGCCCAACACACGTCCCGACGTAGAGCCGAAATTAACCTCAAGCCAGACGTAGAAACCAACGTACGTCCCGACGTAGAGCCCAACAGACGTCCCGACATAGAGCCGAAAGCGAGCTCAAGCCAGACGTACAGCCTAAAGAGACGTCCCGACTTAGAGCTCTAAATACGTCCTGACTTAGAGCCAAACAGACGTCCCTATCTAGAGCCCAACAGACGTCCCGACGTAGAGCCGAAAGCGAGCTCAAGCCAGACATATCGAAGTAGAGACCAACAGACGTCCCGACGTAGAGACCAACAGATGTTTCGACGTAGAGCAGAAAGTGAGCTAAAGCCAGACGTAGAGCCCAAGAGAGGTCCCGAAGTAGAGCCCAACAGATATTCCTACTTAGAGCTGAAAGTGAGCAAAAGCAAAACGTAGAGCCAAGAGATGTCTGGATGTAGAGCTCAACAGACGTCCCGACGCAGAGCCTATAAACGTTCCTACGTAGAGCCGAAAGTGAGCTACAGCCAGACATAGAGCCCAAGAGACTTCCTGATGTAGAGCTGAAATTAACCTCAAGCCAGACGTAGACACCAACGTACGTTCCGACGTAGCGCCCAACAGACGTCCCGTTGTAGAGCTCAAAAGACATCCCGACGTAAAGCCGCAAATGAGCTAAAGCAAGACGTAGAGCCCAACAGTCGTCCCGACGTAGATCGGAAAGCGAGCTCATAACACGCTTCCCAAACTAGAGCCCAAGACACGTCCCAACTTAGAGCCCAACAGATGTGCCGACGTTGAGACCAACAGACATCCCAACGTAGAGGAGAAAGCGAGCTCAAGCCAGACGTAGATCCCAAGAGACGTCCCGACTTAGAGCCCAACAGACGTCCCGATGTAGAGCCCAACACATGTTCCGTTGTAGAGCCTAACATACGTCCCGACGTAGAGCCCAACAGACGTTCCAACATAGAGACGAAAGTGAGCTACAGCCAGACGTAGAGCCCAAGCGACGTCCCGACGTAGAGCCCAAGCGACGTCCCGACGTAGAGCCCAACACACGTCCCGACGTAGAGCCCAACACACGTCCCGATGTAGAGCCGAAATTAACCTCAAGGCAGACGTAGAAACCAACGTACGTCCCGATGTAGAGCCCAACAGACGTCCCGACGTAGAGCTGAAAGCGAGCTCAAGCCAGACGTCCCGACGCAGATCCCAAAAGACGTCCCAACGTAGAGTCCAACAGACGTTCCGACTTAGAGCCCAACATACATCCAGACATAGAGCCCAACACACGTCCCGACGTAGAGCCCAACAGACGTCCCGACGTAGAGCCCATATGATGTCCCGATGTAGAGCCGAACACACGTCCCGACGTAGAGCCGAAAGCGAGCTCAAGCCAGACATATCGAAGTAGAGACCAAAAGACGTCCCGACGTAGAGACCAACAGATGTTTCGACGAAGAGCAGAAAGTGAGCTACAGCCAGACGTAGAGCCCAGCACACGTCCCAACAAATAGCCCGAGAGACGTTTCGATGTAGAGCTGAAATTAACCTCAAGCCAGACGTAGACACCAACGTACGTTCCGACGTAGCGCCCAACAGACGTTCCGACGTAGAGCCGAAATTAACCTCAAGTCAGACGAAGACACCAACGTATGTTCCGACGTAGCGCCCAACAGACGTCCCGTTGTAGAGCTCAGAAGACGTCTCAATGTAGAGCCGAAAGCGAGCTCAAGCCAGACTTCTTAAAGTAGAACCCAAGACACGTCCCTACGTAGAACCCAACAGATGTCCCGACGTTGAGACTAACAGACATCCCGACGTAGAGCCGAAAGCGAGCTCAAGCCAGACATATCGAAGTAGAGACCAACAGACGTCCTGACGTAGAGACCAACAGATGTTTCAACGTAGAGCACAAAGTGAGCTACAGCCAGACGTAGAGCCCAACACACGTCCCGACGTATAGCCCGAGAGACGTTCCGATGTAGAGTTGAAATTAACGTCAAGCCAGATGTAGAAACCAACGTACGTTCCGACGTAGATACCAACAGACGTCCCGACGTAGAGTGCAACAGACGTCCCGACATATAGCCGCAAATTAGCTAAAGCCAAACGTAGAGCCCAAGAGACATCCTGACGTAGAGCCCAACAGATGTTCCAACGTAGAGCCGAAAGTGAGCAAAAGCAAAACGTAGAGCCCAAGAGACGTCCGGACGTAGAGCACAACAGAAGTTCCGACGTAGAGCCGAAAGTGAGCTAGAGCCAGACGTAGAGCTCAAAATACGTCTCGACTTATAGTGGCAAATGAGCTAAAGCCAGACGTAGAGCCCAAGAGACGTCCCGACGTAGAGCCCAACAGATGTTCTGACGTAGAGCTGAAAGTGAGCAAAAGCCAAACGTAGAGCCCAAGAGACATCCGGACGTAGATCCCAACAGACATCCCGACATAGAGCCCAACAGACGTTCCGACATAGAGGTGAAAGCAAGCTAAATCCAGATGTAGAGCCCAACATACATCTAGACGTAGAGCCCAAGAGACGTTCTGATGTAGAGCTGAAAGTGAGCTAACAACAAAATTAGAGCCCAACAGACGTCCTGACATAGAGCCCAACAGACGTCCTGACATAAAGCCCAACAAACGTCCCGACTTAGAGCCAAAAGCGAGTTCAAGCAAGACATCCCGACGTAGAGCCCAACAGACGTCCCAACGTAGAGTCCAACAGATGTTCCGATGTAGAGCTGAAAGTTAGCTACCTACAGATTAGAGGCCAACACACATCACGACGTAGAGCCCAACAGACGTCTCGATGTAGAGCCGAAACCGAGCTGAATACAGACGTCCCGATGCAGATCCCAAAAGACGTCCCAACGTAGAGTCCAACAGACGTTCCGACGTAGACCTGAAAGCAAGCTAAATCGAGATATAGAGCCCAACATACATCCAGACGTAGAGCCCAACACACATTCCGACGTAGAGCCCAACAGACGTCCCGACGTAGATCCCAACAGATGTCCCGTGGTAAAGCCCTATAGACGTCCCGAGGTAGAGCCGAAAGCGACCTGAAGCCAGACGTCCCGACGCAGATCCCAAAAGACGTCCCAACGTAGGGTCCAACAGACGTCCCGACGTAGAGCCCAACAGACGTCCCGATGTAGAGCCGAACACACGTCCCGACGTAGAGCCCAACAGATGTCCCGACGTAAAGCCCAACAGACGTCCCGACGTATAGCCCAACAGATCTCCCAAGGAAAAGCCCAACAGATGTCCCGACGTAGAGCCGAAAGCGAGCTGAATACAGACGTCCCGACGCAGATCCCAAAAGACGTGCCAACGTAGAGTCCAACAGACATTCCGACGTAGAGGTGAAAGTAAGCTAAATCCTGATGTAAAGCCCAAGAGAAATCCTGACGTAAGCCCAATAGACGTCCCGACGTAGCGCCCAAGAGATGTCCTGACATAAAGCCCAACAGACGTCCCGACGCAGATCCCAAAAGACGTCCTGATGTAGAGCCCAACAGACTTCCGGAAGTAGTGCACAACAGATGTTCCGACGTAGATTTGAAAGTTAGCTAACTACAATCGTAGAGCCCAACACACGTCCCGACGTAGATCCCAACAGATGTCCCGAGGTAAAGCCCAACAGACATCTCGACGTAGCGTCAAAAGCGAGCTCAAGCCAGACGTCCCGACGTAGAGCCCAACACACGTCCCGACGTAGAGCCGAAATTAACCTCAAGCCAGACGTAGAAACCAACGTACGTTCTGACGTAGAGCTCAAGAGATGTCCGGACGTAGAGCCCAAGAGACGTCCGGACGTAGAGCCCAACACATGTCCCATTGTAGAGCCCAACACACATTCCGACGCAGAGACAAACAGACGTTCCAAGGTAGAGACGAAAGTGAGCTACAGCCAGACGTAGAGCCCAAGCGACGGCCCGAGGTAGAGCCCAACACACGTCCCGACGTAGAGCCCAACACACATTCCGACGTAGAGCCAAAATTAACCTCAAGCCAGATGTAGAAAGCAACGTACGACCCGATGTAGAGCCCAACAGAAGTCCCGACGTAGAGCCGAAAGCGAGCTAAAGCCAGACGTACAGCCCAAGAGACGTCCCGGCGTAGAGCCCAACAGATGTTCTGAGGTAGAGCTGAAAGTGAGCAAAAGCCAAACTTAGAGCCCAAGAGACGTGCGGACGTAGAGCCCAAGAGACGTCCCGACTTAGAGCCCAACAGACATCCCGACGTAGAGTCAAACAGACGTTCCACGGTAGAGACGAAAGTGAGCTCAAGCCAGGCGTAGAGCCCAAGCGACGTCCCGACGTAGAGCCCAAGCGACGTCCCGACGTAGAGCCCAAGCGACGTCCCGACATAGAGCCCAACACACGTCCCGACATAGAGCCGAAATTAACCTCAAGCCAGACGTAGAAACCAACGTACGTCCCGATGTAGAGCCCGAGAGACGTCATGACGTAGAGCCCAACAGACGTCCCGACGTAGAGCCGAAAGCGAGCTCAAGCTAGACGTAGAGCCCAAGAGACGTCCCGACTTAGAGCTCTAAAGACGTCCTGACTTAGAGCCGAACAGACGTCCCGAAGTAGAGCCCAACACACGTCCCGACGTAGAGCCGAAAGCGAGCTCAAGCCAGACATATCAAAGTAGAGACCAACAGACGTCCCGACGTAGAGCCAAAAGCGAGCTCAAGCCAGACATATCGAAGTAGAGACCAACACACTTCCCGACGTATAGCCGAGAGACGTTCCGACGTAGAGGTGAAATTAACCTCAAGCCAGATGTAGAAACCAACGTACGTTCCGACGTAGAGCCCAAGAGACGTCCCGACGTAGAGCCCAACAGACGTTCCAAGGTAGAGACGAAAGTGAGTTACAGCGAGACGTAGAGCCCAAGAGACGTCCTGACGTAGAGCCCAACACACGTCCCGACGTAGAGCCCAACACACATCCCGACGTAGAGCCGAAATCAACCTCAAGCCAGACGTAGAAACCAACGTACGTCCCGATGTAGAGCCCAACAGACGTCCCGACGTAGAGCCGAAAGCGAGCTAAAGCCAGATGTAGAGCCCAAGAGACGTTCCGGCGTAGAGCCCAACAGATGTTCCGACGTAGAGCTGAAAGTGAGCAAAAGCCAAACATAGAGCCCAAGAGAGGTCCGGATGTAGAGCCCAAGAGACATCCCGAATTAGAGCCCAACAGACGTCGCAACGCAGAGCCCAAGAGACGTCCCGACGGAGAGCCGAAAGCGAGGTCAAGACAGACGTCCCGACGCAGAGCCCAAAACACATCCCAACTTAGAGTCCAACAGACTTTCCGACGTAGAGCTGAAACAATCTAATTCTAGATGTAGAGCGCAACAGATATCTCGACGTAGAGCCCAACAGACATTCCGATGTAGAGCCCAACAGACGTCCCGACTTAGAGCCCAACCTACGTTCCGACGTAGAGGTGAATGTGAGCTAACAACAGACTTAGAGCCCAACAGACATCCCGACATAGAGCCAAACAGATGTTCAGATGTAGAGCTGAAAGTTAGCTAACTACTGACGTAGAGCCCAACACACGTCTCGACGTAGAGATCAACAGAAGTCCCGACATAAAGCCCAACAGACGTCCCAACGTAGAGCCCAACAGACGTTCCGACGTAGAGCTGAAAGTGAGCTAACAAGAAAAAAAGGGCCCAACAGACGTCCCGACCTAGAGCACAACAGATGTCCCAAGTTAAAGCCCAACAGACGTTACTAGGTAGAGTCGAAAGTAAGCTAAATCCTGATGTAGAGCCCAACACCCGTCCCGACGTAGAGCCCAACACACGTTCGGACATAAAGCCAAACAGACGTCTCGACGGAGAGCCGAAAGCGAGCTCAAGACAGACTTCCCGACGCAGAGCCCAAAAGACATCCCAACTTAGAGTCCAACAGACGTTCCGGCGTAGAGCTGAAAAAAGCTAAATCTAGATGTAGAGCGCAACAGATATCTCGACGTAGAGCCCAACAGAAGTCCCGATGTAGAGCCCAATAGACGTCCAGACGTAGAGCCCAACCTACGTTCCGACGTAGAGGTGAATGTGAGCTAACAACAGATTTAGAGCCCAACAGACGTCACAACGTAGAGCCAAACAGATGTTCAGATGTAGAGCTGAAAGTTAGCTAACTAATGATGTAGAGCCGAACACAATTCCCGACGTAGAGATCAACAGATGTCCCGACATAAAGCCCAACAGACATCCACACGTAGAACCCAACAGACGTTCCGACGTAGAGGTGAAAGTAAGCTAAATCCTGATGTAGAGCCCAACAGACGTCCCGACGTAGAGCCCAACACAAGTCCCGAGGTAAATCCCAACAGATGTTTGGACATAATGCTAAAAGTTAGCTAACTACAGACGTAGAGCCCAACACACGTCCTGACATAGAGCTGAAAGTAAGCTAAATCGTGATGTAGAGCCCAACAGACATGCCGACGTAGAGCCCAACACAAGTCCCGACGTAGAGCCGAACACACGTCGCGACGTAAAGCCCAACAGCCATCACGACGTAGAGCTGAAAGTAAGCTAAATCCTGATGTAGATCCCAACACACGTATCGACGTAGAGGCCAACACACATCCGGACGTAAAGCCAAAGAGATGTCTCGACGGAGAGCCGAAAGCGAGCTCAAGACAGACGACCCGACGCAGAGCCCAAAAGACATCCCAACTTAGAGTCCAACAGACGTTCCGGCGTAGAGCTGAAACAAGCTAAATCTAGATGTAGAGCGCAACAGATATCTCGACGTAGAGCCCAACCTGCGTTCCGACGTAGAGGTGAATGTGAGCTAACAACAGATTTAGAGCCCAACAGACGTCCCGACGTAGAGCCAAACAGATGTTCAGATGTAGAGCTGAAAGTTAGCTAACTACAGATGTAGAGCCCAACACACGTCCCGACGCAGAGATCAACAGCTGTCCCGACATAAAGCCCAAGAGAAGTCCCAAAGTAGAGCCCTACAGAAGTTCCGACGTAGAGGTGAAAGTAAGCCAAATCCTGACGTAGAGCCCAACAGAATTTCCGACGTACAGCTGAAAGTGAGGTAACAACAAAATTGGAGCCAAACAGACGTCCCGACCTAGAGCACAACAGATGTCCCGTGTTAAAGCCCAACAGACGTCCCGAAGTAGAGCTGAAAGCGAGCTCAAGCCAGACGTCCCGACATAGAGCTCAACAGACGTCCGGACGTAGTGCCCAACAGATGTCCCGAGTTAAAGCCCAACAGACGTCCCGAAGTAGAGCCGAAAGCGAACTCAAACCAGACGTCCTGACAGAGAGCTCAATAGACGTCCGGACGTAGTGCCCAACAGATGTTCAGACGGAGAGATGAAAGTTAGAAAACAACAAAATTAGAGCCCAACAGACGTCCCGACGTAGAGCCCAACACAAGTCCCGAGGTAAATCCCAACAGATGTTCCGACGTAGTGCTGAAAGTTAGCTAACTACAGACGTAGAGCCCAAGACACGTCCCGACGTAGAGCTGAAAGTAAGCTAAATCCTGATGTAGAGCCCAACAGACATGCCGACGCAGAGCCCAACACACGTCCCGACTTAGAGCTCAACAGACGTCTGGAGGTAGTGCCCAACAGGTGTTCAGACGGAGAGATGAAAGTTAGAAAACAACAAAATCTGAGCCCAACAGAAGTCCCGACGTAGAGCCCAACAGACGTCCCGAGGTAAATCCCAACAGATGTTCCGACATAGTGCTGAAATTTAGCTAACTACAGCCCAACACACATCCAGACGTAGATCGCAACACACGTCCGGACGTAAAGCCAAACAGATGTCTCGACGGAGAGCCGAAAGCGAGCTCAAGACAGACGTCCCGACGCAGAGCCGAAAAGACATCCCAACTTAGAGTCCAACAGACATTCCAGCGTAGAGGTGAAACAAGCTAAATCTAGATGTAGAGCGCAACAGATATCTCGACGTAGAGCCCAACAGACATCCCGATGTAGAGCGCAACAGACATCCCGACGTAGAGCCCAACACACGTCCGGACGTAGAGCCCAAAACACGTCCGGACGTGAAGCCAAACAGATGTCTCGGCGGAGATCTGAAAGCGAGCTCAAGACAGACGACCCGACACAGAGCCCAAAAGACATCCCAACTTAGAGTCCAACAGACGTTCCGGCGTAGAGCTGAAACAAGCTAAATCTAGATGTAGAGCCCAACAGACGTCGCACGTAGAGCCCAATATACCTTCCGACGTAGAGATGAATGTGAGCTAACAACAGATTTAGAGCCCAACAGACGTCCCGACGTAGTGCCCAACAGATGTTCAGACGGAGAGATGAAAGTTAGAAAACAACAAAATTAGAGCCCAACACACGTCCCCACGTAGAGCTGAAAGTAAGCTAAATCCTGATGTAGAGCCCAATACACGTCCTGACGTAGAGCCCAACACGCGTCCGGACGTAAAGCCAAACAGACATCTCGAAGGAGAGCCGAAATCGAGCTCAAGACAGACGTCCCGACGCAGATCCCAAAAGACATCCCAACTTAGAGTACAACAGACGTTCCGGCGTAGAGCTAAAACAAGGTAAATCTAGATGTAGAGCGCAACAGACATCTCGACGTAGAGCCCAACAGACGTCCCGATGTAGAGCCGAACAGACATCCCGACGTAGAGCCCATCAGACTTTCCGACGTAGAGCTGAAAGTGAGCTAACAACAAAATTGGAGCCCAACAGTCCGACGTCCCGACATAGAGCACAACAGACGTCCCGAAGTAGAGCCGAAAGCGAGCTCAAGCCAGACGTCTCGACATAGAGCTCAACAGACGTCCCGACGTAGAGCCCAACACAAGTCCCGAGGTAAATCCCAACAGATGTTCCGACGTAGTGCTGAAAGTTAGCTAACTACAACGTAGAGCCCAAACACGTTCCGACGTAGAGCCGAACACACGTCACGACGTAGAGCCGACAGACATCCCGACGTAGAGCTGAAAGTAAGCTAAATCCTGATGTAGAACCCAATACACGTCCGGACTAAAGCCAAACAGAGGTGTCGACGGAGAGGCGAAAGCGAGTCCAAGACAGATGTCCCGACGCACAGCCCAAAAGACATCCCAAATTAGAGTCCAACAGACGTTCCGGCGTAGAGCTGAGAGAAGCTAAATGTAGATGTAGAGCGCAACAGATATCTCGACGTAGAGCCCAACAAACGTCCCGATGTAGAGCCCAACAGACGTCCCGACGTAGAGCCAAACAGATGTTCAGATGTAGACCTGAAACTTAGCTAACTACTGACGTAGAGTCCAACACATGTCCCGACGCAGAGATCAACAGATGTCCCGACATAAAGCCCAACAGACGTCCCAATGTAGAGCCCAACAGACGTTCCGACGTAGAGGTGAAAGTAAGCAAAATCCTGATTTAGAGCCCAACAGACATCCCGACGTAGAGCCCAACAGACTTTCCGACGTAGAGCTGAAAGTGAGCTAACAACAAAATTGGAGCCCAACATACGTCCCGACCTAGAGCACAACAGATGTCCCGTGTTAAAGCCCAAGAGACGTCCCGAAGTAGAGCCGAAAGCGAGCTCAAGCCAGACGTCCCGACATAGAGCTCAACAGACGTCCGGACGTAGTGCCCAACAGGTGTTCAGACGGAGAGATGAAAGTTAGAAAACGACAAAATTAGAGCCCAACAGACGTCCCGACGTAGAGCCCAAGACAAGTCCCGAGGTAAATCCCAACAGATGTTCCGACGTAGTGCTGAAAGTTAGCTAACTACAGACGTAGAGCCCAACACTCGTCCCAAGGTAGAGCCCAAAAGACGTTCCGACGTAGAGGTGTAAGTAAGCTAAATCCTAACGTAGAGCCCAACAGACATCCCGATGTAGAGTCTAACAGACTTCCGACGTAGAGCTGAATATGAGCTATCAACAAAATTAGAGCCCAACAGAAGACCCGACGTAGAGCCAAACAGATTTTGAGATCTAGAGCTGAAAGTTAGCTAACTACTGACGTAGAGCCCAACACAAGTCCCGACGTAGAGATCAACAGCTGTCCCGACATAAAGCCCAACAGATGTCCCAACGTAGAGCCCAACAGACTTTCCGACGTAGAGCACAACACACGTCCCGACGTAGAGCCCAACAGACATCCCGACGTAGAGCTGAAAGTAAGCTAAATCCTGATGTTGAGCCCAACACACGTCCCGATGTAAAGCCAAACAGATGTCTCGACGGTGAGCCGAAAGAGAGCTCAAGACAGACGTCCCGACATAGAGCTCAACAGACGTCCGGACGTAGTGCCCAACAGATGTTCAGACGGAGAGATGAAAGTTAGAAACCAACAAAATTAGAGCTTAACAGACGTCCCGACGTAGAGCCCAACGGAAGTCGCGAGGTAAATCCCAACAGATGTTCCGACGTAGTGCTGAAATTTAGGTAACTACAGAGGTAGAGCCCAGCACACGTCCCGACGTAGAGCTGAAAGTAAGCTAAATCGTGATGTAGAGCCCAATACACGTCCCGACGTAGAGCCCAATACACGTCCGGACTAAAGCCAAACAGAGGTGTCGACGGAGAGCCGAAAGCGAGTTCAAGACAGACGTCCCTACGCAGAGCCCAAAAGACATCCCAACTTAAAGTCCAACAGACGTTCCGGCGTAGAGCTGAAACAAGCTAAATCTAGATGTAGAGCGCAACAGATATCTCGACGTAGAGCCCAACAAACGTCCCGATGTAGAGCCCAACAGACGTCCCGATGTAGAGCCAAACAGATATTCAGATGTAGACCTGAAAGTTAGCTAACTACTGACGTAGAGTCCAACACACGTCCCGACGCAGAAATCAACAGATGTCCCGACATAAAGCTCAACAGACGTCCCAACGTAGAGCCCAACAGACTTTCCGACGTAGAGCTGAAAGTGAGCTAACAACAAAATTGGAGCCCAACAGACGTCCCGACCTAGAGCACAACAGATGTCCCGTGTTAAAGCCCAACAGACGTCCCGAAGTAGAGCCGAAAGCGAGCTCAAGACAGACGTGCCGACATAGAGCTCAACAGACGTCCGGACGTAATGCCCAACAGGTGTTCAGACGTAGAGATGAAAGTTAGAAAACAACAAAATCTGAGCCCAACAGAAGTCCCGACGTAGAGCCCAACAGACGTCCCGAGGTAAATCCCAACAGATGTTCCGATGTAGTGCTGAAAGTTAGCTAACTACAGACGTAGAGCCCAACACACGTCCCGACATAGAGCTGAAAGTAAGCTAAATCCTGATGTAGAGCCCAACACACGTCCCAACGTAGAGCCCAACAGACGTTCCAACGTAGAGCCCAACAGACGTTCCCGCATAGAGGTGAAAGTAAGCTAAATCCTGATGTAGAGCCCAATAGACTTCCGACGTGAGCTGTAAGTGAGCTATCAACAATATCAAAGCCCAACAGAAGACCCAACGTAGAGCCAAACAGATTTTCAGATATAGAGCTGAAAGTTAGCTAACTACTGACGTAGAGCCCAGCACACGTCCCGACGTAGAGCTGAAAGTAAGCTAAATCCTGCTGTAGAGCCCAATACACGTCACAACGTAGAGCCCAACACACGTTCGGACTAAAGCCAAACAGAGGTGTCGACGGAGAGCTGAAAGCAAGTTCAAGACAGCCGTACCGACGCAGAGCCCAAAAGACATCCCAACTTAAAGACCAACAGACGTTCCGGTGTAGAGCTGAAACAAGCTAAATCTAGATGTAGAGCGCAACAGATATCTCGACGTAGAGCCCAACAAACGTCCCGATGTAGAGCCCAACAGACGTCCCGACGTAGAGCCAAACAGATGTTCAGATGTAGACCTGAAAGTAGCTAACTACTGACGTAGAGTCCAACACACGTCCCGACGCAGAGATCAACAGATGTCCCGACATAAAGCCCAACAGACGTCCCAACGTAGAGCCCAACAGACGTTCCGATGTAGAGCTGAAAGTGAACTAACAACAAAATTGGAGCCCAACAGACGTCCGGACGTAGTGCCCAAGAGATGTTCAGACGGAGAGATGAAAGTTAGAAAACAACAAAATCAGAGCTCAACAGACGTCCCGACGTAGAGTCCAACACAAGTCGCGAGGTAAGTCGCAACAGATGTTCCGACGTAGTGCTGAAAGTTAGCTAACTACAGACGTAGAGCCCAACACACGTCCCAACGTAGAGCCCAACAGACGTTACCACATAGAGGTGAAAGTAAGCTAAATCCCGATGTAGAGCCCAACAGACTTCCGACGTAGAGCTGAAAGTGAGCTATCAACAAAATTAGAGCCCAACAGACGACCCGACCTAGAGCACAACAGATGTCCCGAGTTAAAGCCCAACAGACGTCCCGAAGTAGAGCCGAAAGAGAGCTCAAGCCAGACGTCCGACATAGAGCTCAACAGACGTCCGGACGTAGTGCCCAACAGGTGTTCAGACGGAGAGATGAAAGTTAGAAAACAACAAAATTAGAGCACAGCACACGTCCCGACGTAGAGCTGAAAGTAAGCTAAATCCTGATGTAGAGCCCAACAGACATGCCGACGTAGAGCCCAACAGACGTTCCGACGTAGAGCTGAAAGTAAGCTAAGTCGTGATGTAGAGCCCAACAGACATCCCGACGTAGAGCCTAACAGACTTCCGACGTCGAGCTCAAAGTGAGCTATCAACAAAATTAGAGCCCAACAGAAGACCCGACGTAGAGCCAAACAGATTTTCAGATGTAGAGCTGAAAGTTAGCTAACTACTGACATAGAGCCGAACACACGTCCCGACGTAGAGATCAACAGATGTCCCGACATAAAGCCCAACAGTCGTCGCGAAGTAGAGCCGAAATCGAGCTAAAGGCAGACGTCCGACATAGAGCTCAACAGACGTCCGGACGTAGTGCCCAACAGATGTTCAGACGGAGAGATGAAAGTGAACTAACAACAAAATTGGAGCCCAACAGACGTCCCGACGTAGAGCCCAAGACAAGTCGCGAGGTAAATCCTAACAGATGTTCCGACGTAGTGCTGAAAGTTAGCTAACTACAGACGTAGAGACCAGCACACGTCCCGACGTAGAGCTGAAAGTAAGCTAAATCCTGATGTAGAGCCCAATACACGTCCCGACATAGAGCCCAACACATGTCCGGAGTAAAGCCAAACAGAGGTGTCGACGGAGAGCTGAAAGCGAGTCAAGACAGACGTCCCGACGCAGAGCCCAAAAGGCATCCCAACTTAAAGTCCAACAGACGTAACGGTGTAGAGCTGAAACAAGCTAAATCTAGATGTATAGCGCAACAGATATCTCGACGTAGAGCCCAACAAACGTCCCGATGTAGAGCCCAACAGACGTCCCGACGTAGAGCCAAACAGATGTTCAGATGTAGACCTGAAAGTTAGCTAACTACTGACGTAGAGTCCAACACACGTCCCGACGCAGAGATCAACAGATGTTTCGACATAAAGCCCAAGAGACGTCCCAACGTAGAGCCCAACAGACTTTTCGACGTAGAGCTGAAGGTGAGATAACAACAAAATTGGAGCCCAACAGACGTCCCGACCTAGAGCACAACAGATGTCCCGAGTTAAAGCCCAACAGACGTCCCGAAGTACAGCCGAAAGCGAGCTCAAGACAGACGTCCCGACATAGAGCTCAACAGACGTCCGGACGTAGTGCCCAACAGACGTCCCGACGTAGAGCTAAAAGTAAGCTAAATCCTGATGTAGAGCCCAACACACGTCCCAACGTAGAGCCCAACAGACGTTCCGGCGTAGAGCTAAAACAAGCTAAATCTAGATGTAGAGCGCAACAGATATCTCGACGTAGAGCCCAACAAACGTCCCGATGTAGAGCCCAACAGACGTCCCGACGTAGAGCCAAACAAATGTTCAGATGTAGACCTGAAAGTAGCTAACTACTGACGTAGAGTCCAACACACGTCCCGACGCAGAGATCAACAGATGTCCCAATATAAAGCCCAACAGACGTCCCAACGTAGAGCCCAACAGACGTTCCCACGTAGAGGTGAAAGTAAGCTAAATCCTGATGTAGAGCCCAACAGACATCCTGACGTAGAGCCCAACAGACTTCCGACGTAGAGCTGTAAGTGAGCTATCAACAAAATTAGAGCCCTACAGACGACCCGACCTAGAGCACAACAGATGTCCCGAGTTAAAGCCAACAGACGTCCCGATGTAGAGCCGAAAGCGAGCTCAAGCCAGACGTGCCAACATAGAGCTCAACAGACGTCCGGACGTAGTGCCCAACAGATGTTCAGAAGGAGAGATGAAAGTTAGAAAACAACAAAATTAGAGCTCAACAGACGTCCCGACGTAGAGCCCAACAGACGTCCCGAGGTAAATCCCAACAGATGTTCCGACGTAGTGCTGAAAGTTAGCTAACTACAGACGTAGAGCCCAGCACACGTCCCGACGTAGAGCTGAAAGTAAGCTAAATCCTGATGTAGAGCCCAACAGACATGCCGACGTAGAGCCCAACAGACGTTCCGACGTAGAGCTGAAAGTAAGCTAAATCCTGATGTAGAGCCCAACACACGTCCTGACGTAGGGCCCAACACACGTCCCGACGTAGGGCCCAACACACGTCCCGACGTAGAGCCCAACACACGTCCCGACGTAGAGCCCATCAGACATCCCGACGTAGAGCCGAAAGTTAGCTAAATACTGATATAGTTCCCAACACACGTCCCGACGTAGAGCCGAACACACGTCCGGACGTAAAGGCAAACAGACGTCTTGACGGAGAGCGGAAAGCGAGCTCAAGACAGACGTCCCGACGCAGAGCCCAAAAGACATCCCAACTTAGAGTCCAACAGACGTTCCTGCGTAGAGCTGAAACAAGCTAAATCTAGATGTAGAGCGCAACAGATATCTCGACGTAGAGCCCAACAGACGTCCCGATGTAGAGCCCAACAGACTTTCCGACGTAGAGCTGAAAGTGAGCTAACAACAAAATTGGAGCCCAACAGTCAGACGTCCCGACCTAGAGCACAACAGATGTCCCGAGTTAAAGCCAACAGACGTCCCGATGTAGAGCCGAAAGCGAGCTCAAGCCAGACGTGCCGACATAGAGCTCAACAGACGTCCCGACGTAGTGCCCAACAGATGTTCAGACGGAGAGATGAAAGTTAGAAAACAACAAAATTAGAGCTCAACAGACGTCCCGACGTAGAGCCCAACACAAGTCGCGAGGTAAATCTCAACAGATGTTCCGACGTAGTGCTGAAAGTTAGCTAACTACAGACGTAGAGCCGAACACACGTCCCGACGTAGAGATCAACAGATGTCCCGACATAAAGCCCAACAGACGTCCCGAAGTAGAGCCGAAATCGAGCTCAAGGCAGACGTTTCGACATAGAGCTCAACAGACGTCCGGACGTAGTGCCCTACAGACGTCCCGACGTAGAGCTAAAAGTAAGCTAAATCCTGATGTAGAGCCCAACACTCATCCCGACGAAGAGCCCAACACACGGCCGGACGTAAAGCCAAACAGACGTCTCGACGGAGAGCCGAAATCGAGCTCAAGACAGACGTCCCGACGCAGAGCCCAAAAGACATCCCAACTTAGAGTACAACAGATGTTCCGGCGTAGAGCTAAAACAAGGTAAATCTAGATGTAGAGCGCAACAGACATCTCGACGTAGAGCCCAACAGACGTCCCGATGTAGAGCCCAACAGACATCCCAACGTAGAGCCCAAGAGACTTTCCGACGTAGAGCTGAAAGTGAGCTATCAACAAAATTAGAGCCCAACAGACGACCCGACCTAGAGCACAACAGATGTCCCGAGTTAAAGCCAACAGACGTCCCAATGTAGAGCCGAAAGCGAGCTCAAGCCAGACGTGCCAACATAGAGCTCAACAGACGTCCGGACGTAGTGCCCAGGAGATGTTCAGACGGAGAAATGAACGTTAGAAAAAAACAAAATTAGAATCCAACAGAAGTCCCGACGTAGAGCCCAAGACAAGTCCCGAGGTAAATCCCAACAGATGTTCCGACGTAGTGCTGAAAGTTAGCTAACTACAGACGTAGAGCCCAAGAGACATCCCGACGTAGAGCTGAAAGTAAGCTAAATCCTGATGTAGAGCCCAATACACGTCCCGACGTAGAACACAACCTACGTTCCGACGTAGAGGTGAATATGAGCTAACAACAGATTTAGAGTCCAACAGATGTCCCGACGTAGAACCAAACAGATGTTCAGATGTAGACCTGAAAGTTAGCTAACTACTGACGTAGAGTCCAACACACGTCCCGACGCAGAGATCAACAGATGTCCCGACATAAAGCCCAACACACGTCCCAACGTAGAGCCCAACAGACGTTCCGACGTAGAGGTGAAAGTAAGCCAAATCCTGATTTAGAGCCCAACACACGTCCCAACGTAGAGCCCAACAGAGGTCTCGACGGAGAGCCGAAATCGAGCTCAAGACAGACGTCCCGACGCAGAGCCCAAAAGACATCCCAAATTAGAGTCCAACAGACGTTCCGGCGTAGAGCTGAAACAAGCTAAATCTAGATGTAGAGCGCAACAGACGTCTCGATGTAGAGCCCAACAGACATCCCGAATTCGAGTCCAACAGACGTTCCGTCGTAGAGGTGAAACAAGCTAAATCTAGATGTAGAGCACAACAGATATCGCGACGTAGAGCACAACAGACGGCCCGACGGAGAGCCCAACCTATGTCCCGACGTAGTGGTGAATGTGAACTAACAACATATTTAGAGCCCAACACACGTCCCGACGTAGAGCCCAACAGACGTTCTGACTTAGAGGTGATACTAAGCTAAATCCTGATGTAGAACAAAATAGACTTTCCGACGTAGAGCTGAAAGGGAGCTAACAACAAAATTGGAGCCCAACAGACGTCCCGAACAAGAGCACAACAGATGTCCCGAGTTAAAGCCCAACAGACGTCGCGAAGTAGAGCCGAAAGCGAGCTCAAGCCAGACGTCCGACATAGAGCTCAACAGACGTCCCGACGTAGTGCCCAACAGATGTTCAGACAGAGAGATGAAAGTTAGAAAACAACAAAATTAGAGCTCAACAGAAGTCCCGACATAGAGCCCAACACAAGTCACGAGGTAAATCCCAACAGATGTTCCGACGTAGTGCTGAAAGTTAGCTAACTACAGACGTAGAGCCCAACAGACTTTCCGACGTAGAGCTGAAAGTAAGCTAAATCCTGATGTAGAGCTCAACAGACATCCCGACGTAGAGCCTAACAGACTTCCGACGTAGAGCTGAATATGAGCTATCAACAAAATTAGAGCCCAAAAGAAGACCCCGACGTAGAGACAAACAGATTTTCAGATGTAGAGCTGAAAGTTAGCTAACTACTGACGAATAGCCGAACACACGTCCCGACGTAGAGATCAACAGATGTCCCGACATAAAGCCCAACAGTCGTCCCGAAGTAGAGCCGAAATAGAGCTAAAGGCAGACGTTTCTACATAGAGCTCAACATACGTCCGGACGTAGTGCCCAACATATGTTCAGACAGAGAGATGAAAGTTAGAAAACAACAAAATTAGAGCCCAATAGACGTCCCGACGTAGAGCCCAACACAAGTCCCGAGGTAAATCCCAACAGATGTTCCGACGTAGAGCCGAACACATGTCCCGACGTAGAGCCCAAGAGACATCCCGACGTAGAGATGAAAGTAAGCTAAATCGTGATGTAGAGCCCAATACACGTCCCGACGTAGAGCCCAACACACGTCCGGACTAAAGCCAAACAGAGGTGTCGACGCAGAGCCGAAAGCGAGCTCAAGCCAGACGTCCCGACATAGAGCTCAACAGACGTCCGGACGTAGTGCCCAGCAGGTGTTCAGACGGAGAGATGAAAGTTAGAAAACAACAAAATCTGAGCCCAACAGAAGTCCCGATGTAGAGCCCAACAGACGTCCCGAGGTAAATCCCAACAGATGTTCCGACGTAGTGCTGAAAGTTAGCTAACTACAGACGTAGAGCCCAACACACGTCCCAACGTAGAGCTGAAAGTAAGCTAAATCCTGATGTAGAGCCCAACACACGTCCCAACGTAGAGCCCAACAGACGTTCCGACGTACAGGTGAAACTAAGCCAAATCCTGATGTAGAGCCCAACAAACATCCCGACGTAGAGCCCAACGGACGTCCCGACGTAGAGCCCAACACAAGTCCCGACGTAGAGCCGAACACACGTCCAGACGTAGAGCCCAACAGACGTCCCGACGTAGAGTTAAAGTAAGCTAAATCCTGATGTAGAGCCCAACACTCGTCCCGACGAAGAGCCCAACACACGTCCGGACGTAAAGCCAAACAGACGTCTCGACGGAGAGCCGAAATCGAGCTCAAGACAGAAGTCCCGACGCAGAGCCCAAAAGACATCCCAACTTAGAGTACAACAGACGTTCCGGCGTAGAGCTAAAACAAGGTAAATCTAGATGTAGAGCGCAACAGACATCTCGACGTAGAGCCCAACAGACGTCCCGATGTAGAGCCCAACAGACTTTCCGATGTAGAGCTGAAAGTGAGCTAACAACAAAATTGGAGCCCAACAGTCAGACGTCCGACCTAGAGCACAACAGATGTCCCGAGTTAAAGCCAACAGACGTCCCGATGTAGAGCCGAAAGCGAGCTCAAGCCAGACGTGCCGACATAGAGCTCAACAGACGTCCGGACGTAGTGCCCAACAGGTGTTCAGACGGAGAGATGAAAGTTAGAAAACAACAAAATTAGAATCCAACAGTAGTCCCGACGTATTGCCCAACACAAGTCGCGAGGTAAATCCCAACAGATGTTCCGACGTAGTGCTGAAAGTTAGCTAACTACAGACGTAGAGCCCAGCACACGTCCCGACGTAGAGCTGAAAGTAAGCTAAATCCTGATGTAGAGCCCAAGAGACATCCCGACGTAGAGCCCAACAGACTTCCGACGTAGAGCTGAAAATGAGCTATCAACAAAATTAGAGCCCAACAGACGACCCGACCTAGAGCACAACAGATGTCCCGAGTTAAAGCCCAACAGACGTCGCGAAGTAGAGCCGAAAGCGAGCTCAAGCCAGACGTCTGACATAGAGCTCAACAGACGTCTGGACGTAGTGCCCAACCATTGTTCAGACGGAGAGATGAAAGTTAGAAAACAACAAAATTAGAGCTCAACAGACGTCCCGACGTAGAGCCCAAGACAAGTCGCGAGGTAAATCCCAACAGATGTTCCGACGTAGTGCTGAAAGTTAGCTAACTACAGACGTAGAGCCCAGCACACGTCCCGACGTAGAGCTGAAAGTAAGCTAAATCCTGATGTAGAGCCCAATACACGTCCCGACGTAGAGCCCAACACACGTCCGGACTAAAGCCAAACAGAGGAATCGACGGAGAGCCGAAAGCGAGTTCAAGACAGACGTCCCGACGCAGAGCCCAAAAGACATCCCGAATTCGAGTCCAACAGACGTTCCGGCGTAGAGCTGAAACAAGCTAAATGTAGATGTAGAGCGCAACAGATATCTCGACGTAGAGCCCAACAGACGTCCCGATGTCGAGCCCAACAGACTTTCCGACGTAGAGCTGAAAGTGAGCTAACAACAAAATTGGAGCCCAACAGTCAGACGTCCCGACCTAGAGCACAACAGATGTCCCGAGTTAAAGCCAACAGACGTCCCGATGTAGAGCCGAAAGCGAGCTCAAGCCAGACGTGCCGACATAGAGCTCAACAGATGTCCGGACATAGTGCCCAACAGATGTTCAGACGGAGAGATGAAAGTTAGAAAACAACAAAATTAGAATCCAACAGACGTCCCGACGTAGAGCCCAACACAAGTCGCGAGGTAAATCCCAACAGATGTTCCTACGTAGTGCTGATAGTTAGCTAACTACAACGTAGAGCCCAACAAACGTTCCGACGTAAAGCTGAAAGTAAGCTAAATCGTGATGTAGAGCCCAACAGACATGCCGACGTAGAGCCCAACACACGTCCCGACGTAGAGCCGAACACACGTCACGACGTAGAGCCAACAGACATCCCGACGTAGAGCTGAAAGTAAGCTAAATCCTGATGTAGAGCTCAATACACGTCCGGACTAAAGACAAACAGAGGTGTCGACGGAGAGGCGAAAGCGAGTCCAAGACAGACGTCCCAACGCAGAGCCCAAAAGACATCCCAAATTAGAGTCCAACAGACGTTCCAGCGTAGAGCCCAAGACAAGTCGCCAGGTAAATCCCAACAGATGTTCCGACGTAGTGCTGAAAGTTAGCTAACTACAGACGTAGAGCCCAGCACACGTCCCGACGTAGAGCTGAAAGTAAGCTAAATCCTGATGTAGAGCCCAACACACGTCCCAACGTAGAGCCCAACAGACGTTCCCTCATAGAGGTGAAAGTAAGCTAAATCCTGATGTAGAGCCCAACAGATATCCCGATGTAGAGCCCAACAGACTTCCGACGTAGAGCTGAAAGTGAGCTATCAACAAAATTAGAGCCCAACAGACGACCCGACCTAGAGCACAACAGATGTCCCGAGTTAAAGCCCAACAGACGTCCCGAAGTAGAGCCGAAAGCGAGCTCAAGCCAGACGTCCGACATAGAGCTCAACAGACGTCCGGACGTAGTGCCAAACAGATGTTCAGATGGAGAGATGAAAGTTAGAAAACAACAAAATTAGAGCTCAACAGACGTCCCGACGTAGAGCCTAACAGACTTCCGACGTAGAGCTCAAAGTGAGCTATCAACAAAATTAGAGCCCAACAGAAGACCCGACGTAGAGCCAAAGAGTTTTTCAGATGTAGAGCTGAAAGTTAGCTAACTACTGACGTAGAGCCGAACACACGTCCCGACGTAGAGATCAACAGATGTCCCGACATAAAGCCCAACAGTCGTCCCGAAGTAGAGCCGAAAGCGAGCTAAAGGCAGACGTTTCTACATAGAGCTCAACAGACGTCCGGACGTAGTGCCCATCAGATGTTCAGACGCAGAGATGAAAGTTAGAAAACAACAAAATTAGAGCCCAATAGACGTCCCGATGTAGAGCCCAACACAAGTCCCGAGATAAATCCCAACAGATGTTCCGACGTAGAGCCGAACACATGTCCCGACGTAGAGCCCAAGAGACATCCCGACGTAGAGCTGAAAGTAAGCTAAATCGTGATGTAGAGCCCAATACACGTCCCGACGTAGAGCCCAACACACGTCCTGACTAAAGCCAAACAGAGGTGTCGACGGAGAGCCGAAAGCGAGTTCAAGACAGACGACCCGACGCAGAGCCCAAAAGATATCCCGAATTCGAGTCCAACAGACGTTCCGTCGTAGAGGTGAAACAAGCTAAATCTAGATGTAGAGCGCAACAGATATCTCGACGTAGAGCACAACAGATGGCCCGACGGAGAGCCCAACATACGTTCCGATGTAGAGGTGAATATGAGCTAACAACAGATTTAGTGTCCAACAGACGTCCCGACGTAGAGCCCAACCTATGTCCCGATATAGTGGTGAATGTGAACTAACAACATATTTAGACCCCAACACACGTCCCGACGTAGAGCCCAACAGACGTTCTGACTTAGAGGTGATACTAAGCTAAATCCTGATGTAGGGCAAAATAGACTTTCCGACATAGAGCTGACAGGGAGCTAACAACTGATGTAGAGCTCAATACACGTCCGGACTAAAGACAAACAGAGGTGTCGACGGAGAGGCGAAAGCGAGTCCAAGACAGACGTCCCGACGAAGAGCCCAAAAGACATCAAAAATTAGAGTCCAACAGACGTTCCTGCGTAGAGCTGAAACAAGCTAAATCTAGATGTAGATCGCAACAGATATCTAGACGTAGAGCCCAACAGACGTCCCGACGTAGAGCCCAACAGACTTTCCGACGCAGAGCTGAAAGTGAGCTAACAACAAAATTGGAGTCAACATACGTCCCGACCTAGAGCACAACAGATGTCCCGTGTTAAAGCCCAACAGACGTCCTGAAGTACAGCCGAAAGCGAGCTCAAGACAGACGTCCCGACATAGAGCTCAACAGACGTCCGGACGTAGAGCCCAACAGGTGTTCAGACGGGGAGATGAAAGTTAGAAAACAACAAAATTAGAGCTCAACAGAAGTCCCGACGTGGAGCCCAACAGACGTCCCGAGGTAAATCCTAACAGATGTTCCGACGTAGTGCTGAAAGTTAGCTAACTACAGACGTAGAGCCCAACACACGTCCCAACGTAGAGCCCAACAGACGTTCCCACGTAGAGGTGAAAGTAAGCTAAATCCTGATGTAGAGCCCAACAGACATCCCGACGTAGAGCCCAACAGACTTCCGACGTAGAGCTGAAAGTGAGCTATCAACAAAATTGGAGCCCAACAGACGACCCGACATAGACCACAACAGATGTCCCGAGTTAAAGCCCAACAGACGTCCAGACGTAGAGGCGAAATAGAGCTCAAGCCAGACGTCCGACATAGAGCTCAACAGACGTCCGGACGTAGTGCCCAACAGATGTTCAGACGGAGAGATGAAAGTTAGAAAACAACAAAATTAGAGCTCAACAGATTTCCCGACGTAGAGCCCAAGACAAGTCGCGAGGTAAATCCCAACAGATGTTCCGACGTAGTGCTGAAAGTTAGCTAACTACAGACGTAGAGCCCAGCACACGTCCCGACGTAGAGCTGAAAGTAAGCTAAATCCTGATGTAGAGCCCAATACACGTCCCGACGTAGAGCCCAACACACGTCCGGACTAAAGCCAAACAGAGGTGTCGACGGAGAGCCGAAAGCGAGTTCAAGACAGACGTCCCGACGCAGAGCCCAAAAGACATCCCAACTTAAAGTCCAACAGACTTTCCGGCGTAGAGGTGAAACAAGCTAAATCTAGATGTAGAGCGCAACAGATATCTCGACGTAGAGCCCAACAGACGTCCCGATGTAGAGCCCAACAGACGTTCCGACGTAGAGCCAAACAGATGTTCAGATGTAGACCTGAAAGTTAGCTAACTACTGACGTAGAGTCCAACACACGTCCCGACGCAGAGATCAACAGATGTCCCGACATAAAGCCCAAAAGACGTCACAACGTAGAGCCCAACAGACTTTCCGACGTAGAGCTGAAAGTTAGCTAACAACAAAATTGGAGCCCAACTGACGTCCCGACCTAGAGCACAACAGATGTCCCGTGTTAAAGCCCAACAGACGTCCCGAAGTAGAGCCCAACACAAGTCGTGAGGTAAATCCCAACAGATGTTCCGACGTAGTGCTGAAAGTTAGCTAACTACAGTCGTAGAGCCCAACACACGTCCCGACGTAGAGCTGAAAGTAAGCTAAATCCTGATGTAGAGCCCAACACACGTCCCAACGTAGAGCCCAACAGACGTTCCCTTGTAGAGGTGAAAGTAAGCTAAATCCTGATGTAGAGCCCAACAGACATCCCGATGTAGAGCCCAACAGAATTCCGACGTAGAGCTGAATATGACCTATCAACAAAATTAGAGCCCAACAGACGACCCGACCTAGAGCACAACAGATGTCCCGAGTTAAAGCCCAACAGACGTCCCGAAGTAGAGCCGAAAGCGAGCTCAAGCCAGACGTCCAACATAGAGCTCAACGATCGTCCCGACGTAGTGCCCAACAGATGTTCAGACGGAGAGATGAAAGTTAGAAAACAACAAAATTAGAGCTCAACAGAAGTCCCGACGTGGAGCCCAACACAAGTCGCGAGGTAAATCCCAACAGATGTTCCGACGTAGTGCTCAAAGTTAGCTAACTACAGACGTAGAGCCCAACAGACTTTCCGACGTAGAGCTGAAAGTAAGCTAAATCCTGATGTAGAGCTCAACAGACATCCCGACGTAGAGCCAAACAGACTTCCGACGTAGAGCTCAAAGTGAGCTATCAACAAAATTAGAGCCCAACAGAAGACCCGACGTAGAGCCAAACAGATTTTCAGATGTAGAGCTGAAAGTTAGCTAACTACTGACGTAGAGCTGAACACACGTCCCGACGTAGAGATCAACAGATGTCCCGACATAAAGCCCAACAGTCGTCCCGAAGTAGAGCCGAAATCGAGCTAAAGGCAGACGTTTCGACATAGAGCTCAACAGACGTCCGGACGTAGTGCCCAACATATATTCAGACGGAGAGATGAAAGTTAGAAAACAACAAAATTAGAGCCCAATAGACGTCCCGATGTAGAGCCCAACACAAGTCGCGAGGTAAATCCCAACAGATGTTCCGACGTAGAGCCGAACACATGTCCCGACGTAGAGCCCAAGAGACATCCCGACGTAGAGATGAAAGTAAGCTAAATCGTGATGTAGAACCCAATACACGTCCCGACGTAGAGCCCAACACACATCCGGACTAAAGCCAAACAGAGGTGTCGAAGGATAGCCGAAAGCGAGCTCAAGCCAGACGTCCCGACATAGAGCTCAACAGACGTCCGGACGTAGTGCCCAACAGATGTTCAGACGGAGAGATGAAAGTTAGAAAACAACAAAATTAGAGCTCAACAGACGTCCCGACGTAGAGCCCAACACAAGTTGCGAGGTAAATCCCAACAGATGTTCCGATGTAGTGCTGAAAGTTAGCTAACTACAGATGTAGAGCCCAACACACGTCCCGACGTAGAGCTGAAAGTAAGCTAAATCCTGATGTAGAGCCCAATACACGTCCCGACGTAGAGCCCAAAACACGTCCGGACTAAAGCCAAACAGAGGTGTCGACGGAGAGCCGAAAGCGAGTTCAAGACAGACGTCCCGACGCAGAGCCCAAAAGACATCCCAACTTAAAGTCCAACAGACTTTCCGGCGTAGAGCTGAAACAAGCTAAATCTAGATGTAGAGCGCAACAGATATCTCGACGTAGAGCCCAACAAACGTCCCGATGTAGAGCCCAACAGACGTTCCGACGTACAGCCAAACAGATGTTCAGATGTAGACCTGAAAGTTAGCTAACTACTGACGTAGAGTCCAACACAAATCCCGACGCAGAGATCAACAGATGTCCCGACATAAAGCACAACAGACGTCCCAACGTAGAGCCCAACAGACTTTCCGACGTAGAGCTGAAAGTTAGCTAACAACAAAATTGGAGCCCAACAGACGTCCCGACCTAGAGCACAACAGATGTCCCGTGTTAAAGCCCAACAGACGTCCCGAAGTAGAGCCCAACACAAGTCGTGAGGTAAATCCCAACAGATGTTCCGACGTAGTGCTGAAAGTTAGCTAACTACAGTCGTAGAGCCCAACACACGTCCCGACGTAGAGCTGAAAGTAAGCTAAATCCTGATGTAGAGCCCAACACACGTCCCAACGTAGAGCCCAACAGACGTTCCCTTGTAGACGTGAAAGTAAGCTAAATCCTGATGTAGAGCCCAACAGACATCCCGACGTAGAGCCCAACAGACTTCCGACGTAGAGCTGAAAGTGAGCTATCAACAAAATTAGAGCCCAACAGACGACCCGACATAGACCACAACAGATGTCCCGAGTTAAAGCCCAACAGACGTCCAGACGTAGAGGCGAAATAGAGCTCAAGCCAGACGTCCGACATAGAGCTCAACAGACGTCCGGACGTAGTGCCCAACAGATGTTCAGACGGAGAGATGAAAGTTAGAAAACAACAAAATTAGAGCTCAACAGATTTCCCGACGTAGAGCCCAAGACAAGTCGCGAGGTAAATCCCAACAGATGTTCCGACGTAGTGCTGAAAGTTAGCTAACTACAGACGTAGAGCCCAGCACACGTCCCGACGTAGAGCTGAAAGTAAGCTAAATCCTGATGTAGAGCCCAATACACGTCCCGACGTAGAGCCCAACACACGTCCGGACTAAAGCCAAACAGAGGTGTCGACGGAGAGCCGAAAGCGAGTTCAAGACAGACGTCCCGACGCAGAGCCCAAAAGACATCCCAACTTAAAGTCCAACAGACTTTCCGGCGTAGAGGTGAAACAAGCTAAATCTAGATGTAGAGCGCAACAGATATCTCGACGTAGAGCCCAACAGACGTCCCGATGTAGAGCCCAACAGACGTTCCGACGTAGAGCCAAACAGATGTTCAGATGTAGACCTGAAAGTTAGCTAACTACTGACGTAGAGTCCAACACACGTCCCGACGCAGAGATCAACAGATGTCCCGACATAAAGCCCAAAAGACGTCACAACGTAGAGCCCAACAGACTTTCCGACGTAGAGCTGAAAGTTAGCTAACAACAAAATTGGAGCCCAACTGACGTCCCGACCTAGAGCACAACAGATGTCCCGTGTTAAAGCCCAACAGACGTCCCGAAGTAGAGCCCAACACAAGTCGTGAGGTAAATCCCAACAGATGTTCCGACGTAGTGCTGAAAGTTAGCTAACTACAGTCGTAGAGCCCAACACACGTCCCGACGTAGAGCTGAAAGTAAGCTAAATCCTGATGTAGAGCCCAACACACGTCCCAACGTAGAGCCCAACAGACGTTCCCTTGTAGAGGTGAAAGTAAGCTAAATCCTGATGTAGAGCCCAACAGACATCCCGATGTAGAGCCCAACAGAATTCCGACGTAGAGCTGAATATGACCTATCAACAAAATTAGAGCCCAACAGACGACCCGACCTGGAGCACAACAGATGTCCCGAGTTAAAGCCCAACAGACGTCCCGAAGTAGAGCCGAAAGCGAGCTCAAGCCAGACGTCCAACATAGAGCTCAACGATCGTCCCGACGTAGTGCCAAACAGATGTTCAGACGGAGAGATGAAAGTTAGAAAACAACAAAATTAGAGCTCAACAGAAGTCCCGACGTGGAGCCCAACACAAGTCGCGAGGTAAATCCCAACAGATGTTCCGACGTAGTGCTCAAAGTTAGCTAACTACAGACGTAGAGCCCAACAGACTTTCCGACGTAGAGCTGAAAGTAAGCTAAATCCTGATGTAGAGCTCAACAGACATCCCGACGTAGAGCCAAACAGACTTCCGACGTAGAGCTCAAAGTGAGCTATCAACAAAATTAGAGCCCAACAGAAGACCCGACGTAGAGCCAAACAGATTTTCAGATGTAGAGCTGAAAGTTAGCTAACTACTGACGTAGAGCTGAACACACGTCCCGACGTAGAGATCAACAGATGTCCCGACATAAAGCCCAACAGTCGTCCCGAAGTAGAGCCGAAATCGAGCTAAAGGCAGACGTTTCGACATAGAGCTCAACAGACGTCCGGACGTAGTGCCCAACATATATTCAGACGGAGAGATGAAAGTTAGAAAACAACAAAATTAGAGCCCAATAGACGTCCCGATGTAGAGCCCAACACAAGTCGCGAGGTAAATCCCAACAGATGTTCCGACGTAGAGCCGAACACATGTCCCGACGTAGAGCCCAAGAGACATCCCGACGTAGAGATGAAAGTAAGCTAAATCGTGATGTAGAACCCAATACACGTCCCGACGTAGAGCCCAACACACATCCGGACTAAAGCCAAACAGAGGTGTCGAAGGATAGCCGAAAGCGAGCTCAAGCCAGACGTCCCGACATAGAGCTCAACAGACGTCCGGACGTAGTGCCCAACAGATGTTCAGACGGAGAGATGAAAGTTAGAAAACAACAAAATTAGAGCTCAACAGACGTCCCGACGTAGAGCCCAACACAAGTCGCGAGGTAAATCCCAACAGATGTTCCGATGTAGTGCTGAAAGTTAGCTAACTACAGATGTAGAGCCCAACACACGTCCCGACGTAGAGCTGAAAGTAAGCTAAATCCTGATGTAGAGCCCAATACACGTCCCGACGTAGAGCCCAAAACACGTCCGGACTAAAGCCAAACAGAGGTGTCGACGGAGAGCCGAAAGCGAGTTCAAGACAGACGTCCCGACGCAGAGCCCAAAAGACATCCCAACTTAAAGTCCAACAGACTTTCCGGCGTAGAGCTGAAACAAGCTAAATCTAGATGTAGAGCGCAACAGATATCTCGACGTAGAGCCCAACAAACGTCCCGATGTAGAGCCCAACAGAAGTTCCGACGTACAGCCAAACAGATGTTCAGATGTAGACCTGAAAGTTAGCTAACTACTGACGTAGAGTCCAACACAAATCCCGACGCAGAGATCAACAGATGTCCCGACATAAAGCACAACAGACGTCCCAACGTAGAGCCCAACAGACTTTCCGACGTAGAGCTGAAAGTTAGCTAACAACAAAATTGGAGCCCAACAGACGTCCCGACCTAGAGCACAACAGATGTCCCGTGTTAAAGCCCAACAGACGTCCCGAAGTAGAGCCCAACACAAGTCGTGAGGTAAATCCCAACAGATGTTCCGACGTAGTGCTGAAAGTTAGCTAACTACAGTCGTAGAGCCCAACACACGTCCCGACGTAGAGCTGAAAGTATGCTAAATCCTGATGTAGAGCCCAACACACGTCCCAACGTAGAGCCCAACAGACGTTCCCTTGTAGAGGTGAAAGTAAGCTAAATCCTGATGTACAGCCCAACAGACATCCCGATGTAGAGCCCAAAAGAATTCCGACGTAGATCTGAATATGACCTATCAACAAAATTAGAGCCCAACAGACGACCCGACCTAGAGCACAACAGATGTCCCGAGTTAAAGCCCAACAGACGTCCCGAAGTAGAGCCGAAAGCGAGCTGAAGCCAGACGTCCGACATAGAGCTCAACAGACGTCCGGACGTAGTGCCCAACAGATGTTCAGACGGAGAGATGAAAGTTAGAAAAGAACAAAATTAGAGCTCAACAGAAGTCCCGACGTGGAGCCCAACACAAGTCGCGAGGTAAATCCCAACAGATGATCCGACGTAGTGCTGAAAGTTAGCTAACTACAGACGTAGAGCCCAACAGACTTTCCGACGTAGAGCTGAAAGTAAGCTAAATCCTGATGTAGAGCTCAACAGACATCCCGACGTAGAGCCTAACAGACTTCCGACGTAGAGCTCAAAGTGAGCTATCAACAAAATTAGAGCCCAACAGAAGACCCGACGTAGAGCCAAACAGATTTTCAGATGTAGAGCTGAAAGTTAGCTAACTACTGACGTAGTGCTGAACACACGTCCCGACGTAGAGATCAACAGATGTCCCGACATAAAGCCCAACAGTCGTCCCGAAGTAGAGCCGAAATCGAGCTAAAGGCAGACGTTTCGACATAGAGCTCAACAGACGTCCGGACGTAGTGCCCAACAGATGTTCAGACGGAGAGATGAAAGTTAGAAAACAACAAAATTAGAGCCCAATAGACGTCCCGACGTAGAGCCCAACACAAGTCCCGAGGTAAATCCCAACAGATGTTCCGACGTAGTGCTGAAAGTTACCTAACTACAAAGTAGAGCCCAACAGACGTTCCGACGTAGAGCCCAACACACGTCCCGACGTAGAGCCCAACAGACATCTCGACGTAGAGCTGAAAGTAAGCTAAATCCTGATGTAGAGCCCAACACACGTCCCGATGTACAGCCAAGCAGAGGTCTCGACGAAGAGCCGAAAGCGAGATCAAGAGAGACGTCTTGACGCAGAGCCCAAAAGACATCCCAAATTAGAGTCCAACGGACGTTCCGGCGCAGAGCTGAAACAAGCTAAATCTAGATGTAGAGCGCAACAGATATCTCGACGTAGAGCCCAACAGACGTCCCGACGGAGAGCCCAACCTACGTTCCGACGTAGAGCTGAATATGAGCTAACAACAGATTTAGAGCCCAACAGACGTCCCGACGTAGAGCCAAACAGACGGTCCGACGTAGAGGTGAAATAAGCCAAATATGATGTAGAGCACAACAGACATCCCGACGTAGAGCCCAACAGACGTTCCGACGTACAGCCTAAGAGACTTCCGACTTAGAGCTGAAAGTGAGCTATCAACAAAATTAGAGCCCAACAAACGACCTGACCTAGAGCACAACAGATGTCCCGAGTTAAAGCCCAACAGACGTCCCGAAGTAGAGCCGAAAGCGAGCTCAAGCCAGACGTCCGACATAGAGCTCAACAGACGTCCGGATGTAGTGCCCAACAGATGTTCAGACGGAGAGATGAAAGTTAGAAAACAACAAAATTAGAGCTCAAGAGACGACCCGACATAGAGCCCAAGACAAGTCGCCAGGTAAATCCCAACAGATGTTCCGACGTAGTGCTGAAAGTTAGCTAACTACAGACGTAGAGCCCAGCACACGTCCCGACGTAGAGCTGAAAGTAAGCTAAATCCTGATGTTGAGCCCAACACACGTCCCGATGTAAAGCCAAACAGATGTCTCGACGGTGAGCCGAAAGAGAGCTCAAGCCAGACGTCCCGACATAGAGCTCAACAGACGTCCGGACGTAGTGCCCAACAGGTGTTCAGACGGAGAGATGAAAGTTAGAAAACAACAAAATCTGAACCAAAAAGAAGTTCCGACAAAAAGCCCAACAGAAGTCCCGAGGTAAATCCCAACAGATGTTCCGACGTAGTGCTGAAAGTAAGCTAACTACAGACGTAGAGCCCAACACACGTCCTGACGTAGAGCTGAAAGTAAGCTAAATCCTGATGTAGAGCCCAACACACGTCCCAACGTAGAGCCCAACACACGTCCCGACGTAGAGCCAAACACACGTCCCGACGTAGAGTCCAACACACGTCCCGACGCAGAGATCAACAGATGTCCCGACATAAAGCCCAACAGACGACCCAAAGTAGAGCCCAACAGAATTTCCGACGTAGAGCCGTAAGTGAGCTAACAACAAAATTGGAGCCCAACAGAAGACCCGACCTAGAGCACAACAGATGTCCCGAGTTAAAGCCCAACAGACGTCCCGAAGTAGAGCCGAAAGCGAGCTGAAGCCAGACGTCCGACATAGAGCTCAACAGACGTCCGGACGTAGTGCCCAGCAGATGTTCAGACGGAGAAATGAAAGTTAGAAAACAACAAAATTAGAATCCAACAGAAGTCCCGACGTAGAGCCCAAGACAAGTCGCGAGGTAAATCCCAACAGATGTTCCGACGTAGTGCTGAAAGTTAGCTAACTACAGACGTAGAGCCCAACACACGTCCCGACGTAGAGCTGAAAGTAAGCTAAATCCTGATGTGGAGCCCAACACACGTCCCGACATAGAGCCCAACACACGTCCCGACGTAGAGCCAAACACACGTCCCGACGTAGAGTCCAACACACGTCCCGACGCAGAGATCAACAGATGTCCCGACATAAAGCCCAACAGACGACCCAAAGTAGAGCCCAACAGAATTTCCGACGTAGAGCCGTAAGTGAGCTAACAACAAAATTGGAGCCCAAGAGACGTCCCGACCTAGAGCACAACAGATGTCCCGAGTTAAAGCCCAACAGACGTCCCGAAGTAGAGCCGAAAGCGAGCTCAAGCCAGACGTCCGACATAGAGCTCAACAGACGTCCGGACGTAGTGCCCAACAGATGTTCAGACGGAGAGATGAAAGTTAGAAAACAACAAAATTAGAGCTCAAGAGACGTCCCAACGTAGAGCCCAAGTCAAGTCGCCAGGTAAATCCCAACAGATGTTCCGACGTAGTGCTGAAAGTTAGCTAACTACAGACGTAGAGCCCAGCACACGTCCCGACGTAGAGCTGAAAGTAAGCTAAATCCTGATGTAGAGCCCAATACACGTCCCGACGTAGAGCCCAACACACGTCCGGACTAAAGCCAAACAGAGATGTCGACGGAGAACCGAAAGCGAGTTCAAGACAGACGTCCCGACGCAGAGCCCAAAAGACATCCCAACTTAAAGTCCAACAGACGTTCCGGCGTAGAGCTGAAACAAGCTAAATCTAGATGTAGAGCCCAACAGACATCCCAACGTAGAGCCCAACAGACTTTCCGACGTAGAGCTGAAGGTGAGATAACAACAAAATTGGAGCCCAACAGACGACCCGACCTAGAGCACAACAGATGTCCTGTGTTAAAGCCCAACAGACGTCCCGAAGTACAGCCGAAAGCGAGCTCAAGACAGACGTCCGACATAGAGCTCAACAGACGTCCGGACGTAGTGCCCAACAGGTGTTCAGACGGAGAGATGAAAGTTAGAAAACAACAAAATCTGAGCCCAACAGAAGTCCCGACGTAGAGCCCAACAGACGTCCCGAGGTAAATCCCAACAGATGTTCCGACGTAGTGCTGAAAGTTAGCTAACTACAGACGTAGAGCCCAACACACGTCCCGACGTAGAGCTGAAAGTAAGCTAAATCCTGATGTAGAGCCCAACAGACATCCCGACGTAGAGCCTAACAGACTTCCGACGTAGTGCTCTAAGTGAGCTATCAACAAAATTAGAGCCCAACAGAAGACCCGACGTAGAGCTGAAAGTAAGCTAAATCCTGATGTTGAGCCCAACACACGTCCCGATGTAAAGCCAAACAGATGTCTCGACGGTGAGCTGAAAGAGAGCTCAAGCCAGACGTCCCGACATAGAGCTCAACAGACGTCCGGACGTAGTGCCCAACAGGTGTTCAGACGGAGAGATGAAAGTTAGAACACAACAAAATCTGAGCCCAACAGAAGTCCCGACGTAGAGCCCAACACAATTCCCGAGGTAAATCCCAACAGATGTTCCGACGTAGTGCTGAAAGTTACCTAACTACAAAGTAGAGCCCAACAGACGTTCCGACGTAGAGCCCAACACACGTCCCGACGTAGAGCCCAACAGACATCTCGACGTAGAGCTGAAAGTAAGCTAAATCCTGATGTAGAGCCCAACACACGTCCCGATGTACAGCCAAGCAGAGGTCTCGACGAAGAGCCGAAAGCGAGATCAAGAGAGACGTCTTGACGCAGAGCCCAAAAGACATCCCAAATTAGAGTCCAACAGACGTTCCGGCGCAGAGCTGAAACAAGCTAAATCTAGATGTAGAGCGCAACAGATATCTCGACGTAGAGCCCAACAGACGTCCCGACGGAGAGCCCAACCTACGTTCTGACGTAGAGCTGAATATGAGCTAACAACCGATTTAGAGCCCAACAGACGTCCCGACGTAGAGCCCAACAGACGTTCCGACGTAGAGGTGTAAGTAAGCTAAATCCTGATGTAGAGCCCAACAGACATCCCGACGTAGAGCCTAACAGACTTCCGACTTAGAGCTGAAAGTGAGCTATCAACAAAATTAGAGCCCAACAGACGACCCGACCTAGAGCACAACAGATGTCCCGAGTTAAAGCCCAACAGACGTCCCGAAGTAGAGCCGAAAGCGAGCTCAAGCCAGACGTCCGACATAGAGCTCAACAGACGTCCGGACGTAGTGCCCAACAGATGTTCAGACGGAGAGATGGAAGTTAGAAAACAACAAAATTAGAGCTCAACAGACGTCCCGACGTAGAGCCCAAGACAAGTCGCCAGGTAAATCCCAAGAGATGATCCGACGTAGTGCTGAAAGTTAGCTAACTACAGACGTAGAGCCCAGCACACGTCCCGACGTAGAGCTGAAAGTAAGCTAAATCCTGATGTAGAGCCCAATACACGTCCCGACGTAGAGCCCAACACACGTCCTGACTAAAGCCAAACAGAGGTGTCGATGGAGAGCCGAAAGCGAGTTCAAGACAGACGACCCGACGCAGAGCCCAAAAGACATCCCGAATTCGAGTCCAACAGACGTTCCGTCGTAGAGGTGAAGCAAGCTAAATCTAGATGTAGAGCGCAACAGATATCTCGACGTAGAGCCCAACAAACGTCCCGATGTAGAGCCCAACAGACGTCCCAACGTAGAGCCCAACAGACTTTCCGACGTAGAGCTGAAGATGAGATAACAACAAAATTGGAGCCCAACAGACGTCCCGACCTAGAGCACAACAGATGTCCTGTGTTAAAGCCCAACAGACGTCCCGAAGTACAGCGGAAAGCGAGCTCAAGACAGACGTCCGACATAGAGCTCAACAGACGTCCGGACGTAGTGCCCAACAGGTGTTCAGACGGAGAGATGAAAGTTAGAAAACAACAAAATCTGAGCCCAACAGAAGTCCCGACGTAGAGCCCAACAGACGTCCCGAGGTAAATCCCAACAGATGTTCCGACGTAGTGCTGAAAGTTAGCTAACTACAGACGTAGAGCCCAACACACGTCCCGACGTAGAGCTGAAAGTAAGCTAAATCCTGATGTAGAGCCCAACACATCCCGACGTAGAGCCTAACAGACTTCCGACGTAGTGCTGTAAGTGAGCTATCAACAAAATTAGAGCCCAACAGAAGACCCGACGTAGAGCCAAACAGATTTTCAGATGTAGAGCTGAATGTTAGCTAACTACTGACGTAGAGCCCAACACACGTCCCGACGTAGAGATCAACAGATGTCCCGACATAAAGCCCAACAGACGTCCCAACGTAGAGCCCAACAGACTTTCCGACGTAGAGCACAACACACGATTCGACGCAGAGCCCAACAGACATCCACACGTAGAGCTGAAAGTAAGCTAAATCCTGATGTAGAGCCCAACACACGTCCCGATGTACAGCCAAGCAGAGGTCTCGACGAAGAGCCGAAAGCGAGATCAAGAGAGACGTCTTGACGCAGAGCCCAAAAGACATCCCAAATTAGAGTCCAACAGACGTTCCGGCGCAGAGCTGAATCAAGCTAAATCTAGATGTAGAGCGCAACAGATATCTCGACGTAGAGCCCAACAGACGTCCCGACGGAGAGCCCAACCTACGTTCCGACGTAGAGCTGAATATGAGCTAACAACAGATTTAGAGCCCAACAGACGTTCCGACGTAGAGGTGTAAGTAAGCTAAATCCTGATGTAGAGCCCAACAGACATCCCGACGTAGAGCCTAACAGACTTCCGACTTAGAGCTGAAAGTGAGCTATCAACAAAATTAGAGCCCAACAGACGACCCGACCTAGAGCACAACAGATGTCCCGAGTTAAAGCCCAACAGACGTCCCGAAGTAGATCCGAAAGCGAGCTCAAGCCAGACGTCCGACATAGAGCTCAACAGACGTCCGGACGTAGTGCCCAACAGATGTTCAGACGGAGAGATGAAAGTTAGAAAACAACAAAATTAGAGCTCAACAGACATCCCGACGTAGAGCCCAAGACAAATCGCCAGGTAAATCCCAACAGATGTTCCGACGTAGTGCTGAAAGTTAGCTAACTACAGACGTAGAGCCCAACACACGTCCCGACGTAGAGCTGAAAGTAAGCTAAATCCTGATGTAGAGCCCAACAGACATGCCGACGTAGAGCCCAACAGACCTTCCGACGTAGAGCTGAAAGTAAGCTAAATCCTGATGTAGAGCCCAACAGACATCCCGACGTAGAGCCTAACAGACTTCCGACGTAGTGCTCTAAGTGAGCTATCAACAAAATTAGAGCCCAACAGAAGACCCGACGTAGAGCTGAAAGTAAGCTAAATCCTGATGTTGAGCCCAACACACGTCCCGATGTAAAGCCAAACAGATGTCTCGACGGTGAGCCGAAAGAGAGCTCAAGCCAGACGTCCCGACATAGAGCTCAACAGACGTCCGGACGTAGTGCCCAACAGGTGTTCAGACGGAGAGATGAAAGTTAGAAAACAACAAAATCTGAGCCCAACAGAAGTCCCGACGTAGAGCCCAACACAATTCCCGAGGTAAATCCCAACAGATGTTCCGACGTAGTGCTGAAAGTTACCTAACTACAAAGTAGAGCCCAACAGACGTTCCGACGTAGAGCCCAACACACGTCCCGACGTAGAGCCCAACAGACATCTCGACGTAGAGCTGAAAGTAAGCTAAATCCTGATGTGGAGCCCAACACACGTCCCGACATAGAGCCCAACACACGTCCCGACGTAGAGCCAAACACACGTCCCGACGTAGAGTCCAACACACGTCCCGACGCAGAGATCAACAGATGTCCCGACATAAAGCCCAACAGACGACCCAAAGTAGAGCCCAACAGAATTTCCGACGTAGAGCCGTAAGTGAGCTAACAACAAAATTGGAGCCCAAGAGACGTCCCGACCTAGAGCACAACAGATGTCCCGAGTTAAAGCCCAACAGACGTCCCGAAGTAGAGCCGAAAGCGAGCTCAAGCCAGACGTCCGACATAGAGCTCAACAGACGTCCGGACGTAGTGCCCAACAGATGTTCAGACGGAGAGATGAAAGTTAGAAAACAACAAAATTAGAGCTCAAGAGACATCCCAACGTAGAGCCCAAGTCAAGTCGCCAGGTAAATCCCAACAGATGTTCCGACGTAGTGCTGAAAGTTAGCTAACTACAGACGTAGAGCCCAGCACACGTCCCGACGTAGAGCTGAAAGTAAGCTAAATCCTGATGTAGAGCCCAATACACGTCCCGACGTAGAGCCCAACACACGTCCGGACTAAAGCCAAACAGAGATGTCGACGGAGAACCGAAAGCGAGTTCAAGACAGACGTCCCGACGCAGAGCCCAAAAGACATCCCAACTTAAAGTCCAACAGACGTTCCGGCGTAGAGCTGAAACAAGCTAAATCTAGATGTAGAGTCCAACAGACATCCCAACGTAGAGCCCAACAGACTTTCCGACGTAGAGCTGAAGGTGAGATAACAACAAAATTGGAGCCCAACAGACGACCCGACCTAGAGCACAACAGATGTCCTGTGTTAAAGCCCAACAGACGTCCCGAAGTACAGCCGAAAGCGAGCTCAAGACAGACGTCCGACATAGAGCTCAACGGACGTCCAGACGTAGTGCCCAACAGGTGTTCAGACGGAGAGATGAAAGTTAGAAAACAACAAAATCTGAGCCCAACAGAAGTCCCGACGTAGAGCCCAACAGACGTCCCGAGGTAAATCCCAACAGATGTTCGAACGTAGTGCTGAAAGTTAGCTAACTACAGACGTAGAGCCCAACACACGTCCCGACGTAGAGCTGAAAGTAAGCTAAATCCTGATGTAGAGCCCAACAGACATGCCGACGTAGAGCCCAACAGACCTTCCGACGTAGAGCTGAAAGTAAGCTAAATCCTGATGTAGAGCCCAACAGACATCCCGACGTAGAGCCTAACAGACTTCCGACGTAGTGCTCTAAGTGAGCTATCAACAAAATTAGAGCCCAACAGAAGACCCGACGTAGAGCTGAAAGTAAGCTAAATCCTGATGTTGAGCCCAACACACGTCCCGATGTAAAGCCAAACAGATGTCTCGACGGTGAGCCGAAAGAGAGCTCAAGCCAGACGTCCCGACATAGAGCTCAACAGACGTCCGGACGTAGTGCCCAACAGGTGTTCAGACGGAGAGATGAAAGTTAGAAAACAACAAAATCTGAGCCCAACAGAAGTCCCGACGTAGAGCCCAACACAATTCCCGAGGTAAATCCCAACAGATGTTCCGACGTAGTGCTGAAAGTTACCTAACTACAAAGTAGAGCCCAACAGACGTTCCGACGTAGAGCCCAACACACGTCCCGACGTAGAGCCCAACAGACATCTCGACGTAGAGCTGAAAGTAAGCTAAATCCTGATGTAGAGCCCAACACACGTCCCGATGTACAGCCAAGCAGAGGTCTCGACGAAGAGCCGAAAGCGAGATCAAGAGAGACGTCTTGACGCAGAGCCCAAAAGACATCCCAAATTAGAGTCCAACAGACGTTCCGGCGCAGAGCTGAAACAAGCTAAATCTAGATGTAGAGCGCAACAGATATCTCGACGTAGAGCCCAACAGACGTCCCGACGGAGAGCCCAACCTACGTTCCGACGTAGAGCTGAATATGAGCTAACAACCGATTTAGAGCCCAACAGACGTCCCGACGTAGAGCCCAACAGACGTTCCGACGTAGAGGTGTAAGTAAGCTAAATCCTGATGTAGAGCCCAACAGACATCCCGACGTAGAGCCTAACAGACTTCCGACTTAGAGCTGAAAGTGAGCTATCAACAAAATTAGAGCCCAACAGATGACCCGACCTAGAGCACAACAGATGTCCCGAGTTAAAGCCCAACAGACGTCCCGAAGTAGAGCCGAAAGCGAGCTCAAGCCAGACGTCCGACATAGAGCTCAACAGACGTCCGGACGTAGTGCCCAACAGATGTTCAGACGGAGAGATGAAAGTTAGAAAACAACAAAATTAGAGCTCAACAGACGTCCCGACGTAGAGCCCAAGACAAGTCGCCAGGTAAATCCCAAGAGATGATCCGACGTAGTGCTGAAAGTTAGCTAACTACAGACGTAGTGCCCAACACACGTCCCGACGTAGAGCTGAAAGTAAGCTAAATCCTGATGTAGAGCCCAATACACGTCCCGACGTAGAGCCCAACACACGTCCTGACTAAAGCCAAACAGAGGTGTCGACGGAGAGCCGAAAGCGAGTTCAAGACAGACGACCCGACGCAGAGCCCAAAAGACATCCCGAATTCGAGTCCAACAGACGTTCCGGCGTAGAGCTGAAACAAGCTAAATCTAGATGTAGAGCGCAACAGATATCTCGACGTAGAGCCCAACAAACGTCCCGATGTAGAGCCCAACAGACGTCCCAACGTAGAGCCCAACAGACTTTCCGACGTAGAGCTGAAGATGAGATAACAACAAAATTGGAGCCCAACAGACGTCCCGACCTAGAGCACAACAGATGTCCTGTGTTAAAGCCCAACAGACGTCCCGAAGTACAGCGGAAAGCGAGCTCAAGACAGACGTCCGACATAGAGCTCAACAGACGTCCGGACGTAGTGCCCAACAGGTGTTCAGACGGAGAGATGAAAGTTAGAAAACAACAAAATCTGAGCCCAACAGAAGTCCCGACGTAGAGCCCAACAGACGTCCCGAGGTAAATCCCAACAGATGTTCCGACGTAGTGCTGAAAGTTAGCTAACTACAGACGTAGAGCCCAACACACGTCCCGACGTAGAGCTGAAAGTAAGCTAAATCCTGATGTAGAGCCCAACAGACATCCCGACGTAGAGCCTAACAGACTTCCGACGTAGTGCTCTAAGTGAGCTATCAACAAAATTAGAGCCCAACAGAAGACCCGACGTAGAGCTGAAAGTAAGCTAAATCCTGATGTTGAGCCCAACACACGTCCCGATGTAAAGCCAAACAGATGTCTCGACGGTGAGCTGAAAGAGAGCTCAAGCCAGACGTCCCGACATAGAGCTCAACAGACGTCCGGACGTAGTGCCCAACAGGTGTTCAGACGGAGAGATGAAAGTTAGAACACAACAAAATCTGAGCCCAACAGAAGTCCCGACGTAGAGCCCAACACAATTCCCGAGGTAAATCCCAACAGATGTTCCGACGTAGTGCTGAAAGTTACCTAACTACAAAGTAGAGCCCAACAGACGTTCCGACGTAGAGCCCAACACACGTCCCGACGTAGAGCCCAACAGACATCTCGACGTAGAGCTGAAAGTAAGCTAAATCCTGATGTAGAGCCCAACACACGTCCCGATGTACAGCCAAGCAGAGGTCTCGACGAAGAGCCGAAAGCGAGATCAAGAGAGACGTCTTGACGCAGAGCCCAAAAGACATCCCAAATTAGAGTCCAACAGACGTTCCGGCGCAGAGCTGAAACAAGCTAAATCTAGATGTAGAGCGCAACAGATATCTCGACGTAGAGCCCAACAGACGTCCCGACGGAGAGCCCAACCTACGTTCTGACGTAGAGCTGAATATGAGCTAACAACCGATTTAGAGCCCAACAGACGTCCCGACGTAGAGCCCAACAGACGTTCCGACGTAGAGGTGTAAGTAAGCTAAATCCTGATGTAGAGCCCAACAGACATCCCGACGTAGAGCCTAACAGACTTCCGACTTAGAGCTGAAAGTGAGCTATCAACAAAATTAGAGCCCAACAGACGACCCGACCTAGAGCACAACAGATGTCCCGAGTTAAAGCCCAACAGACGTCCCGAAGTAGAGCCGAAAGCGAGCTCAAGCCAGACGTCCGACATAGAGCTCAACAGACGTCCGGACGTAGTGCCCAACAGATGTTCAGACGGAGAGATGGAAGTTAGAAAACAACAAAATTAGAGCTCAACAGACGTCCCGACGTAGAGCCCAAGACAAGTCGCCAGGTAAATCCCAAGAGATGATCCGACGTAGTGCTGAAAGTTAGCTAACTACAGACGTAGAGCCCAGCACACGTCCCGACGTAGAGCTGAAAGTAAGCTAAATCCTGATGTAGAGCCCAATACACGTCCCGACGTAGAGCCCAACACACGTCCTGACTAAAGCCAAACAGAGGTGTCGACGGAGAGCCGAAAGCGAGTTCAAGACAGACGACCCGACGCAGAGCCCAAAAGACATCCCGAATTCGAGTCCAACAGACGTTCCGTCGTAGAGGTGAAGCAAGCTAAATCTAGATGTAGAGCGCAACAGATATCTCGACGTAGAGCCCAACAAACGTCCCGATGTAGAGCCCAACAGACGTCCCAACGTAGAGCCCAACAGACTTTCCGACGTAGAGCTGAAGATGAGATAACAACAAAATTGGAGCCCAACAGACGTCCCGACCTAGAGCACAACAGATGTCCTGTGTTAAAGCCCAACAGACGTCCCGAAGTACAGCGGAAAGCGAGCTCAAGACAGACGTCCGACATAGAGCTCAACAGACGTCCGGACGTAGTGCCCAACAGGTGTTCAGACGGAGAGATGAAAGTTAGAAAACAACAAAATCTGAGCCCAACAGAAGTCCCGACGTAGAGCCCAACAGACGTCCCGAGGTAAATCCCAACAGATGTTCCGACGTAGTGCTGAAAGTTAGCTAACTACAGACGTAGAGCCCAACACACGTCCCGACGTAGAGCTGAAAGTAAGCTAAATCCTGATGTAGAGCCCAACACATCCCGACGTAGAGCCTAACAGACTTCCGACGTAGTGCTGTAAGTGAGCTATCAACAAAATTAGAGCCCAACAGAAGACCCGACGTAGAGCCAAACAGATTTTCAGATGTAGAGCTGAATGTTAGCTAACTACTGACGTAGAGCCCAACACACGTCCCGACGTAGAGATCAACAGATGTCCCGACATAAAGCCCAACAGACGTCCCAACGTAGAGCCCAACAGACTTTCCGACGTAGAGCACAACACACGATTCGACGCAGAGCCCAACAGACATCCACACGTAGAGCTGAAAGTAAGCTAAATCCTGATGTAGAGCCCAACACACGTCCCGATGTACAGCCAAGCAGAGGTCTCGACGAAGAGCCGAAAGCGAGATCAAGAGAGACGTCTTGACGCAGAGCCCAAAAGACATCCCAAATTAGAGTCCAACAGACGTTCCGGCGCAGAGCTGAATCAAGCTAAATCTAGATGTAGAGCGCAACAGATATCTCGACGTAGAGCCCAACAGACGTCCCGACGGAGAGCCCAACCTACGTTCCGACGTAGAGCTGAATATGAGCTAACAACAGATTTAGAGCCCAACAGACGTTCCGACGTAGAGGTGTAAGTAAGCTAAATCCTGATGTAGAGCCCAACAGACATCCCGACGTAGAGCCTAACAGACTTCCGACTTAGAGCTGAAAGTGAGCTATCAACAAAATTAGAGCCCAACAGACGACCCGACCTAGAGCACAACAGATGTCCCGAGTTAAAGCCCAACAGACGTCCCGAAGTAGATCCGAAAGCGAGCTCAAGCCAGACGTCCGACATAGAGCTCAACAGACGTCCGGACGTAGTGCCCAACAGATGTTCAGACGGAGAGATGAAAGTTAGAAAACAACAAAATTAGAGCTCAACAGACATCCCGACGTAGAGCCCAAGACAAATCGCCAGGTAAATCCCAACAGATGTTCCGACGTAGTGCTGAAAGTTAGCTAACTACAGACGTAGAGCCCAACACACGTCCCGACGTAGAGCTGAAAGTAAGCTAAATCCTGATGTAGAGCCCAACAGACATGCCGACGTAGAGCCCAACAGACCTTCCGACGTAGAGCTGAAAGTAAGCTAAATCCTGATGTAGAGCCCAACAGACATCCCGACGTAGAGCCTAACAGACTTCCGACGTAGTGCTCTAAGTGAGCTATCAACAAAATTAGAGCCCAACAGAAGACCCGACGTAGAGCTGAAAGTAAGCTAAATCCTGATGTTGAGCCCAACACACGTCCCGATGTAAAGCCAAACAGATGTCTCGACGGTGAGCCGAAAGAGAGCTCAAGCCAGACGTCCCGACATAGAGCTCAACAGACGTCCGGACGTAGTGCCCAACAGGTGTTCAGACGGAGAGATGAAAGTTAGAAAACAACAAAATCTGAGCCCAACAGAAGTCCCGACGTAGAGCCCAACACAATTCCCGAGGTAAATCCCAACAGATGTTCCGACGTAGTGCTGAAAGTTACCTAACTACAAAGTAGAGCCCAACAGACGTTCCGACGTAGAGCCCAACACACGTCCCGACGTAGAGCCCAACAGACATCTCGACGTAGAGCTGAAAGTAAGCTAAATCCTGATGTGGAGCCCAACACACGTCCCGACATAGAGCCCAACACACGTCCCGACGTAGAGCCAAACACACGTCCCGACGTAGAGTCCAACACACGTCCCGACGCAGAGATCAACAGATGTCCCGACATAAAGCCCAACAGACGACCCAAAGTAGAGCCCAACAGAATTTCCGACGTAGAGCCGTAAGTGAGCTAACAACAAAATTGGAGCCCAAGAGACGTCCCGACCTAGAGCACAACAGATGTCCCGAGTTAAAGCCCAACAGACGTCCCGAAGTAGAGCCGAAAGCGAGCTCAAGCCAGACGTCCGACATAGAGCTCAACAGACGTCCGGACGTAGTGCCCAACAGATGTTCAGACGGAGAGATGAAAGTTAGAAAACAACAAAATTAGAGCTCAAGAGACATCCCAACGTAGAGCCCAAGTCAAGTCGCCAGGTAAATCCCAACAGATGTTCCGACGTAGTGCTGAAAGTTAGCTAACTACAGACGTAGAGCCCAGCACACGTCCCGACGTAGAGCTGAAAGTAAGCTAAATCCTGATGTAGAGCCCAATACACGTCCCGACGTAGAGCCCAACACACGTCCGGACTAAAGCCAAACAGAGATGTCGACGGAGAACCGAAAGCGAGTTCAAGACAGACGTCCCGACGCAGAGCCCAAAAGACATCCCAACTTAAAGTCCAACAGACGTTCCGGCGTAGAGCTGAAACAAGCTAAATCTAGATGTAGAGTCCAACAGACATCCCAACGTAGAGCCCAACAGACTTTCCGACGTAGAGCTGAAGGTGAGATAACAACAAAATTGGAGCCCAACAGACGACCCGACCTAGAGCACAACAGATGTCCTGTGTTAAAGCCCAACAGACGTCCCGAAGTACAGCCGAAAGCGAGCTCAAGACAGACGTCCGACATAGAGCTCAACGGACGTCCAGACGTAGTGCCCAACAGGTGTTCAGACGGAGAGATGAAAGTTAGAAAACAACAAAATCTGAGCCCAACAGAAGTCCCGACGTAGAGCCCAACAGACGTCCCGAGGTAAATCCCAACAGATGTTCGAACGTAGTGCTGAAAGTTAGCTAACTACAGACGTAGAGCCCAACACACGTCCCGACGTAGAGCTGAAAGTAAGCTAAATCCTGATGTAGAGCCCAACAGACATGCCGACGTAGAGCCCAACAGACCTTCCGACGTAGAGCTGAAAGTAAGCTAAATCCTGATGTAGAGCCCAACAGACATCCCGACGTAGAGCCTAACAGACTTCCGACGTAGTGCTCTAAGTGAGCTATCAACAAAATTAGAGCCCAACAGAAGACCCGACGTAGAGCTGAAAGTAAGCTAAATCCTGATGTTGAGCCCAACACACGTCCCGATGTAAAGCCAAACAGATGTCTCGACGGTGAGCCGAAAGAGAGCTCAAGCCAGACGTCCCGACATAGAGCTCAACAGACGTCCGGACGTAGTGCCCAACAGGTGTTCAGACGGAGAGATGAAAGTTAGAAAACAACAAAATCTGAGCCCAACAGAAGTCCCGACGTAGAGCCCAACACAATTCCCGAGGTAAATCCCAACAGATGTTCCGACGTAGTGCTGAAAGTTACCTAACTACAAAGTAGAGCCCAACAGACGTTCCGACGTAGAGCCCAACACACGTCCCGACGTAGAGCCCAACAGACATCTCGACGTAGAGCTGAAAGTAAGCTAAATCCTGATGTAGAGCCCAACACACGTCCCGATGTACAGCCAAGCAGAGGTCTCGACGAAGAGCCGAAAGCGAGATCAAGAGAGACGTCTTGACGCAGAGCCCAAAAGACATCCCAAATTAGAGTCCAACAGACGTTCCGGCGCAGAGCTGAAACAAGCTAAATCTAGATGTAGAGCGCAACAGATATCTCGACGTAGAGCCCAACAGACGTCCCGACGGAGAGCCCAACCTACGTTCCGACGTAGAGCTGAATATGAGCTAACAACCGATTTAGAGCCCAACAGACGTCCCGACGTAGAGCCCAACAGACGTTCCGACGTAGAGGTGTAAGTAAGCTAAATCCTGATGTAGAGCCCAACAGACATCCCGACGTAGAGCCTAACAGACTTCCGACTTAGAGCTGAAAGTGAGCTATCAACAAAATTAGAGCCCAACAGATGACCCGACCTAGAGCACAACAGATGTCCCGAGTTAAAGCCCAACAGACGTCCCGAAGTAGAGCCGAAAGCGAGCTCAAGCCAGACGTCCGACATAGAGCTCAACAGACGTCCGGACGTAGTGCCCAACAGATGTTCAGACGGAGAGATGAAAGTTAGAAAACAACAAAATTAGAGCTCAACAGACGTCCCGACGTAGAGCCCAAGACAAGTCGCCAGGTAAATCCCAAGAGATGATCCGACGTAGTGCTGAAAGTTAGCTAACTACAGACGTAGTGCCCAACACACGTCCCGACGTAGAGCTGAAAGTAAGCTAAATCCTGATGTAGAGCCCAATACACGTCCCGACGTAGAGCCCAACACACGTCCTGACTAAAGCCAAACAGAGGTGTCGACGGAGAGCCGAAAGCGAGTTCAAGACAGACGACCCGACGCAGAGCCCAAAAGACATCCCGAATTCGAGTCCAACAGACGTTCCGGCGTAGAGCTGAAACAAGCTAAATCTAGATGTAGAGCGCAACAGATATCTCGACGTAGAGCCCAACAAACGTCCCGATGTAGAGCCCAACAGACGTCCCAACGTAGAGCCCAACAGACTTTCCGACGTAGAGCTGAAGATGAGATAACAACAAAATTGGAGCCCAACAGACGTCCCGACCTAGAGCACAACAGATGTCCTGTGTTAAAGCCCAACAGACGTCCCGAAGTACAGCGGAAAGCGAGCTCAAGACAGACGTCCGACATAGAGCTCAACAGACGTCCGGACGTAGTGCCCAACAGGTGTTCAGACGGAGAGATGAAAGTTAGAAAACAACAAAATCTGAGCCCAACAGAAGTCCCGACGTAGAGCCCAACAGACGTCCCGAGGTAAATCCCAACAGATGTTCCGACGTAGTGCTGAAAGTTAGCTAACTACAGACGTAGAGCCCAACACACGTCCCGACGTAGAGCTGAAAGTAAGCTAAATCCTGATGTAGAGCCCAACACATCCCGACGTAGAGCCTAACAGACTTCCGACGTAGTGCTGTAAGTGAGCTATCAACAAAATTAGAGCCCAACAGAAGACCCGACGTAGAGCCAAACAGATTTTCAGATGTAGAGCTGAATGTTAGCTAACTACTGACGTAGAGCCCAACACACGTCCCGACGTAGAGATCAACAGATGTCCCGACATAAAGCCCAACAGACGTCCCAACGTAGAGCCCAACAGACTTTCCGACGTAGAGCACAACACACGATTCGACGCAGAGCCCAACAGACATCCACACGTAGAGCTGAAAGTAAGCTAAATCCTGATGTAGAGCCCAACACACGTCCCGATGTACAGCCAAGCAGAGGTCTCGACGAAGAGCCGAAAGCGAGATCAAGAGAGACGTCTTGACGCAGAGCCCAAAAGACATCCCAAATTAGAGTCCAACAGACGTTCCGGCGCAGAGCTGAATCAAGCTAAATCTAGATGTAGAGCGCAACAGATATCTCGACGTAGAGCCCAACAGACGTCCCGACGGAGAGCCCAACCTACGTTCCGACGTAGAGCTGAATATGAGCTAACAACAGATTTAGAGCCCAACAGACGTTCCGACGTAGAGGTGTAAGTAAGCTAAATCCTGATGTAGAGCCCAACAGACATCCCGACGTAGAGCCTAACAGACTTCCGACTTAGAGCTGAAAGTGAGCTATCAACAAAATTAGAGCCCAACAGACGACCCGACCTAGAGCACAACAGATGTCCCGAGTTAAAGCCCAACAGACGTCCCGAAGTAGATCCGAAAGCGAGCTCAAGCCAGACGTCCGACATAGAGCTCAACAGACGTCCGGACGTAGTGCCCAACAGATGTTCAGACGGAGAGATGAAAGTTAGAAAACAACAAAATTAGAGCTCAACAGACATCCCGACGTAGAGCCCAAGACAAATCGCCAGGTAAATCCCAACAGATGTTCCGACGTAGTGCTGAAAGTTAGCTAACTACAGACGTAGAGCCCAGCACACGTCCCGACGTAGAGCTGAAAGTAAGCTAAATCCTGATGTAGAGCCCAATACACGTCCCGACGTAGAGCCCAACACACGTCCGGACTAAAGCCAAACAGAGATGTCGACGGAGAACCGAAAGCGAGTTCAAGACAGACGTCCCGACGCAGAGCCCAAAAGACATCCCAACTTAAAGTCCAACAGACGTTCCGGCGTAGAGCTGAAACAAGCTAAATCTAGATGTAGAGCCCAACAGACATCCCAACGTAGAGCCCAACAGACTTTCCGACGTAGAGCTGAAGGTGAGATAACAACAAAATTGGAGCCCAACAGACGACCCGACCTGGAGCACAACAGATGTCCTGTGTTAAAGCCCAACAGACGTCCCGAAGTACAGCGGAAAGCGAGCTCAAGACAGACGTCCGACATAGAGCTCAACAGACGTCCGGACGTAGTGCCCAACAGGTGTTCAGACGGAGAGATGAAAGTTAGAAAACAACAAAATCTGAGCCCAACAGAAGTCCCGACGTAGAGCCCAACAGACGTCCCGAGGTAAATCCCAACAGATGTTCCGACGTAGTGCTGAAAGTTAGCTAACTACAGACGTAGAGCCCAACACACGTCCCGACGTAGAGCTGAAAGTAAGCTAAATCCTGATGTAGAGCCCAACAGACATGCCGACGTAGAGCCCAACAGACCTTCCGACGTAGAGCTGAAAGTAAGCTAAATCCTGATGTAGAGCCCAACAGACATCCCGACGTAGAGCCTAACAGACTTCCGACGTAGTGCTCTAAGTGAGCTATCAACAAAATTAGAGCCCAACAGAAGACCCGACGTAGAGCTGAAAGTAAGCTAAATCCTGATGTTGAGCCCAACACACGTCCCGATGTAAAGCCAAACAGATGTCTCGACGGTGAGCCGAAAGAGAGCTCAAGCCAGACGTCCCGACATAGAGCTCAACAGACGTCCGGACGTAGTGCCCAACAGGTGTTCAGACGGAGAGATGAAAGTTAGAAAACAACAAAATCTGAGCCCAACAGAAGTCCCGACGTAGAGCCCAACACAATTCCCGAGGTAAATCCCAACAGATGTTCCGACGTAGTGCTGAAAGTTACCTAACTACAAAGTAGAGCCCAACAGACGTTCCGACGTAGAGCCCAACACACGTCCCGACGTAGAGCCCAACAGACATCTCGACGTAGAGCTGAAAGTAAGCTAAATCCTGATGTGGAGCCCAACACACGTCCCGACATAGAGCCCAACACACGTCCCGACGTAGAGCCAAACACACGTCCCGACGTAGAGTCCAACACACGTCCCGACGCAGAGATCAACAGATGTCCCGACATAAAGCCCAACAGACGACCCAAAGTAGAGCCCAACAGAATTTCCGACGTAGAGCCGTAAGTGAGCTAACAACAAAATTGGAGCCCAAGAGACGTCCCGACCTAGAGCACAACAGATGTCCCGAGTTAAAGCCCAACAGACGTCCCGAAGTAGAGCCGAAAGCGAGCTCAAGCCAGACGTCCGACATAGAGCTCAACAGACGTCCGGACGTAGTGCCCAACAGATGTTCAGACGGAGAGATGAAAGTTAGAAAACAACAAAATTAGAGCTCAAGAGACGTCCCAACGTAGAGCCCAAGTCAAGTCGCCAGGTAAATCCCAACAGATGTTCCGACGTAGTGCTGAAAGTTAGCTAACTACAGACGTAGAGCCCAGCACACGTCCCGACGTAGAGCTGAAAGTAAGCTAAATCCTGATGTAGAGCCCAATACACGTCCCGACGTAGAGCCCAACACACGTCCGGACTAAAGCCAAACAGAGATGTCGACGGAGAACCGAAAGCGAGTTCAAGACAGACGTCCCGACGCAGAGCCCAAAAGACATCCCAACTTAAAGTCCAACAGACGTTCCGGCGTAGAGCTGAAACAAGCTAAATCTAGATGTAGAGCCCAACAGACATCCCAACGTAGAGCCCAACAGACTTTCCGACGTAGAGCTGAAGGTGAGATAACAACAAAATTGGAGCCCAACAGACGACCCGACCTAGAGCACAACAGATGTCCTGTGTTAAAGCCCAACAGACGTCCCGAAGTACAGCCGAAAGCGAGCTCAAGACAGACGTCCGACATAGAGCTCAACGGACGTCCAGACGTAGTGCCCAACAGGTGTTCAGACGGAGAGATGAAAGTTAGAAAACAACAAAATCTGAGCCCAACAGAAGTCCCGACGTAGAGCCCAACAGACGTCCCGAGGTAAATCCCAACAGATGTTCGAACGTAGTGCTGAAAGTTAGCTAACTACAGACGTAGAGCCCAACACACGTCCCGACGTAGAGCTGAAAGTAAGCTAAATCCTGATGTAGAGCCCAACAGACATGCCGACGTAGAGCCCAACAGACCTTCCGACGTAGAGCTGAAAGTAAGCTAAATCCTGATGTAGAGCCCAACAGACATCCCGACGTAGAGCCTAACAGACTTCCGACGTAGTGCTCTAAGTGAGCTATCAACAAAATTAGAGCCCAACAGAAGACCCGACGTAGAGCTGAAAGTAAGCTAAATCCTGATGTTGAGCCCAACACACGTCCCGATGTAAAGCCAAACAGATGTCTCGACGGTGAGCCGAAAGAGAGCTCAAGCCAGACGTCCCGACATAGAGCTCAACAGACGTCCGGACGTAGTGCCCAACAGGTGTTCAGACGGAGAGATGAAAGTTAGAAAACAACAAAATCTGAGCCCAACAGAAGTCCCGACGTAGAGCCCAACACAATTCCCGAGGTAAATCCCAACAGATGTTCCGACGTAGTGCTGAAAGTTACCTAACTACAAAGTAGAGCCCAACAGACGTTCCGACGTAGAGCCCAACACACGTCCCGACGTAGAGCCCAACAGACATCTCGACGTAGAGCTGAAAGTAAGCTAAATCCTGATGTAGAGCCCAACACACGTCCCGATGTACAGCCAAGCAGAGGTCTCGACGAAGAGCCGAAAGCGAGATCAAGAGAGACGTCTTGACGCAGAGCCCAAAAGACATCCCAAATTAGAGTCCAACAGACGTTCCGGCGCAGAGCTGAAACAAGCTAAATCTAGATGTAGAGCGCAACAGATATCTCGACGTAGAGCCCAACAGACGTCCCGACGGAGAGCCCAACCTACGTTCCGACGTAGAGCTGAATATGAGCTAACAACCGATTTAGAGCCCAACAGACGTCCCGACGTAGAGCCCAACAGACGTTCCGACGTAGAGGTGTAAGTAAGCTAAATCCTGATGTAGAGCCCAACAGACATCCCGACGTAGAGCCTAACAGACTTCCGACTTAGAGCTGAAAGTGAGCTATCAACAAAATTAGAGCCCAACAGATGACCCGACCTAGAGCACAACAGATGTCCCGAGTTAAAGCCCAACAGACGTCCCGAAGTAGAGCCGAAAGCGAGCTCAAGCCAGACGTCCGACATAGAGCTCAACAGACGTCCGGACGTAGTGCCCAACAGATGTTCAGACGGAGAGATGAAAGTTAGAAAACAACAAAATTAGAGCTCAACAGACGTCCCGACGTAGAGCCCAAGACAAGTCGCCAGGTAAATCCCAAGAGATGATCCGACGTAGTGCTGAAAGTTAGCTAACTACAGACGTAGTGCCCAACACACGTCCCGACGTAGAGCTGAAAGTAAGCTAAATCCTGATGTAGAGCCCAATACACGTCCCGACGTAGAGCCCAACACACGTCCTGACTAAAGCCAAACAGAGGTGTCGACGGAGAGCCGAAAGCGAGTTCAAGACAGACGACCCGACGCAGAGCCCAAAAGACATCCCGAATTCGAGTCCAACAGACGTTCCGGCGTAGAGCTGAAACAAGCTAAATCTAGATGTAGAGCGCAACAGATATCTCGACGTAGAGCCCAACAAACGTCCCGATGTAGAGCCCAACAGACGTCCCAACGTAGAGCCCAACAGACTTTCCGACGTAGAGCTGAAGATGAGATAACAACAAAATTGGAGCCCAACAGACGTCCCGACCTAGAGCACAACAGATGTCCTGTGTTAAAGCCCAACAGACGTCCCGAAGTACAGCGGAAAGCGAGCTCAAGACAGACGTCCGACATAGAGCTCAACAGACGTCCGGACGTAGTGCCCAACAGGTGTTCAGACGGAGAGATGAAAGTTAGAAAACAACAAAATCTGAGCCCAACAGAAGTCCCGACGTAGAGCCCAACAGACGTCCCGAGGTAAATCCCAACAGATGTTCCGACGTAGTGCTGAAAGTTAGCTAACTACAGACGTAGAGCCCAACACACGTCCCGACGTAGAGCTGAAAGTAAGCTAAATCCTGATGTAGAGCCCAACACATCCCGACGTAGAGCCTAACAGACTTCCGACGTAGTGCTGTAAGTGAGCTATCAACAAAATTAGAGCCCAACAGAAGACCCGACGTAGAGCCAAACAGATTTTCAGATGTAGAGCTGAATGTTAGCTAACTACTGACGTAGAGCCCAACACACGTCCCGACGTAGAGATCAACAGATGTCCCGACATAAAGCCCAACAGACGTCCCAACGTAGAGCCCAACAGACTTTCCGACGTAGAGCACAACACACGATTCGACGCAGAGCCCAACAGACATCCACACGTAGAGCTGAAAGTAAGCTAAATCCTGATGTAGAGCCCAACACACGTCCCGATGTACAGCCAAGCAGAGGTCTCGACGAAGAGCCGAAAGCGAGATCAAGAGAGACGTCTTGACGCAGAGCCCAAAAGACATCCCAAATTAGAGTCCAACAGACGTTCCGGCGCAGAGCTGAATCAAGCTAAATCTAGATGTAGAGCGCAACAGATATCTCGACGTAGAGCCCAACAGACGTCCCGACGGAGAGCCCAACCTACGTTCCGACGTAGAGCTGAATATGAGCTAACAACAGATTTAGAGCCCAACAGACGTTCCGACGTAGAGGTGTAAGTAAGCTAAATCCTGATGTAGAGCCCAACAGACATCCCGACGTAGAGCCTAACAGACTTCCGACTTAGAGCTGAAAGTGAGCTATCAACAAAATTAGAGCCCAACAGACGACCCGACCTAGAGCACAACAGATGTCCCGAGTTAAAGCCCAACAGACGTCCCGAAGTAGATCCGAAAGCGAGCTCAAGCCAGACGTCCGACATAGAGCTCAACAGACGTCCGGACGTAGTGCCCAACAGATGTTCAGACGGAGAGATGAAAGTTAGAAAACAACAAAATTAGAGCTCAACAGACATCCCGACGTAGAGCCCAAGACAAATCGCCAGGTAAATCCCAACAGATGTTCCGACGTAGTGCTGAAAGTTAGCTAACTACAGACGTAGAGCCCAGCACACGTCCCGACGTAGAGCTGAAAGTAAGCTAAATCCTGATGTAGAGCCCAATACACGTCCCGACGTAGAGCCCAACACACGTCCGGACTAAAGCCAAACAGAGATGTCGACGGAGAACCGAAAGCGAGTTCAAGACAGACGTCCCGACGCAGAGCCCAAAAGACATCCCAACTTAAAGTCCAACAGACGTTCCGGCGTAGAGCTGAAACAAGCTAAATCTAGATGTAGAGCCCAACAGACATCCCAACGTAGAGCCCAACAGACTTTCCGACGTAGAGCTGAAGGTGAGATAACAACAAAATTGGAGCCCAACAGACGACCCGACCTGGAGCACAACAGATGTCCTGTGTTAAAGCCCAACAGACGTCCCGAAGTACAGCGGAAAGCGAGCTCAAGACAGACGTCCGACATAGAGCTCAACAGACGTCCGGACGTAGTGCCCAACAGGTGTTCAGACGGAGAGATGAAAGTTAGAAAACAACAAAATCTGAGCCCAACAGAAGTCCCGACGTAGAGCCCAACAGACGTCCCGAGGTAAATCCCAACAGATGTTCCGACGTAGTGCTGAAAGTTAGCTAACTACAGACGTAGAGCCCAACACACGTCCCGACGTAGAGCTGAAAGTAAGCTAAATCCTGATGTAGAGCCCAACAGACATGCCGACGTAGAGCCCAACAGACCTTCCGACGTAGAGCTGAAAGTAAGCTAAATCCTGATGTAGAGCCCAACAGACATCCCGACGTAGAGCCTAACAGACTTCCGACGTAGTGCTCTAAGTGAGCTATCAACAAAATTAGAGCCCAACAGAAGACCCGACGTAGAGCTGAAAGTAAGCTAAATCCTGATGTTGAGCCCAACACACGTCCCGATGTAAAGCCAAACAGATGTCTCGACGGTGAGCCGAAAGAGAGCTCAAGCCAGACGTCCCGACATAGAGCTCAACAGACGTCCGGACGTAGTGCCCAACAGGTGTTCAGACGGAGAGATGAAAGTTAGAAAACAACAAAATCTGAGCCCAACAGAAGTCCCGACGTAGAGCCCAACACAATTCCCGAGGTAAATCCCAACAGATGTTCCGACGTAGTGCTGAAAGTTACCTAACTACAAAGTAGAGCCCAACAGACGTTCCGACGTAGAGCCCAACACACGTCCCGACGTAGAGCCCAACAGACATCTCGACGTAGAGCTGAAAGTAAGCTAAATCCTGATGTGGAGCCCAACACACGTCCCGACATAGAGCCCAACACACGTCCCGACGTAGAGCCAAACACACGTCCCGACGTAGAGTCCAACACACGTCCCGACGCAGAGATCAACAGATGTCCCGACATAAAGCCCAACAGACGACCCAAAGTAGAGCCCAACAGAATTTCCGACGTAGAGCCGTAAGTGAGCTAACAACAAAATTGGAGCCCAAGAGACGTCCCGACCTAGAGCACAACAGATGTCCCGAGTTAAAGCCCAACAGACGTCCCGAAGTAGAGCCGAAAGCGAGCTCAAGCCAGACGTCCGACATAGAGCTCAACAGACGTCCGGACGTAGTGCCCAACAGATGTTCAGACGGAGAGATGAAAGTTAGAAAACAACAAAATTAGAGCTCAAGAGACGTCCCAACGTAGAGCCCAAGTCAAGTCGCCAGGTAAATCCCAACAGATGTTCCGACGTAGTGCTGAAAGTTAGCTAACTACAGACGTAGAGCCCAGCACACGTCCCGACGTAGAGCTGAAAGTAAGCTAAATCCTGATGTAGAGCCCAATACACGTCCCGACGTAGAGCCCAACACACGTCCGGACTAAAGCCAAACAGAGATGTCGACGGAGAACCGAAAGCGAGTTCAAGACAGACGTCCCGACGCAGAGCCCAAAAGACATCCCAACTTAAAGTCCAACAGACGTTCCGGCGTAGAGCTGAAACAAGCTAAATCTAGATGTAGAGCCCAACAGACATCCCAACGTAGAGCCCAACAGACTTTCCGACGTAGAGCTGAAGGTGAGATAACAACAAAATTGGAGCCCAACAGACGACCCGACCTAGAGCACAACAGATGTCCTGTGTTAAAGCCCAACAGACGTCCCGAAGTACAGCCGAAAGCGAGCTCAAGACAGACGTCCGACATAGAGCTCAACGGACGTCCAGACGTAGTGCCCAACAGGTGTTCAGACGGAGAGATGAAAGTTAGAAAACAACAAAATCTGAGCCCAACAGAAGTCCCGACGTAGAGCCCAACAGACGTCCCGAGGTAAATCCCAACAGATGTTCGAACGTAGTGCTGAAAGTTAGCTAACTACAGACGTAGAGCCCAACACACGTCCCGACGTAGAGCTGAAAGTAAGCTAAATCCTGATGTAGAGCCCAACAGACATGCCGACGTAGAGCCCAACAGACCTTCCGACGTAGAGCTGAAAGTAAGCTAAATCCTGATGTAGAGCCCAACAGACATCCCGACGTAGAGCCTAACAGACTTCCGACGTAGTGCTCTAAGTGAGCTATCAACAAAATTAGAGCCCAACAGAAGACCCGACGTAGAGCTGAAAGTAAGCTAAATCCTGATGTTGAGCCCAACACACGTCCCGATGTAAAGCCAAACAGATGTCTCGACGGTGAGCCGAAAGAGAGCTCAAGCCAGACGTCCCGACATAGAGCTCAACAGACGTCCGGACGTAGTGCCCAACAGATGTTCAGACGGAGAGATGAAAGTTAGAAAACAACAAAATCTGAGCCCAACAGAAGTCCCGACGTAGAGCCCAACACAATTCCCGAGGTAAATCCCAACAGATGTTCCGACGTAGTGCTGAAAGTTACCTAACTACAAAGTAGAGCCCAACAGACGTTCCGACGTAGAGCCCAACACACGTCCCGACGTAGAGCCCAACAGACATCTCGACGTAGAGCTGAAAGTAAGCTAAATCCTGATGTAGAGCCCAACACACGTCCCGATGTACAGCCAAGCAGAGGTCTCGACGAAGAGCCGAAAGCGAGATCAAGAGAGACGTCTTGACGCAGAGCCCAAAAGACATCCCAAATTAGAGTCCAACAGACGTTCCGGCGCAGAGCTGAAACAAGCTAAATCTAGATGTAGAGCGCAACAGATATCTCGACGTAGAGCCCAACAGACGTCCCGACGGAGAGCCCAACCTACGTTCCGACGTAGAGCTGAATATGAGCTAACAACCGATTTAGAGCCCAACAGACGTCCCGACGTAGAGCCCAACAGACGTTCCGACGTAGAGGTGTAAGTAAGCTAAATCCTGATGTAGAGCCCAACAGACATCCCGACGTAGAGCCTAACAGACTTCCGACTTAGAGCTGAAAGTGAGCTATCAACAAAATTAGAGCCCAACAGATGACCCGACCTAGAGCACAACAGATGTCCCGAGTTAAAGCCCAACAGACGTCCCGAAGTAGAGCCGAAAGCGAGCTCAAGCCAGACGTCCGACATAGAGCTCAACAGACGTCCGGACGTAGTGCCCAACAGATGTTCAGACGGAGAGATGAAAGTTAGAAAACAACAAAATTAGAGCTCAACAGACGTCCCGACGTAGAGCCCAAGACAAGTCGCCAGGTAAATCCCAAGAGATGATCCGACGTAGTGCTGAAAGTTAGCTAACTACAGACGTAGTGCCCAACACACGTCCCGACGTAGAGCTGAAAGTAAGCTAAATCCTGATGTAGAGCCCAATACACGTCCCGACGTAGAGCCCAACACACGTCCTGACTAAAGCCAAACAGAGGTGTCGACGGAGAGCCGAAAGCGAGTTCAAGACAGACGACCCGACGCAGAGCCCAAAAGACATCCCGAATTCGAGTCCAACAGACGTTCCGGCGTAGAGCTGAAACAAGCTAAATCTAGATGTAGAGCGCAACAGATATCTCGACGTAGAGCCCAACAAACGTCCCGATGTAGAGCCCAACAGACGTCCCAACGTAGAGCCCAACAGACTTTCCGACGTAGAGCTGAAGATGAGATAACAACAAAATTGGAGCCCAACAGACGTCCCGACCTAGAGCACAACAGATGTCCTGTGTTAAAGCCCAACAGACGTCCCGAAGTACAGCGGAAAGCGAGCTCAAGACAGACGTCCGACATAGAGCTCAACAGACGTCCGGACGTAGTGCCCAACAGGTGTTCAGACGGAGAGATGAAAGTTAGAAAACAACAAAATCTGAGCCCAACAGAAGTCCCGACGTAGAGCCCAACAGACGTCCCGAGGTAAATCCCAACAGATGTTCCGACGTAGTGCTGAAAGTTAGCTAACTACAGACGTAGAGCCCAACACACGTCCCGACGTAGAGCTGAAAGTAAGCTAAATCCTGATGTAGAGCCCAACACATCCCGACGTAGAGCCTAACAGACTTCCGACGTAGTGCTGTAAGTGAGCTATCAACAAAATTAGAGCCCAACAGAAGACCCGACGTAGAGCCAAACAGATTTTCAGATGTAGAGCTGAATGTTAGCTAACTACTGACGTAGAGCCCAACACACGTCCCGACGTAGAGATCAACAGATGTCCCGACATAAAGCCCAACAGACGTCCCAACGTAGAGCCCAACAGACTTTCCGACGTAGAGCACAACACACGTCTCGACGCAGAGCCCAACAGACATCCACACGTAGAGCTGAAAGTAAGCTAAATCCTGATGTAGAGCCCAACACACGTCCCGATGTACAGCCAAGCAGAGGTCTCGACGAAGAGCCGAAAGCGAGATCAAGAGAGACGTCTTGACGCAGAGCCCAAAAGACATCCCAAATTAGAGTCCAACAGACGTTCCGGCGCAGAGCTGAAACAAGCTAAATCTAGATGTAGAGCGCAACAGATATCTCGACGTAGAGCCCAACAGACGTCCCGACGGAGAGCCCAACCTACGTTCCGACGTAGAGCTGAATATGAGCTAACAACAGATTTAGAGCCCAACAGACGTTCCGACGTAGAGGTGTAAGTAAGCTAAATCCTGATGTAGAGCCCAACAGACATCCCGACGTAGAGCCTAACAGACTTCCGACTTAGAGCTGAAAGTGAGCTATCAACAAAATTAGAGCCCAACAGACGACCCGACCTAGAGCACAACAGATGTCCCGAGTTAAAGCCCAACAGACGTCCCGAAGTAGAGCCGAAAGCGAGCTCAAGCCAGACGTCCGACATAGAGCTCAACAGACGTCCGGACGTAGTGCCCAACAGATGTTCAGACGGAGAGATGAAAGTTAGAAAACAACAAAATTAGAGCTCAACAGACATCCCGACGTAGAGCCCAAGACAAATCGCCAGGTAAATCCCAACAGATGTTCCGACGTAGTGCTGAAAGTTAGCTAACTACAGACGTAGAGCCCAGCACACGTCCCGACGTAGAGCTGAAAGTAAGCTAAATCCTGATGTAGAGCCCAATACACGTCCCGACGTAGAGCCCAACACACGTCCGGACTAAAGCCAAACAGAGATGTCGACGGAGAACCGAAAGCGAGTTCAAGACAGACGTCCCGACGCAGAGCCCAAAAGACATCCCAACTTAAAGTCCAACAGACGTTCCGGCGTAGAGCTGAAACAAGCTAAATCTAGATGTAGAGCCCAACAGACATCCCAACGTAGAGCCCAACAGACTTTCCGACGTAGAGCTGAAGGTGAGATAACAACAAAATTGGAGCCCAACAGACGACCCGACCTAGAGCACAACAGATGTCCTGTGTTAAAGCCCAACAGACGTCCCGAAGTACAGCGGAAAGCGAGCTCAAGACAGACGTCCGACATAGAGCTCAACAGACGTCCGGACGTAGTGCCCAACAGGTGTTCAGACGGAGAGATGAAAGTTAGAAAACAACAAAATCTGAGCCCAACAGAAGTCCCGACGTAGAGCCCAACAGACGTCCCGAGGTAAATCCCAACAGATGTTCCGACGTAGTGCTGAAAGTTAGCTAACTACAGACGTAGAGCCCAACACACGTCCCGACGTAGAGCTGAAAGTAAGCTAAATCCTGATGTAGAGCCCAACAGGCATCCCGACGTAGAGCCTAACAGACTTCCGACGTAGTGCTCTAAGTGAGCTATCAACAAAATTAGAGCCCAACAGAAGACCCGACGTAGAGCTGAAAGTAAGCTAAATCCTGATGTTGAGCCCAACACACGTCCCGATGTAAAGCCAAACAGATGTCTCGACGGTGAGCCGAAAGAGAGCTCAAGCCAGACGTCCCGACATAGAGCTCAACAGACGTCCGGACGTAGTGCCCAACAGGTGTTCAGACGGAGAGATGAAAGTTAGAAAACAACAAAATCTGAGCCCAACAGAAGTCCCGACGTAGAGCCCAACACAATTCCCGAGGTAAATCCCAACAGATGTTCCGACGTAGTGCTGAAAGTTACCTAACTACAAAGTAGAGCCCAACAGACGTTCCGACGTAGAGCCCAACACACGTCCCGACGTAGAGCCCAACAGACATCTCGACGTAGAGCTGAAAGTAAGCTAAATCCTGATGTAGAGCCCAACACACGTCCCGATGTACAGCCAAGCAGAGGTCTCGACGAAGAGCCGAAAGCGAGATCAAGAGAGACGTCTTGACGCAGAGCCCAAAAGACATCCCAAATTAGAGTCCAACAGACGTTCCGGCGCAGAGCTGAAACAAGCTAAATCTAGATGTAGAGCGCAACAGATATCTCGACGTAGAGCCCAACAGACGTCCCGACGGAGAGCCCAACCTACGTTCCGACGTAGAGCTGAATATGAGCTAACAACCGATTTAGAGCCCAACAGACGTCCCGACGTAGAGCCCAACAGACGTTCCGACGTAGAGGTGTAAGTAAGCTAAATCCTGATGTAGAGCCCAACAGACATCCCGACGTAGAGCCTAACAGACTTCCGACTTAGAGCTGAAAGTGAGCTATCAACAAAATTAGAGCCCAACAGATGACCCGACCTAGAGCACAACAGATGTCCCGAGTTAAAGCCCAACAGACGTCCCGAAGTAGAGCCGAAAGCGAGCTCAAGCCAGACGTCCGACATAGAGCTCAACAGACGTCCGGACGTAGTGCCCAACAGATGTTCAGACGGAGAGATGAAAGTTAGAAAACAACAAAATTAGAGCTCAACAGACGTCCCGACGTAGAGCCCAAGACAAGTCGCCAGGTAAATCCCAAGAGATGATCCGACGTAGTGCTGAAAGTTAGCTAACTACAGACGTAGTGCCCAACACACGTCCCGACGTAGAGCTGAAAGTAAGCTAAATCCTGATGTAGAGCCCAATACACGTCCCGACGTAGAGCCCAACACACGTCCTGACTAAAGCCAAACAGAGGTGTCGACGGAGAGCCGAAAGCGAGTTCAAGACAGACGACCCGACGCAGAGCCCAAAAGACATCCCGAATTCGAGTCCAACAGACGTTCCGGCGTAGAGCTGAAACAAGCTAAATCTAGATGTAGAGCGCAACAGATATCTCGACGTAGAGCCCAACAAACGTCCCGATGTAGAGCCCAACAGACGTCCCAACGTAGAGCCCAACAGACTTTCCGACGTAGAGCTGAAGATGAGATAACAACAAAATTGGAGCCCAACAGACGTCCCGACCTAGAGCACAACAGATGTCCTGTGTTAAAGCCCAACAGACGTCCCGAAGTACAGCGGAAAGCGAGCTCAAGACAGACGTCCGACATAGAGCTCAACAGACGTCCGGACGTAGTGCCCAACAGGTGTTCAGACGGAGAGATGAAAGTTAGAAAACAACAAAATCTGAGCCCAACAGAAGTCCCGACGTAGAGCCCAACAGACGTCCCGAGGTAAATCCCAACAGATGTTCCGACGTAGTGCTGAAAGTTAGCTAACTACAGACGTAGAGCCCAACACACGTCCCGACGTAGAGCTGAAAGTAAGCTAAATCCTGATGTAGAGCCCAACACATCCCGACGTAGAGCCTAACAGACTTCCGACGTAGTGCTGTAAGTGAGCTATCAACAAAATTAGAGCCCAACAGAAGACCCGACGTAGAGCCAAACAGATTTTCAGATGTAGAGCTGAATGTTAGCTAACTACTGACGTAGAGCCCAACACACGTCCCGACGTAGAGATCAACAGATGTCCCGACATAAAGCCCAACAGACGTCCCAACGTAGAGCCCAACAGACTTTCCGACGTAGAGCACAACACACGTCTCGACGCAGAGCCCAACAGACATCCACACGTAGAGCTGAAAGTAAGCTAAATCCTGATGTAGAGCCCAACACACGTCCCGATGTACAGCCAAGCAGAGGTCTCGACGAAGAGCCGAAAGCGAGATCAAGAGAGACGTCTTGACGCAGAGCCCAAAAGACATCCCAAATTAGAGTCCAACAGACGTTCCGGCGCAGAGCTGAAACAAGCTAAATCTAGATGTAGAGCGCAACAGATATCTCGACGTAGAGCCCAACAGACGTCCCGACGGAGAGCCCAACCTACGTTCCGACGTAGAGCTGAATATGAGCTAACAACAGATTTAGAGCCCAACAGACGTTCCGACGTAGAGGTGTAAGTAAGCTAAATCCTGATGTAGAGCCCAACAGACATCCCGACGTAGAGCCTAACAGACTTCCGACTTAGAGCTGAAAGTGAGCTATCAACAAAATTAGAGCCCAACAGACGACCCGACCTAGAGCACAACAGATGTCCCGAGTTAAAGCCCAACAGACGTCCCGAAGTAGAGCCGAAAGCGAGCTCAAGCCAGACGTCCGACATAGAGCTCAACAGACGTCCGGACGTAGTGCCCAACAGATGTTCAGACGGAGAGATGAAAGTTAGAAAACAACAAAATTAGAGCTCAACAGACATCCCGACGTAGAGCCCAAGACAAATCGCCAGGTAAATCCCAACAGATGTTCCGACGTAGTGCTGAAAGTTAGCTAACTACAGACGTAGAGCCCAGCACACGTCCCGACGTAGAGCTGAAAGTAAGCTAAATCCTGATGTAGAGCCCAATACACGTCCCGACGTAGAGCCCAACACACGTCCGGACTAAAGCCAAACAGAGATGTCGACGGAGAACCGAAAGCGAGTTCAAGACAGACGTCCCGACGCAGAGCCCAAAAGACATCCCAACTTAAAGTCCAACAGACGTTCCGGCGTAGAGCTGAAACAAGCTAAATCTAGATGTAGAGCCCAACAGACATCCCAACGTAGAGCCCAACAGACTTTCCGACGTAGAGCTGAAGGTGAGATAACAACAAAATTGGAGCCCAACAGACGACCCGACCTAGAGCACAACAGATGTCCTGTGTTAAAGCCCAACAGACGTCCCGAAGTACAGCGGAAAGCGAGCTCAAGACAGACGTCCGACATAGAGCTCAACAGACGTCCGGACGTAGTGCCCAACAGGTGTTCAGACGGAGAGATGAAAGTTAGAAAACAACAAAATCTGAGCCCAACAGAAGTCCCGACGTAGAGCCCAACAGACGTCCCGAGGTAAATCCCAACAGATGTTCCGACGTAGTGCTGAAAGTTAGCTAACTACAGACGTAGAGCCCAACACACGTCCCGACGTAGAGCTGAAAGTAAGCTAAATCCTGATGTAGAGCCCAACAGGCATCCCGACGTAGAGCCTAACAGACTTCCGACGTAGTGCTCTAAGTGAGCTATCAACAAAATTAGAGCCCAACAGAAGACCCGACGTAGAGCTGAAAGTAAGCTAAATCCTGATGTTGAGCCCAACACACGTCCCGATGTAAAGCCAAACAGATGTCTCGACGGTGAGCCGAAAGAGAGCTCAAGCCAGACGTCCCGACATAGAGCTCAACAGACGTCCGGACGTAGTGCCCAACAGGTGTTCAGACGGAGAGATGAAAGTTAGAAAACAACAAAATCTGAGCCCAACAGAAGTCCCGACGTAGAGCCCAAGACAAGTCGCGAGGTAAATCCCAACAGATGTTCCGACGTAGTGCTGAAAGTTACCTAACTACAAAGTAGAGCCCAACAGACGTTCCGACGTAGAGCCCAACACACGTCCCGACGTAGAGCCCAACAGACATCTCGACGTAGAGCTGAAAGTAAGCTAAATCCTGATGTAGAGCCCAACACACGTCCCGATGTACAGCCAAGCAGAGGTCTCGACGAAGAGCCGAAAGCGAGATCAAGAGAGACGTCTTGACGCAGAGCCCAAAAGACATCCCAAATTAGAGTCCAACAGACGTTCCGGCGCAGAGCTGAAACAAGCTAAATCTAGATGTAGAGCGCAACAGATATCTCGACGTAGAGCCCAACAGACGTCCCGACGGAGAGCCCAACCTACGTTCCGACGTAGAGCTGAATATGAGCTAACAACCGATTTAGAGCCCAACAGACGTTCCGACGTAGAGGTGTAAGTAAGCTAAATCCTGATGTAGAGCCCAACAGACGTCCCAAAGTAGAGCCCAACAGAATTTCCGACGTAGAGCCGAAAGTGAGCTAACAACAAAATTGGAGCCCAACAGACGTCCCGACCTAGAGCACAACAGATGTCCCCTGTTAAAGCCCAACAGACGTCCCGAATTAGAGCCGAAAGCGAGCTCAAGCCAGACGTCCGACATAGAGCTCAACAGACGTCCGGACGTAGTGCCCAACAGATGTTCAGATGGAGAGATGAAACTTAGAAAACAACAAAATTAGAGCTCAACAGACGTCCCGACGTAGAGCCCAAGACAAGTCGCGAGGTAAATCCCAACAGATGATCCGACGTAGTGCTGAAAGTTAGCTAACTACAGAAGTAGAGCCCAACACACGTCCCGACGTAGAGCTGAAAGTAAGCTAAATCCTGATGTAGAGCCCAATACACGTCCCGACGTAGAGCCCAACACACGTCCTGACTAAAGCCAAACAGAGGTGTCGACGGAGAGCCGAAAGCGAGTTCAAGACAGACGACCCGACGCAGAGCCCAAAAGACATCCCGAATTCGAGTCCAACAGACGTTCCGGCGTAGAGCTGAAACAAGCTAAATCTAGATGTAGAGCGCAACAGATATCTCGACGTAGAGCCCAACAAACGTCCCGATGTAGAGCCCAACAGACGTCCCAACGTAGAGCCCAACAGACTTTCCGACGTAGAGCTGAAGGTGAGATAACAACAAAATTGGAGCCCAACAGACGTCCCGACCTAGAGCACAACAGATGTCCTGTGTTAAAGCCCAACAGACGTCCCGAAGTACAGCGGAAAGCGAGCTCAAGACAGACGTCCGACATAGAGCTCAACAGACGTCCGGACGTAGTGCCCAACAGGTGTTCAGACGGAGAGATGAAAGTTAGAAAACAACAAAATCTGAGCCCAACAGAAGTCCCGACGTAGAGCCCAACAGACGTCCCGAGATAAATCCCAACAGATGTTCCGACGTAGTGCTGAAAGTTAGCTAACTACAGACGTAGAGCCCAACACACGTCCCGACGTAGAGCTGAAAGGAAGCTAAATCCTGATGTGGAGCCCAACACACGTCCCGACATAGAGCCCAACACACATCCCAACGTAGAGTCCAACACACGTCCCGACGCAGAGATCAACAGATGTCCCGACATAAAGCCCAACAGACGACCCAAAGTAGAGCCCAACAGAATTTCCGACGTAGAGCCGAAAGTGAGCTAACAACAAAATTGGAGCCCAACAGACGTCCCGAAGTAGAGCCGAAAGCGAGCTCAAGCCAGACGTCCCGACCTAGAGCTCAACAGACGTCCGGACGTAGTGCCCAACAGATATTCAGACGGAGAGATGAAAGTTAGAAAACAACAAAATCTGAGCCCAACAGAAGTCCCGACGTAGAGCCCAACAGACGTCCCGAGGTAAATCCCAACAGATGTTCCGACGTAGTGCTGAAAGTTAGCTAACTACAGACGTAGAGCCCAACACACGTCCCGATGTAGAGCTGAAAGTAAGCTAAATCCTGATGTAGAGCCCAACAGACACGACGACGTAGAGCCCAACAGACGTTCCGACGTAGAGCTGAAAGTAAGCTAAATCCTGTTGTAGAGCCCAACAGACATCCCGACGTAGAGCTGAAAGTAAGCTAAATCCTGATGTAGAGCCCAACACACGTCCCGATGTGAAGCCAAACAGATGTCTCGACGGTGAGCCGAAAGAGAGCTCAAGCCAGACGTCCCGACATAGAGCTCAACAGACGTCCGGACGTAGTGCCCAACAGGTGTTCAGACGGAGAGAGGAAAGTTAGAAAACAACAAAATCTGAGCCAAAAAGAAGTCCCGACGTAGAGCCCAACAGAAGTCCCGAGGTAAATTCCAACAGATGTTCCGAGTAGTGCTGAAAGTTAGCTAACTACAGACGTAGAGCCCAACACACGTCCCGACGTAGAGCTGAAAGTAAGCTAAATCCTGATGTGGAGCCCAACACACGTCCCGACATAGAGCCCAACACACGTCCCGACGTAGAGCCAAACACACGTCCCGACGTAGAGTCCAACACACGTCCCCGCGCAGAGATCAACAGATGTCCCGACATAAAGCCCAACAGACGACCCAAAGTAGAGCCCAACAGAATTTCCGACGTAGAGCCGTAAGTGAGCTAACAACAAAATTGGAGCCCAACAGACGTCCCGACCTAGAGCACAACACATGTCCCGTGTTAAAGCCCAACAGACATCCCGAAGTAGAGCCGAAAGCGAGCTCAAGCCAGACGTCCCGACATAGAGCTCAACAGACGTCCGGACGTAGTGCCCAACAGATATTCAGACGGAGAGATGAAAGTTAGAAAACAACAAAATCTGAGCAAAACAGAAGTCCCGACGTAGAGCTCAATACAATTCCCGAGGTAAATCCCAACAGATGTTCCGACGTAGTGCTGAAAGTTACATAACTACAAAGTAGAGCCCAACAGACGTTCCGACGTAGAGCCCAACACACGTCCCGACGTAGAGCCCAACAGACATCTCGACGTAGAGCTGAAAGTAAGCTAACTCCTGATGTAGAGCCCAACACACGTCCCGATGTACAGCCAAGCAGCGGTCTCGACGAAGAGCCGAAAGCGAGATCAAGAGAGACGTCTTGACGCAGAGCCCAAAAGACATCCCAAATTAGAGTCCAACAGACGTTCCGGCGCAGAGCTGAAACAAGCTAAATCTAGATGTAGAGCGCAACAGATATCTCGACGTAGAGCCCAACAGACGTCCCGACGGAGAGCCCAACCTACGTTCCGACGTAGAGCTGAATATGAGCTAACAACCGATTTAGAGCCCAACAGACGTTCCGACGTAGAGGTGTAAGTAAGCTAAATCCTGATGTAGAGCCCAACAGACATCCCGACGTAGAGCCTAACAGACTTCCGACTTAGAGCTGAAAGTGAGCTATCAACAAAATTAGAGCCCAACAGACGACCCGACCTAGAGCACAACAGATGTCCCGAGTTAAAGCCCAACAGACGTCCCGAAGTAGAGCCGAAAGCGAGCTCAAGCCAGACGTCCGACATAGAGCTCAACAGACGTCCGGACGTAGTGCCCAACAGATGTTCAGACGGAGAGATGAAAGTTAGAAAACAACAAAATTAGAGCTCAACAGACGTCCCGAAGTAGAGCCCAAGACAAGTCGCCAGGTAAATCCCAACAGATGATCCGACGTAGTGCTGAAAGTTAGCTAACTACAGACGTAGAGCCCAGCACACGTCCAGACGTAGAGCTGAAAGAAAGCTAAATCCTGATGTAGAGCCCAACAGACATGCCGACGTAGAGCCCAACAGACCTTCCGACGTAGAGCTGAAAGTAAGCTAAATCCTGATGTAGAGCCCAACAGACATCCCGACGTAGAGCCTAACAGACTTCCGACGTAGTGCTGTAAGTGAGCTATCAACAAAATTAGAGCCCAACAGAAGACCCGACGTAGAGCCAAACAGATTTTCAGATGTAGAGCTGAAAGTTAGCTAACTACTGACGTAGAGCCCAACACACGTCCCGACGTAGAGATCAACAGATGTCCCGACATAAAGCCCAACAGACGTCCCAACGTAGAGCCCAACAGACATCCCGTCGTAGAGCTGAAAGTAAGCTAAATCCTGATGTTGAGCCCAACACACGTCCCGATGTAAAGCCAAACAGATGTCTCGACGGTGAGCCGAAAGAGAGCTCAAGCCAGACGTCCCGACATAGAACTCAACAGACGTCCGGACGTAGTGCCCAACAGGTGTTCAGAAAGAGATGAAAGTTAGAAAACAACAAAATCTGAGCCAAAAAGAAGTCCTGACGTAGAGCCCAACAGAAGTCCCGAGGTAAATCCCAACAGATGTTCCGACGTAGTGCTGAAAGTTAGCTAACTACAGACGTAGAGCCCAACACACATCCTGACGTAGAGGTGAAAGTAAGCTAAATCCTGATATAGAGCCCAACAGACATCCCGACGTAGAGCCTAACAGACTTCCGACGTAGAGCTGAAAGTGAGCTATCAACAAAATTAGAGCCCAACAGACGACCCGATCTAAAGCACAACAGCTGTCCCGAGTTAAAGCCCAACAGACGTCCCGAAGTAGAGCCGAAAGCGAGCTCAAGCCAGACGTCCCGACATAGAGCTCAACAGACGTCCCGACGTAGTGCCTAGCAGATGTTCAGACGGAGAAATGAAAGTTAGAAAACAACAAAATTACAATCCAACAGAAGTCCCGACGTAGAGACCAAGACAAGTCGCGAGGTAAATCCCAACAGATCTTCCGACGTAGTGCTGAAAGTTAGCTAACTACAGACGTAGAGCCCAACACACGTCCCGACGTAGAGCTGAAAGTAAGCTAAATCCTGATGTAGAGCCCAATACACGTCCCGACGTAGAGCCCAACACACGTCCTGACTAAAGCCAAACAGAGGTGTCGACGGAGAGCCGAAAGCGAGTTCAAGACAGACGACCCGACGCAGAGCCCAAAAGACATCCCGAATGCGAGTCCAACAGACGTTCCGTCGTAGATGTGAAACAAGCTAAATCTAGATGTAGAGCGCAACAGATATCTCGACGTAGAGCACAACAGATGGCCCGACGGAGAGCCCAACCTACGTTCCGATGTAGAGGTGAATATGAGCTAACAACAGATTTAGTGTCCAACAGATGTCCCGACGTAGAGCCCAACCTATGTCCCGACATAGTGGTGAATGTGAACTAACAACATATTTAGAGCCCAACACACGTCCCGACGTAGAGCCCAACAGACGTTCTGACTTAGAGGTGATACTAAGCTAAATCCTGATGTAGAGCAAAATAGACTTTCCGACGTAGAGCTGAAAGGGAGCTAACAACAAAATTGGAACCCAACAGACGTCCCGAACTAGAGCACAACAGATGTCCCGAGTTAAAGCCCAACAGACGTCCCGAAGTAGAGCCGAAAGCGAGCTCAAGACAGACGTCCCGACATAGAGCTCAACAGACGTCCAGACGTAGTGCCCAATAGATGTTCAGATGTAGACATGAAAGTTAGAAAACAACAAAATTAGAGCCCAACACACGTCCCGACATAGAGCTGAAAGTAATCAAAATTCTGATGTAGAGCCCAATAGACATGCCGACGTAGAGGCCAACACATATCCCGACGTAGAGCCGAACACACGTCCCGAAGTAGAGCCCAACAGACATCCCGACGTAGAGCTGAAAGTAAGCTAAATCCTGATGTAGAGCCCAATACACGTTCCGATGTAGAGCCCAACACGCGTCCGGACGTAAAGCCAAACAGACGTCTCGACGGAGAGCCGAACAGGCGTCCCGACTTAGAGCCGAACAGACATCCCGACGTACAGCTGAAAGTAAGCTACATCCTGATGTAGAGCCCAACACACGTCCCGACGTAGAGCCAAACACACGTCCCGACGTAGAGTCCAACACACGTCCCGACGCAGAGATCAACAGATGTCCCGACATAAAGCCCAACAGACGTCCCAAAGTAGAGCCCAACAGAATTTCCGACGTAGAGCTGAAGGTGAGATAACAACAAAATTGGAGCCCAACAGACGTCCCGACCTAGAGCACAACAGATGTCCTGTGTTAAAGCCCAACAGACGTCCCGAAGTACAGCCGAAAGCGAGCTCAAGACAGACGTCCCGACATAGAGCTCAACAGACGTCCGGACGTAGTGCCCAACAGGTGTTCAGACGGAGAGATGAAAGTTAGAAAACAACATAATCTGAGCCCAACAGAAGTCCCGACGTAGAGCCCAACAGACGTCCCGAGGTAAATCCCAACAGATGTTCCGACGTAGTGCTGAAAGTTAGCTAACTACAGACGTAGAGCCCAGCACACGTCCCGACGTAGAGCTGAAAGTAAGCTAAATCCTGATGTAGAGCCCAACAGACATGCCGACGCAGAGCCCAACAGACGTTCCGACGTAGAGCTGAAAGTAAGCTAAATCCTGATGTAGAGCCCAACAGACATCCCGACGTAGAGCCTAACAGACTTCCGACGTAGTGCTGTAAGTGAGCTATCAACAAAATTAGAGCCCAACAGAAGACCCGACGTAGAGCCAAACAGATTTTCAGATGTAGAGCTGAAAGTTAGCTAACTACTGACGTAGAGCCCAACACACGTCCCGACGTAGAGATCAACAGATGTCCCGACATAAAGCCCAACAGACGTCCCAACGTAGAGCCCAACAGACTTTCCGACGTAGAGCACAACACACGTCCCGACGTAGAGCCCAACAGACATCCCGACGTAGAGCTGAAAGTAAGCTAAATCCTGATGTAGAGCCCAACACACGTCCCGATGTACAGCCAAGCAGAGGTCTCGACGAAGAGCCGAAAGCGAGATCAAGAGAGACGTCTTGACGCAGAGCCCAAAAGACATCCCAAATTAGAGTCCAACAGACGTTCCGGCGCAGAGCTGAAACAAGCTAAATCTAGATGTAGAGCGCAACAGATATCTCGACGTAGAGCCCAACAGACGTCCCGATGGAGAGCCCAACCTACGTTCCGACGTAGAGCTGAATATGAGCTAACAACCGATTTAGAGCCCAACAGACGTTCCGACGTAGAGGTGTAAGTAAGCTAAATCTTGATGTAGCCCCAACAGACATCCCGACGTAGAGCCTAACAGACTTCCGACTTAGAGCTGAAAGTGAGCTATCAACAAAATTAGAGCCCAACAGACGACCCGACCTAGAGCACAACAGATGTCCAGAGTTAAAGCCCAACAGACGTCCCGAAGTAGAGCCGAAAGCGAGCTCAAGCCAGACGTCCGACATAGAGCTCAACAGACGTCCGGACGTAGTGCCCAACAGATGTTCAGACGCAGAGATGAAAGTTAGAAAACAACAAAATTAGAGCTCAACAGACGTCCCGACGTAGAGCCCAAGGCAAGTCGCCAGGTAAATCCCAACAGATGTTCCGACGTAGTGCTGAAAGTTAGCTAACTACAGACGTAGAGCCCAGCACACGTCCCGACGTAGAGCTGAAAGTAAGCTAAATCCTGATGTAGAGCCCAATACACGTCCCGACGTAGAGCCCAACACACGTCCTGACTAAAGCCAAACAGAGATGTCGACGGAGAGCCGAAAGCGAGTTCAAGACAGACGTCCCGACGCAGAGCCCAAAAGACATCCCAACTTATAGTCCAACAGACGTTCCGGCGTAGAGCTGAAACAAGCTAAATCTAGATGTAGAGCGCAACAGATATCTCGACGTAGAGCCCAACAAACGCCCCGATGTAGAGCCCAACAGACGTCCCAACGTAGAGCCCAACAGACTTTCCGACGTAGAGCTGAAGGTGAGATAACAACAAAATTGGAGCCCAACAGACGACCCGACCTAGAGCACAACAGATGTCCTGTGTTAAAGCCCAACAGACGTCCCGAAGTACAGCCGAAAGCGAGCTCAAGCCAGACGTCCGACATAGAGCTCAACAGACGTCCGGACGTAGTGCCCAACAGGTGTTCAGACGGAGAGATGAAAGTTAGAAAACAACAAAATCTGAGCCCAACAGAAGTCCCGACGTAGAGCCCAACAGACGTCCCGAGGTAAATCCCAACAGATGTTCCGACGTAGTGCTGAAAGTTAGCTAACTACAGACGTAGAGCCCAACACACGTCCCGACGTAGAGCTGAAAGTAAGCTAAATCCTGATGTAGAGCCCAACAGACATGCCGACGCAGAGCCCAACAGACGTTCCGACGTAGAGCTGAAAGTAAGCTAAATCCTGATGTAGAGCCCAACAGACATCCCGACGTAGAGCCTAACAGACTTCCGACGTAGTGCTGTAAGTGAGTTATCAACAAAATTAGAGCCCAACAGAAGACCCGACGTAGAGCCAAACAGATTTTCAGATGTAGAGCTGAAAGTTAGCTAACTACTGACGTAGAGCCCAACACACGTCCCGACGTAGAGATCAACAGATGTCCCGACATAAAGCCCAACAGACGTCCCAACGTAGAGCCCAACAGACTTTCCGACGTAGAGCACAACACACGTCCCGACGTAGAGCCCAACAGACATCCCGACGTAGAGCTGAAAGTAAGCTAAATCCTGATGTAGAGCCCAACACACGTCCCGATGTACAGCCAAGCAGAGGTCTCGACGAAGAGCCGAAAGCGAGATCAAGAGAGACGTCTTGACGCAGAGCCCAAAAGACATCCCAAATTAGAGTCCAACAGACGTTCCGGCGCAGAGCTGAAACAAGCTAAATCTAGATGTAGAGCGCCACAGATATCTCGACGTAGAGCCCAACAGACGTCCCGACGGAGAGCCCAACCTACGTTCCGACGTAGAGCTGAATATGAGCTAACAACAGATTTAGAGCCCAACAGACGTCCCGACGTAGAGCCCAACAGACGTTCCGACGTAGAGGTGTAAGTAAGCTAAATCCTGATGTAGAGCCCAACAGACATCCCGACGTAGAGCCTAACAGACTTCCGACTTAGAGCTGAAAGTGAGCTATCAACAAAATTAGAGCCCAACAGACGACCCGACCTAGAGCACAACAGATGTCCCGAGTTAAAGCCCAACAGACGTCCCGAAGTAGAGCCGAAAGCGAGCTCAAGCCAGACGTCCGACATAGAGCTCAACAGACGTCCGGACGTAGTGCCCAACAGATGTTCAGACGGAGAGATGAAAGTTAGAAAACAACAAAATTAGAGCTCAACAGACGTCCCGACGTAGAGCCCAAGACAAGTCGCGAGGTAAATCCCAACAGATGATCCGACGTAGTGCTGAAAGTTAGCTAACTACAGACGTAGTGCCCAACACACGTCCCGACGTAGAGCTGAAAGTAAGCTAAATCCTGATGTAGAGCCCAATACACGTCCCGACGTAGAGCCCAACACACGTCCTGACTAAAGCCAAACAGAGGTGTCGACGGAGAGCCGAAAGCGAGTTCAAGCCAGACGACTTGACGCAGAGCCCAAAAGACATCCCGAATTCGAGTCCAACAGACGTTCCGGCGTAGAGGTGAAACAAGCTAAATCTAGATGTAGAGCGCAACAGATATCTCGACGTAGAGCACAACAGATGGCCCGACGGAGAGCCCAACCTACGTTCCGATGTAGAGGTGAATATGAGCTAACAACAGATTTAGTGTCCAACAGACGTCCCGACGTAGAGCCCAACCTATGTCCCGACATAGTGGTGAATGTGAACTAACAACATATTTAGAGCCCAACACACGTCTCGACGTAGAGCCCAACAGACGTTCTGACTTAGAGGTGATACTAAGCTAAATCCTGATGTAGAGCAAAATAGACTTTCCGACGTAGAGCTGAAAGGGAGCTAACAACAAAATTGGAACCCAACAGACGTCCCGAACTAGAGCACAACAGATGTCCCGAGTTAAAGCCCAACAGACGTCCCGAAGTAGAGCCGAAAGCGAGCTCAAGACAGACGTCCCGACATAGAGCTCAACAGACGTCCAGACGTAGTGCCCAATAGATGTTCAGATGTAGACATGAAAGTTAGAAAACAACAAAATTAGAGCCCAACACACGTCCCGACATAGAGCTGAAAGTAATCAAAATTCTGATGTAGAGCCCAATAGACATGCCGACGTAGAGGCCAACACATATCCCGACGTAGAGCCGAACACACGTCCCGAAGTAGAGCCCAACAGACATCCCGACGTAGAGCTGAAAGTAAGCTAAATCCTGATGTAGAGCCCAATACACGTTCCGATGTAGAGCCCAACACGCGTCCGGACGTAAAGCCAAACAGACGTCTCGACGGAGAGCCGAACAGGCGTCCCGACTTAGAGCCGAACAGACATCCCGACGTACAGCTGAAAGTAAGCTACATCCTGATGTAGAGCCCAACACACGTCCCGACGTAGAGCCAAACACACGTCCCGACGTAGAGTCCAACACACGTCCCGACGCAGAGATCAACAGATGTCCCGACATAAAGCCCAACAGACGTCCCAAAGTAGAGCCCAACAGAATTTCCGACGTAGAGCCGAAAGTGAGCTAACAACAAAATTGGAGCCCAACAGACGTCCCGACCTAGAGCACAACAGATGTCCCGTGTTAAAGCCCAACAGACGTCCCGAAGTAGAGCCGAAAGCGAGCTCAAGCCAGACGTCCCGACATAGAGCTCAACAGACGTCCGGACGTAGTGCCCAACAGATATTCAGACGGAGAGATGAAAGTTAGAAAACAACAAAATCTGAGCCCAAGAGAAGTCCCGACGTAGAGCTGAAAGTAAGCTAAATCCTGATGTAGAGCCCAACAGACATCCCGACGTAGAGCCTAACAGACTTCCGACGTAGTGCTGTAAGTGAGCTATCAACAAAATTAGAGCCCAACAGAAGACCCGACGTAGAGCCAAACAGATTTTCAGATGTAGAGCTGAAAGTTAGCTAACTACTGACGTAGAGCCCAACACACGTCCCGACGTAGAGATCAACAGATGTCCCGACATAAAGCCCAACAGACGTCCCAACGTAGAGCCCAACAGACTTTCCGACGTAGAGCACAACACACGTCCCGACGTAGAGCCCAACAGACATCCCGACGTAGAGCTGAAAGTAAGCTAAATCCTGATGTAGAGCCCAACACACGTCCCGATGTACAGCCAAGCAGAGGTCTCGACGAAGAGCCGAAAGCGAGATCAAGAGAGACGTCTTGACGCAGAGCCCAAAAGACATCCCAAATTAGAGTCCAACAGACGTTCCGGCGCAGAGCTGAAACAAGCTAAATCTAGATGTAGAGCGCAACAGATATCTCGACGTAGAGCCCAACAGACGTCCCGACGGAGAGCCCAACCTACGTTCCGACGTAGAGCTGAATATGAGCTAACAACAGATTTAGAGCCCAACAGACGTCCCGACGTAGAGCCCAACAGACGTTCCGACGTAGAGGTGTAAGTAAGCTAAATCCTGATGTAGAGCCCAACAGACATCCCGACGTAGAGCCTAACAGACTTCCGACTTAGAGCTGAAAGTGAGCTATCAACAAAATTAGAGCCCAACAGACGACCCGACCTAGAGCACAACAGATGTCCCGAGTTAAAGCCCAACAGACGTCCCGAAGTAGAGCCGAAAGCGAGCTCAAGCCAGACGTCCGACATAGAGCTCAACAGACGTCCGGACGTAGTGCCCAACAGATGTTCAGACGCAGAGATGAAAGTTAGAAAACAACAAAATTAGAGCTCAACAGACGTCCCGACGTAGAGCCCAAGACAAGTCGCGAGGTAAATCCCAACAGATGATCCGACGTAGTGCTGAAAGTTAGCTAACTACAGACGTAGTGCCCAACACACGTCCCGACGTAGAGCCCAACACACGTCCTGACTAAAGCCAAACAGAGGTGACGACGGAGAGCCGAAAGCGAGTTCAAGACAGACGACCCGACGCAGAGCCCAAAAGACATCCCGAATTCGAGTCCAACAGACGTTCCGGCGTAGAGGTGAAACAAGCTAAATCTAGATGTAGAGCGCAACAGATATCTCGACGTAGAGCACAACAGATGGCCCGACGGAGAGCCCAACCTACGTTCCGATGTAGAGGTGAATATGAGCTAACAACAGATTTAGTGTCCAACAGACGTCCCGACGTAGAGCCCAACCTATGTCCCGACATAGTGGTGAATGTGAACTAACAACATATTTAGAGCCCAACACACGTCCCGACGTAGAGCCCAACAGACGTTCTGACTTAGAGGTGATACTAAGCTAAATCCTGATGTAGAGCAAAATAGACTTTCCGATGTAGAGCTGAAAGGGAGCTAACAACAAAATTGGAACCCAACAGACGTCCCGAACTAGAGCACAACAGATGTCCCGAGTTAAAGCCCAACAGACGTCCCGAAGTAGAGCCGAAAGCGAGCTCAAGACAGACGTCCCGACATAGAGCTCAACAGACGTCCAGACGTAGTGCCCAATAGATGTTCAGATGTAGACATGAAAGTTAGAAAACAACAAAATTAGAGCCCAACACACGTCCCGACATAGAGCTGAAAGTAATCAAAATTCTGATGTAGAGCCCAATAGACATGCCGACGTAGAGGCCAACACATATCCCGACGTAGAGCCGAACACACGTCCCGAAGTAGAGCCAAACAGACATCCCGACGTAGAGCTGAAATTAAGCTAAATCCTGATGTAGAGCCCAACACACGTCCCGATGTACAGCCAAGCAGAGGTCTCGACGAAGAGCCGAAAGCGAGATCAAGAGAGACGTCTTGACGCAGAGCCCAAAAGACATCCCAAATTCGAGTCCAACAGACGTTCCGGCGCAGAGCTGAAACAAGCTAAATCTAGATGTAGAGCGCAACAGATATCTCGACGTAGAGCCCAACAGACGTCCCGACGGAGAGCCCAACCTACGTTCCGACGTAGAGCTGAATATGAGCTAACAACCGATTTAGAGCCCAACAGACGTTCCGACGTAGAGGTGAAATGAGCCAAATATGATGTAGAGCACAACAGACATCCCGACGTAGAGCCCAACAGACGTTCTGACGTAGAGGTGTAAGTAAGCTAAATCCTGATGTAGAGCCCAACAGACATCCCGATGTAGAGCCTAACAGACTTCCGACTTAGAGCTGAAAGTGAGCTATCAACAAAATTAGAGCCCAACAGACGACCCGACCTAGAGCACAACAGATGTCCCGAGTTAAAGCCCAACAGACGTCCCGAAGTAGAGCCGAAAGCGAGCTCAAGCCAGACGTCCCGACATAGAGCTCAACAGACGTCCGGACGTAGTGCCCAACAGATGTTCAGACGGAGAGATGAAAGTTAGAAAACATCAAAATTAGAGCTCAACAGACGTCCCGACGTAGAGCCCAAGACAAGTCGCCAGGTAAATCCCAACAGATGTTCCGACGTAGTGCTGAAAGTTAGCTAACTACAGACGTAGAGCCCAGCACACGTCCCGACGTAGAGCTGAAAGTAAGCTAAATCCTGATGTAGAGCCCAATACACGTCCCGACGTAGAGCCCAACACACGTCCGGACTAAAGCCAAACAGAGATGTCGACGGAGAGCCGAAATCGAGTTCAAGACAGACGTCCCGACGCAGAGCCCAAAAGACATCCCAACTTAAAGTCCAACAGACGTTCCGGCGTAGAGCTGAAACAAGCTAAATCTAGATGTAGAGCGCAACAGATATCTCGACGTAGAGCCCAACAAACGTCCCGATGTAGAGCCCAACAGACGTCCCAACGTAGAGCCCAACAGACCTTCCGACGTAGAGCTGAAGGTGAGATAACAACAAAATTGGAGCCCAACAGACGTCCCGACCTAGAGCACAACAGATGTCCTGTGTTAAAGCCCAACATACGTCCCGAAGTACAGCCGAAAGTGAGCTCAAGACAGACGTCCGACATAGAGCTCAACAGACGTCCGGACGTAGTGCCCAACAGGTGTTCAGACGGAGAGATGAAAGTTAGAAAACAACAAAATCTGAGCCCAACAGAAGTCCCGACGTAGAGCCCAACAGACGTCCCGAGGTAAATCCCAACAGATGTTCCGACGTAGTGCTGAAAGTTAGCTAACTACAGACATAGAGCCCAACACACGTCCCGACGTAGAGCTGAAAGTATGCTAAATCCTGATGTAGAGCCCAACAGACATGCCGACGCAGAGCCCAACAGACCTTCCGACGTAGAGCTGAAAGTAAGCTAAATCCTGATGTAGAGCCCAACAGACATCCCGACGTAGAGCCTAACAGACTTCCGACGTAGTGCTCTAAGTGAGCTATCAACAAAATTAGAGCCCAACAGAAGACCCGACGTAGAGCCAAACAGATTTTCAGATGTAGAGCTGAAAGTTAGCTAACTACTGACGTAGAGCCCAACACACGTCCCGACGTAGAGATCAACAGATGTCCCGACATAAAGCCCAACAGACGTCCCAACGTAGAGCCCAACAGACTTTCCGACGTAGAGCACAACACACGTCCCGACGTAGAGCCCAACAGACATCCCGACGTAGAGCTGAAAGTAAACTAAATCCTGATGTAGAGCCCAACACACGTCCCGATGTACAGCCAAGCAGAGGTCTCGACGAAGAGCCGAAAGCGAGATCAAGAGAGACGTCTTGACGCAGAGCCCAAAAGACATCCCAAATTAGAGTCCAACAGACGTTCCGGCGCAGAGCTGAAACAAGCTAAATCTAGATGTAGAGCGCAACAGATATCTCGACGTAGAGCCCAACAGACGTCCCGACGGAGAGCCCAACCTACGTTCCGACGTAGAGCTGAATATGAGCTAACAACCGATTTAGAGCCCAACAGACGTTCCGACGTAGAGGTGTAAGTAAGCTAAATCCTGATGTAGAGCCCAACAGACATCCCGGCGCAGAGCCTAACAGACTTCCGACTTAGAGCTGAAAGTGAGCTATCAACAAAATTAGAGCCCAACAGACGACCCGACCTAGAGCACAACAGATGTCCCGAGTTAAAGCCCAACAGACGTCCCGAAGTAGAGCCGAAAGCGAGCTCAAGCCAGACGTCCGACATAGAGCTCAACAGACGTCCGGACGTAGTGCCCAACAGATGTTCAGACGCAGAGATGAAAGTTAGAAAACAACAAAATTAGAGCTCAACAGACGTCCCGACGTAGAGCCCAAGACAAGTCGCGAGGTAAATCCCAACAGATGATCCGACGTAGTGCTGAAAGTTAGCTAACTACAGACGTAGTGCCCAACACACGTCCCGACGTAGAGCTGAAAGTAAGCTAAATCCTGATGTAGAGCCCAATACACGTCCCGACGTAGAGCCCAACACACGTCCTGACTAAAGCCAAACAGAGGTGTCGACGGCGAGCCGAAAGCGAGTTCAAGCCAGACGACCCGACGCAGAGCCCAAAAGACATCCCGAATTCGAGTCCAACAGACGTTCCGGCGTAGAGGTGAAACAAGCTAAATCTAGATGTAGAGCGCAACAGATATCTCGACGTAGAGCACAACAGATGGCCCGACGGAGAGCCCAACCTACGTTCCGATGTAGAGGTGAATATGAGCTAACAACAGATTTAGTGTCCAACAGACGTTCCGACGTAGAGCCCAACCTATGTCCCGACATAGTGGTGAATGTGAACTAACAACATATTTAGAGCCCAACACACGTCCCGACGTAGAGCCCAACAGACGTTCTGACTTAGAGGTGATACTAAGCTAAATCCTGATGTAGAGCAAAATAGACTTTCCGATGTAGAGCTGAAAGGGAGCTAACAACAAAATTGGAACCCAACAGACGTCCCGAACTAGAGCACAACAGATGTCCCGAGTTAAAGCCCAACAGACGTCCCGAAGTAGAGCCGAAAGCGAGCTCAAGACAGACGTCCCGACATAGAGCTCAACAGACGTCCAGACGTAGTGCCCAATAGATGTTCAGATGTAGACATGAAAGTTAGAAAACAACAAAATTAGAGCCCAACACACGTCCCGACATAGAGCTGAAAGTAATCAAAATTCTGATGTAGAGCCCAATAGACATGCCGACGTAGAGGCCAACACATATCCCGACGTAGAGCCGAACACACGTCCCGAAGTAGAGCCCAACAGACATCCCGACGTAGAGCTGAAAGTAAGATAAATCCTGATGTAGAGCCCAACACGCGTCCGGACGTAAAGCCAAACAGAGTTCTCGACGGAGAGCCGAACAGGCGTCCCGACTTAGAGCCGAACAGACATCCCGACGTACAGCTGAAAGTAAGCTAAATCCTGATGTGGAGCCCAACACACGTCCCGACGTAGAGTCCAACACACGTCCCGACGCAGAGATCAACAGATGTCCCGACATAAAGCCCAACAGACGTCCCAAAGTAGAGCCCAACAGAATTTCCGACGTAGAGCCGAAAGTGAGCTAACAACAAAATTGGAGCCCAACAGACGTCCCGACCTAGAGCACAACAGATGTCCCCTGTTAAAGCCCAACAGACGTCCCGAAGTAGAGCCGAAAGCGAGCTCAAGCCAGACGTCCCGACATAGAGCTCAACAGACGTCCGGACGTAGTGCCCAACAGATATTCAGACGGAGAGATGAAAGTTAGAAAACAACAAAATCTGAGCCCAACAGAAGTCCCGACGTAGAGCCCAACACAATTCCCGAGGTAAATCCCAACAGATGTTCCGACGTAGTGCTGAAAGTTACCTAACTACAAAGTAGAGCCCAACAGACGTTCCGACGTAGAGCCCAACACACGTCCCGACGTAGAGCCCAACAGACAACTCGACGTAGAGCTGAAAGTAAGCTAAATCCTGATGTAGAGCCCAACACACGTCCCGATGTACAGCCAAGCAGAGGTCTCGACGAAGAGCCGAAAGCGAGATCAAGAGAGACGTCTTGACGCAGAGCCCAAAAGACATCCCAAATTCGAGTCCAACAGACGTTCCGGCGCAGAGCTGAAACAAGCTAAATCTAGATGTAGAGCGCAACAGATATCTCGACATAGAGCCCAACAGACGTCCCGACGGAGAGCCCAACCTACGTTCCGACGTAGAGCTGAATATGAGCTAACAACCGATTTAGAGCCCAACAGACGTCCCGACGTAGAGCCAAACAGACGGTCCGACGTAGAGGTGAAATAAGCCAAATAGGATGTAGAGCACAACAGACATCCCGACGTAGAGCCTAACAGACTTCCGACTTAGAGCTGAAAGTGAGCTATCAACAAAATTAGAGCCCAACAGACAACCCGACCTAGAGCACAACAGATGTCCCGAGTCAAAGCCCAACAGACGTCCCGAAGTAGAGCCGAAAGCGAGCTCAAGCCAGACGTCCCGACATAGAGCTCAACAGACGTCCCGACGTAGTGCCCAGCAGATGTTCAGACGGAGAAATGAAAGTTAGAAAACAACAAAATTAGAGCTCAACAGACGTCCCGACGTAGAGCCCAAGACAAGTCGCGAGGTAAATCCCAACAGATCTTCCGACGTAGTGCTGAAAGTTAGCTAACTACAGACGTAGAGCCCAACACACGTCCCGACAAAGAGCTGAAAGTAAGCTAAATCCTGATGTGGAGCCCAACACACGTCCCGACATAGAGCCCAACACACGTCCCGACGCAGAGATCAAGAGATGTCCCGACATAAAGCCCAACAGACGACCCAAAGTAGAGCCCAACAGAATTTCCGACGTAGAGCCGAAAGTGAGCTAACAACAAAATTGGAGCCCAACAGACGTCCCGACCTAGAGCACAACAGATGTCCCCTGTTAAAGCCCAACAGACGTCCCGAAGTAGAGCCGAAAGCGAGCTCAAGCCAGACGTCCCGACATAGAGCTCAACAGACGTCCGGACGTAGCGCCCAACAGATATTCAGACGGAGAGATGAAAGTTAGAAAACAACAAAATCTGAGCAAAACAGAAGTCCCGACGTAGAGCCCAACACAATTCCCGAGGTAAATCCCAACAGATGTTCCGACGTAGTGCTGAAAGTTACCTAACTACAAAGTAGAGACCAACAGACGTTCCGACGTAGAGCCCAACACACGTCCCGACGTAGAGCCCAACAGACATCTCGACGTAGAGCTGAAAGTAAGCTAAATCCTGATGTAGAGCCCAACACACGTCCCGATGTACAGCCAAGCAGAGGTCTCGACGAAGAGCCGAAAGCGAGATCAAGAGAGACGTCTTGACGCAGAGCCCAAAAGACATCCCAAATTAGAGTCCAACAGACGTTCCGGCGCAGAGCTGAAACAAGCTAAATCTAGATGTAGAGCGCAACAGATATCTCGACGTAGAGCCCAACAGACGTCCCGACGGAGAGCCCAACCTACGTTCCGACGTAGAGCTGAATATGAGCTAACAACAGATTTAGAGCCCAACACACGTCCCGACGTAGAGCTGAAAGTAAGCTAAATCCTGATGTAGAGCCCAATAGACATGCCGACGTAGAGGCCAACACATATCCCGACGTAGAGCCGAACACACGTCCCGAAGTAGAGCCCAACAGACATCCCGACGTAGAGCTGAAAGTAAGCTAAATCCTGATGTAGAGCCCAATACACGTTCCGATGTAGAGCCCAACACGCGTCCGGACGTAAAGCCAAACAGACGTCTCGACGGAGAGCCGAACAGGCGTCCCGACTTAGAGCCGAACAGACATCCCGACGTACAGCTGAAAGTAAGCTAAATCCTGATGTGGAGCCCAACACACGTCCCGACGTAGAGCCAAACACACGTCCCGACGTAGAGTCCAACACACGTCCCGACGCAGAGATCAACAGATGTCCCGACATAAAGCCCAACAGACGTCCCAAAGTAGAGCCCAACAGAATTTCCGACGTAGAGCCGAAAGTGAGCTAACAACAAAATTGGAGCCCAACAGACGTCCCGACCTAGAGCACAACAGATGTCCCCTGTTAAAGCCCAACAGACGTCCCGAAGTAGAGCCGAAAGCGAGCTCAAGCCAGACGTCCCGACATAGAGCTCAACAGACGTCCGGACGTAGTGCCCAACAGATATTCAGACAGAGAGATGAAAGTTAGAAAACAACAAAATCTGAGCAAAACAGAAGTCCCGACGTAGAGCCCAACACAATTCCCGAGGTAAATCCCAACAGATGTTCCGACGTAGTGCTGAAAGTTACCTAACTACAAAGTAGAGCCCAACAGACGTTCCGACGTAGAGCCCAACACACGTCCCGACGTAGAGCCCAACAGACAACTCGACGTAGAGCTGAAAGTAAGCTAAATCCTGATGTAGAGCCCAACACACGTCCCGATGTACAGCCAAGCAGAGGTCTCGACGAAGAGCCGAAAGCGAGATCAAGAGAGACGTCTTGACGCAGAGCCCAAAAGACATCCCAAATTCGAGTCCAACAGACGTTCCGGCGCAGAGCTGAAACAAGCTAAATCTAGATGTAGAGCGCAACAGATATCTCGACGTAGAGCCCAACAGACGTCCCGACGGAGAGCCCAACCTACGTTCCGACGTAGAGCTGAATATGAGCTAACAACAGATTTAGAGCCCAACAGACGTCCCGACGTAGAGCCCAACAGACGGTCCGACGTAGAGGTGAAATAAGCCAAATATGATGTAGAGCACAACAGACGTCCCGACGTAGAGCCCAACAGACGTTCCGACGTAGAGGTGTAAGTAAGCTAAATCCTGATGTAGAGCCCAACAGACATCCCGACGTAGAGCCTAACAGACTTCCGACTTAGAGCTGAAAGTGAGCTATCAACAAAATTAGAGCCCAACAGACGTCCCGACCTAGAGCACAACAGATGTCCCGAGTTAAAGCCCAACAGACGTCCCGAAGTAGAGCCGAAAGCGAGCTCAAGCCAGACGTCCCGACATAGAGCTCAACAGACGTCCCGACGTAGTGCCCAGCAGATGTTCAGACGGAGAAATGAAAGTCAGAAAACAACAAAATTAGAGCTCAACAGATGTCCCGACGTAGAGCCCAAGACAAGTCGCGAGGTAAATCCCAACAGATCTTCCGACGTAGTGCTGAAAGTTAGCTAACTACAGACGTAGAGCCCAACACACGTCCCGACGTAGAGCTGAAAGTAAGCTAAATCCTGATGTAGAGCCCAATACACGTCCCGACGTAGAGCCCAACACACGTCCTGACTAAAGCCAAACAGAGGTGTCGACGGAGAGCCGAAAGCGAGTTCAAGACAGACGACCCGACGCAGAGCCCAAAAGACATCCCGAATGCGAGTCCAACAGACGTTCCGTCGTAGATGTGAAACAAGCTAAATCTAGATGTAGAGCGCAACAGATATCTCGACGTAGAGCACAACAGATGGCCCGACGGAGAGCCCAACCTACGTTCCGATGTAGAGGTGAATATGAGCTAACAACAGATTTAGTGTCCAACAGATGTCCCGACGTAGAGCCCAACCTATGTCCCGACATAGTGGTGAATGTGAACTAACAACATATTTAGAGCCCAACACACGTCCCGACGTAGAGCCCAACAGACGTTCTGACTTAGAGGTGATACTAAGCTAAATCCTGATGTAGAGCAAAATAGACTTTCCGACGTAGAGCTGAAAGGGAGCTAACAACAAAATTGGAACCCAACAGACGTCCCGAACTAGAGCACAACAGATGTCCCGAGTTAAAGCCCAACAGACGTCCCGAAGTAGAGCCGAAAGCGAGCTCAAGACAGACGTCCCGACATAGAGCTCAACAGACGTCCAGACGTAGTGCCCAATAGATGTTCAGATGTAGACATGAAAGTTAGAAAACAACAAAATTAGAGCCCAACACACGTCCCGACATAGAGCTGAAAGTAATCAAAATTCTGATGTAGAGCCCAATAGACATGCCGACGTAGAGGCCAACACATATCCCGACGTAGAGCCGAACACACGTCCCGAAGTAGAGCCCAACAGACATCCCGACGTAGAGCTGAAAGTAAGCTAAATCCTGATGTAGAGCCCAATACACGTTCCGATGTAGAGCCCAACACGCGTCCGGACGTAAAGCCAAACAGACGTCTCGACGGAGAGCCGAACAGGCGTCCCGACTTAGAGCCGAACAGACATCCCGACGTACAGCTGAAAGTAAGCTACATCCTGATGTAGAGCCCAACACACGTCCCGACGTAGAGCCAAACACACGTCCCGACGTAGAGTCCAACACACGTCCCGACGCAGAGATCAACAGATGTCCCGACATAAAGCCCAACAGACGTCCCAAAGTAGAGCCCAACAGAATTTCCGACGTAGAGCCGAAAGTGAGCTAACAACAAAATTGGAGCCCAACAGACGTCCCGACCTAGAGCACAACAGATGTCCCGTGTTGAAGCCCAACAGACGTCCCGAAGTAGAGCCGAAAGCGAGCTCAAGCCAGACGTCCCGACATAGAGCTCAACAGACGTCCGGACGTAGTGCCCAACAGATATTCAGACGGAGAGATGAAAGTTAGAAAACAACAAAATCTGAGCCCAACAGAAGTCCCGACGTAGAGCCCAACACAATTCCCGAGGTAAATCCCAACAGATGTTCCGACGTAGTGCTGAAAGTTACCTAACTACAAAGTAGAGCCCAACAGACGTTCCGACGTAGAGCCCAACACACGTCCCGACGTAGAGCCCAACAGACAACTCGACGTAGAGCTGAAAGTAAGCTAAATCCTGATGAAGAGCCCAACACACGTCCCGATGTACAGCCAAGCAGAGGTCTCGACGAAGAGCCGAAAGAGAGATCAAGAGAGACGTCTTGACGCAGAGCCCAAAAGACATCCCAAATTAGAGTCCAACAGACGTTCCGGCGCAGAGCTGAAACAAGCTAAATCTAGATGTAGAGCGCAACAGATATCTCGACGTAGAGCCCAACAGACGTCCCGACGGAGAGCCCAACCTACGTTCCGACGTAGAGCTGAATATGAGCTAACAACAGATTTAGAGCCCAACAGACGTCCCGACGTAGAGCCAAACAGACGGTCCGACGTAGAGGTGAAATAAGCCAAATATGATGTAGAGCACAACAGACATCCCGACTGTCCTGGGTTACAGTGTAAAATGTGGGTTGTTTGTTTTTCCCTGCCTTGTGTTATATATATATATATATATATATATATATTAGTAAAGAACTGTTATTCCTATTCCCCATATCTTTGCCTGAAGGCCCGTTAATTTCAAAATTATAATAGTTTGGAGGGAAGGGGGTTGCACTCTCCATTTCAAGGGAGGCTTCTGCCTTCCTCCACAGACACCTGTCTTTTCAAACCAAGACAGATTTTGGCGCCCAACGTGGGGCCCGAGGGCATCGAGAGATATAAGGAATAACGGTTCTTGTGCGTTGGATATAAATTCCTTGTTAAGTGGCATCATGTGGGCTAGCTTATCCCGGTTCGTGTGGCATGTGGTGGTGGCTGTATTTCTCCCATTTGCAGGCCCTTATCTAAACATGGGTCCTATAACTAAGGCTACCGTGACTGTTATCCAGTTTGTTTTATGGATTAATAAGGTGAGGAATTCATGGCTTATTAACTTCCTCTGGAAGGCGGGCACATGGATTCGGAGCTATCAAACACTAAATGTATGCTTTTGGGGTTACTTTAATAATGGTACCTACTGTGAGGAAATGACACCGGGAGAAACTTTCTCCCAACCCCTAACCCAGCTCTTTGGGTCTACTCCACCAGTTTTTGAAGGATTCAGAGCTTTCCTAAGTGCTAATGATATCATACAGTGGCTGGTGTTGCTGATAATCCTGTTTTATTCAGTATTCAGAGATCAGGGGAGATTGGCTTGGATAACTACCCTGACTAGGAATGCTGCTCCAGAACCTGACCCTGCCTCACAGCTCACATCAGAAATGAACCACTCGGATTGGGTGAAGGAGATACGTGAGATGGGCCAGATGCTGAAGGAGTGCATTCTCTCAGCTGCTGGGAATCCCTCCTCCTGCCTTGAAGAGGGAGAGTCTAATGGTGCAGCAGTAGAACCCACAGACGTTACAACCGTCCAGGTTCCAGCTGAAACGCAAGGGCAGTCAGAGCCAGCAGCAGTCGCCCCTGTGGAAACGAGGAAATCTAAGATGAAATCAGACCACTCAGTTAAGAAAGGAGGACCCTCAGAACCTGCAGGCGAGCCAGTGGTTGAGATAATCACCGAGTCCCTGACGTATGACAGTCTCCGTAATCTGCACAAAGACATCGTACGGCGGGGGCGTGAGGCTTTTACAACCTGGTTACTTCGGGTCTGGGATCTTATGGGTACGGGTGTGCAACTGGATGGCAGTGAGGCAAGGAATTTGGGACCCTTGACTCAGGACTCAGGTGTCAATCTGGTATTTGTAAGGGAGCCGGGGACCCTTTCCCTCTGGGAGCGGCTTTTAATGAGTGTGAGAGAGAGGTTTGTCCACAGAGAGAGAATGCAGGAGCACCATCATAGAATGCGCTGGAAGACCCTTGAGGAAGGGATCCAGCAGCTGAGAGAAGTGGCAGTATTAGAGGTACTCTTTGGGAGGGATGGACAGCATGGTAATGACCCTGACAAAGTCAGGTGCACAGGGCAAATGTTGTGGAATCTGGCAAATCTAGGGCCATCTGAATACTCCACCTTCATTGCAATGATTAATGCAGATAACGACCGAGAGACAGTGGGTTCTGTCACGAGCAAGCTTAGAAATTTTGAAAGCATGATCAATGGCCCAATGCAGGCTAACGTTTCTGCTGTGATTAGGAGCCTACAAGAGGAGATGAGGGAAATAAAGGAGGAGGTGAGGAGGAGCAGTTCCCATTTGGCACCGGTACAAGTCACAGGCCCCAAAGTCGGAGCCCAACGTCCCCCAGCTAGAGGGAGAGGGTACACCCCACGAGCTGAGCTATGGTACTTCCTGCGCGACCATGGGGAAGACATGGGAAGGTGGGATGGGAAACCCACTTCTGTCCTGGCAGCACGGGTGCGTCAACTCAAGGAGGGAAACACTAACCGGGGGAGTAACACTAAAGTGAAGGTAGCCTCAACCTCCCAGGACCGAGCTGCCAGATATTACAGAAGGGAGGATGATCTGACAGATCCCCTTGAAGGAACCTCTAGTATGTATGTCCAGGAAGGGAATGGTAACCAGTGCTAGAGGGGCCCTGCCTCTAGCCAGGGAGAGGCACGGGAAAACCGGATATTTTGGACGGTGTGGATCCGATGGCCTGGCACGTCAGAGCCACAAAAATACAAAGCGTTAGTTGATACTGGTGCGCAGTGTACCCTAATGCCATCGGGACATGTGGGGGCAGAACCTGTTTCCATTGCTGGGGTAACGGGGGGATCGCAGCAATTGACTCTGTTGGAAGCCGAGGTGAGCCTTACTGGGAAGGAGTGGCAGAAACATCCGATTGTGACTGGCCCAGAGGCCCCGTGCATTCTGGGCATAGACTTCCTCCGGAACGGCTATTACAAGGACCCAAAAGGTCTCAGGTGGGCATTTGGGATAGCTGCTGTGGAGGCAGAGAGCATTAGGCAATTGAACACCTTGCCCGGACTATCAGAAAACCCATCTGCAGTAGGACTCTTGAAGGTGGAAGAGCAACAAGTGCCAATTGCCACCTCGACAGTGCACCGCCGGCAGTATCGGACGAATCGAGATGCCGTGATCCCCATCCACAAAATGATCCGCGAGCTGGAGAGTCAAGGGGTGGTCAGCAAGACCCACTCACCCTTCAACAGCCCCATTTGGCCTGTGCGCAAGTCTGACGGAGAATGGAGATTGACTGTGGACTATCGTGGCTTGAATGAAGTGACTCCACCATTGAGCGCTGCCGTGCCGGACATGCTGGAACTCCAGTACGAGCTGGAGTCCAAGGCAGCAAAGTGGTATGCCACTATTGACATTGCAAATGCTTTTTTCTCCATTCCTCTGGCAGCAGAATGTAGGCCTCAGTTTGCCTTCACCTGGAGGGGCGTACAGTACACCTGGAACCGACTGCCCCAGGGGTGGAAGCACAGTCCCACCATCTGCCATGGACTGATCCAGGCTGCACTGGAAAAGGGTGAAGCTCCGGAACATCTGCAGTACATCGATGACATCATTGTGTGGGGGAACACAGCAAAGGAAGTATTTGGGAAAGGAGAGAAGATCATCCAGATTCTCCTGGAAGCTGGTTTTGCCATCAAGAAGAGCAAAGTCAAGGGACCTGCCCGAGAGATCCAGTTCCTGGGGGTGAAGTGGCAAGACGGACGGCGTCAGATCCCCACCGAGGTCATCAATAAGATCACTGCGATGTCTCCACCAACCAGCAAGAAGGAAACACAGGCTTTCCTAGGCGCCATAGGTTTTTGGAGAATGCACATTCCTGAGTACAGCCAGATTGTGAGCCCTCTGTACCTGGTTACCCGCAAGAAGAACGATTTCCACTGGGGCCCTGAACAGCAACAAGCTTTTGCCCAAATCAAGCGGGAGATCGCTCATGCGCTAGCCCTTGGCCCAGTCAGGACGGGACCAGAGGTGAGGAACGTGCTCTACTCTGCAGCCGGGAACAATGGTTTGTCCTGGAGCCTTTGGCAGAAGGTGCCTGGAGAGACTCGTGGCCGACCACTGGGATTCTGGAGTCGAAGTTATAGAGGGTCTGAGGCCAACTACACTCCCACAGAGAAGGAAATCCTAGCAGCCTATGAAGGAGTCCAAGCCGCCTCGGAAGTGATTGGCACCGAAGCACAACTCCTCCTGGCACCCCGACTACCGGTGCTGGGGTGGATGTTTAAAGGAAAGGTTCCTTCCACCCACCACGCCACTGACGCCACATGGAGCAAATGGATTGCCCTCATCACACAACGCGCCCGTATTGGAAACCCAAATCGCCCTGTGATTTTGGAGATAATTACGAACTGGCCGGAAGGTGAAGACTTTGGCCTCACTGACGAAGAGGAGCAGGAACAAGTGACGCGGGCTGAAGAAGCTCCACCGTACAACCAACTACCAGCAGAGGAAACACGATATGCTCTTTTCACTGACGGTTCCTGTCGCATCGTAGGGATGAACCGGAAGTGGAAAGCAGCCGTATGGAGCCCCACACGACAGGTCGCACAAGCTACTGAAGGAGAAGGTGGATCAAGTCAACTTGCTGAACTCAAAGCCGTTCAACTAGCCCTGGACATTGCTGAAAGAGAGAAGTGGCCAAAGCTCTACCTTTATACTGATTCGTGGATGGTAGCCAATGCTCTGTGGGGCTGGCTGGAAAGGTGGAAAAAGGCCAACTGGCAGCGTAGGGGAAAACCAATTTGGGCTGCTGATGAGTGGAAAGATATTGCCACTCGGGTAAAGAAGCTACCTGTGAGGGTCCGTCATGTAGATGCTCATGTCCCCAGGAGTCGGGCTAATGAAGAACATCGTAACAATGAACAGGTAGATCAGGCTGCAAAAATAGAGGTGTCCCAGATAGACCTAGATTGGCAACATAAAGGAGAGTTGTTCTTAGCTCGATGGGCCCATGATGCCTCAGGCCATCAAGGCAGAGAGGCCACTTATAAATGGGCACGGGACCGAGGGGTGGATCTAACCATGAACAGTATCTCCCAGGTTATCCAAGACTGTGAGACCTGTGCTGCGATCAAGCAGGCCAAGCGGGTGAAGCCTCTGTGGTACGGTGGACGATGGTCGAAGTACAGGTATGGGGAAGCCTGGCAAATTGACTACGTCACTCTTCCCCAAACCCGTCAAGGCAAGCGTTACGTGCTGACCATGGTGGAAGCAACCACTGGGTGGCTGGAGACCTACCCTGTGCCTCATGCTACTGCCCGGAACACCATCTTGGGCCTGGAAAAGCAAGTTCTTTGGAGACATGGCACCCCTGAGAGAATCGAGTCAGACAACGGGACACATTTCAAGAACAGCCTCATAAGCACTTGGGCCAGAGAACATGGAATCGAATGGATATATCATATCCCTTATCATGCACCAGCTGCCGGGAAAGTTGAACGGTGCAATGGGCTACTTAAGACTACCCTAAAAGCACTTGGAGGGGGGACTTTCAAAAATTGGGAACTGAACTTAGCAAAGGCCACCTGGATGGTCGATACACGAGGGTCCATCAATCGAGCTGGTCCCGCCCAGTCTGGACCCTTGCACACAGTGGACGGAGATAAAGTCCCTGTGGTACACACGAGAGGTATGTTAGGAAAGACTGTTTGGATTAATCCCACATCAGGCAAAGGCACACCCCTCCGTGGGGTTGTTTTTGCTCAAGGACCTGGTTACACTTGGTGGGTAATGCAGAAAAATGGGGAAACCCGTTGTGTACCACAAGGAGACCTAATTTTAAGTGAGAACTCTGTGTAAGGTTTCATTGTGTATATATGTATATATGTATCTGTAAGGGGGCATTGGGTTGGGTATGGTGCAGATGGTAATAGAATAAGGGGTGGATTATGTCCTGGGTTACAGTGTAAAATGTGCGAAAAGAAAAAAAAATATATTCTATTACCATCTTCAGGAGCTGTTGAGACCAGGTGGGGCGGTGCTCCCTGCCTCCCCCCCTCTGGACTATCTCCTGTCAATGGGCACAACAATGCCTTATCGCCTGACCCATCGGTAACTCGCTCCTGGGCTATCTCCTGTTAATGGCCCATCAAGGAACTGCCTCACGACTCCCCATCCCATTGTGAGATGCTCCGCCCGGGGAGGGGGGGGAAGGAGCCAAGCAGTCCATGCCAAATAAAAACGGAGATTTTGAACACCCTAGCCGCCTTTCTTCCACTGGATTCCCAGAGGAGCTTTTCCCCCCACTGGAGTTCCAGAGGACGAGAGCTACCTGCCGACCACTGGACCTTCGGAGGAAGACCAGACTCTTTTACCTGATTGCTGCTTCCACAGAACTACACCCATCACTTCAGGAGGACTGCAGCCAGCATCTTATCGGACTGCTACTGCCACCCTAACAGGGTGTCAGGTTGTATTCCTGACTCTGTCAGTGTAAACCAGTGGGTTGTTTGTTTTTCCCTGCCTTGTGTTATATATATATATATATATATTAGTAAAGAACTGTTATTCCTATTCCCCATATCTTTGCCTGAAGGCCCGTTAATTTCAAAATTATAATAGTTTGGAGGGAAGGGGGTTGCACTCTGCATTTCAAGGGAGGCTCCTGCCTTCCTCCACAGACACCTGTCTTTTCAAACCAAGACACCGACGTAGAGCCAAACAGACGTTCCGACGTAGAGGTGTAAGTAAGCTAAATCCTGATGTAGAGCCCAACAGACATCCCGACGTAGAGCCTAACAGACTTCCGACTTAGAGCTGAAAGTGAGCTATCAACAAAATTAGAGCCCAACAGACGACCCGACCTAGAGCACAACAGATGTCCCGAGTTAAAGCCCAACAGACGTCCCGAAGTAGAGCCGAAAGCGAGCTCAAGCCAGACGTCCGACATAGAGCTCAACAGACGTCCGGACGTAGTGCCCAACAGATGTTCAGACGGAGAGATGAAAGTTAGAAAACAACAAAATTAGAGCTCAACAGACGTCCCGACGTAGAGCCCAAGACAAGTCGCGAGGTAAATCCCAACAGATGATCCGACGTAGTGCTGAAAGTTAGCTAACTACAGACGTAGAGCCCAACACACGTCCCGACGTAGAGCTGAAAGTAAGCTAAATCCTGATGTAGAGCCCAATACACGTCCCGACGTAGAGCCCAACACACGTCCTGACTAAAGCCAAACAGAGGTGTCGACGGCGAGCCGAAAGCGAGTTCAAGACAGACGACCCGACGCAGAGCCCAAAAGACATCTCGAATGCGAGTCCAACAGACGTTCCGGCGTAGAGCTGAAACAAGCTAAATCTAGATGTAGAGCGCAACAGATATCTCGACGTAGAGCACAACAGATGGCCCGACGGAGAGCCCAACCTACGTTCCGATGTAGAGGTGAATATGAGCTAACAACAGATTTAGTGTCCAACAGACGTCCCGACGTAGAGCCCAACCTATGTCCCGACATAGTGGTGAATGTGAACTAACAACATATTTAGAGCCCAACACACGTCCCGACGTAGAGCCCAACAGACGTTCTGACTTAGAGGTGATACTAAGCTAAATCCTGATGTAGAGCAAAATAGACTTTCCGACGTAGAGCTGAAAGGGAGCTAACAACAAAATTGGAACCCAACAGACGTCCCGAACTAGAGCACAACAGATGTCCCGAGTTAAAGCCCAACAGACGTCCCGAAGTAGAGCCGAAAGCGAGCTCAAGACAGACGTCCCGACATAGAGCTCAACAGACGTCCAGACGTAGTGCCCAATAGATGTTCAGATGTAGACATGAAAGTTAGAAAACAACAAAATTAGAGCCCAACACACGTCCCGACATAGAGCTGAAAGTAATCAAAATTCTGATGTAGAGCCCAATAGACATGCCGACGTAGAGGCCAACACATATCCCGACGTAGAGCCGAACACACGTCCCGAAGTAGAGCCCAACAGACATCCCGACGTAGAGCTGAAAGTAAGCTAAATCCTGATGTAGAGCCCAATACACGTTCCGATGTAGAGCCCAACACGCGTCCGGACGTAAAGCCAAACAGACGTCTCGACGGAGAGCCGAACAGGCGTCCCGACTTAGAGCCGAACAGACATCCCGACGTACAGCTGAAAGTAAGCTACATCCTGATGTAGAGCCCAACACACGTCCCGACGTAGAGCCAAACACACGTCCCGACGTAGAGTCCAACACACGTCCCGACGCAGAGATCAACAGATGTCCCGACATAAAGCCCAACAGACGTCCCAAAGTAGAGCCCAACAGAATTTCCGACGTAGAGCCGAAAGTGAGCTAACAACAAAATTGGAGCCCAACAGACGTCCCGACCTAGAGCACAACAGATGTCCCCTGTTAAAGCCCAACAGACGTCCCGAAGTAGAGCCGAAAGCGAGCTCAAGCCAGACGTCCCGACATAGAGCTCAACGGACGTCCGGACGTAGTGCCCAACAGATATTCAGACGGAGAGATGAAAGTTAGAAAACAACAAAATCTGAGCCCAACAGAAGTCCCGACGTAGAGCCCAACACAATTCCCGAGGTAAATCCCAACAGATGTTCCGACGTAGTGCTGAAAGTTACCTAACTACAAAGTAGAGCCCAACAGACGTTCCGACATAGAGCCCAACACACGTCCCGACGTAGAGCCCAACAGACATCTCGACGTAGAGCTGAAAGTAAGCTAAATCCTGATGTAGAGCCCAACACACGTCCCGATGTACAGCCAAGCAGAGGTCTCGACGAAGAGCCGAAAGCGAGATCAAGAGAGACGTCTTGACGCAGAGCCCAAAAGACATCCCAAATTAGAGTCCAACAGACGTTCCGGCGCAGAGCTGAAACAAGCTAAATCTAGATGTAGAGCGCAACAGATATCTCGACGTAGAGCCCAACAGACGTCCCGACGGAGAGCCCAACCTACGTTCCGACGTAGAGCTGAATATGAGCTAACAACAGATTTAGAGCCCAACAGACGTCCCGACGTAGAGCCAAACAGACGGTCCGACGTAGAGGTGAAATAAGCCAAATATGATGTAGAGCACAACAGACATCCCGACGTAGAGCCCAACAGACGTTCCGACGTAGAGGTGTAAGTAAGCTAAATCCTGATGTAGAGCCCAACAGACATCCCGACGTAGAGCCTAACAGACTTCCGACTTAGAGCTGAAAGTGAGCTATCAACAAAATTAGAGCCCAACAGACGAGCCGACCTAGAGCACAACAGATGTCCCGAGTTAAAGCCCAACAGACGTCCCGAAGTAGAGCCGAAAGCGAGCTCAAGCCAGACGTCCGACATAGAGCTCAACAGACGTCCGGACGTAGTGCCCAACAGATGTTCAGACGGAGAGATGAAAGTTAGAAAACAACAAAATTAGAGCTCAACAGACGTCCCGACGTAGAGCCCAAGACAAGTCGCCAGGTAAATCCCAACAGATGTTCCGACGTAATGCTGAAAGTTAGCTAACTACAGACGTAGAGCCCAGCATACGTCCCGACGTAGAGCTGAAAGTAAGCTAAATCCTGATGTAGAGCCCAATACACGTCCCGACGTAGAGCCCAACACACGTCCGGACTAAAGCCAAACAGAGATGTCGACGGAGAGCCGAAAGCGAGTTCAATCAGACGTCCCGACGCAGAGCCCAAAAGACATCCCAACTTAAAGTCCAACAGACGTTCCAGCGTAGAGCTGAAACAAGCTAAATCTAGATGCAGAGCGCAACAGATATCTCGACGTAGAGCCCAACAAACGTCCCGATGTAGAGCCCAACAGACGTCCCAACGTAGAGCCCAACAGACCTTCCGACGTAGAGCTGAAGGTGAGATAACAATAAAATTGGAGCCCAACAGACGTCCCGACCTAGAGCACAACAGATGTCCTGTGTTAAAGCCCAACAGACGTCCCGAAGTACAGCCGAAAGCGAGCTCAAGCCAGACGTCCGACATAGAGCTCAACAGACGTCCGGACGTAGTGCCCAACAGGTGTTCAGACGGAGAGATGAAAGTTAGAAAACAACAAAATCTGAGCCCAACAGAAGTCCCGACGTAGAGCCCAACACAATTCCCGAGGTAAATCCCAACAGATGTTCCGACGTAGTGCTGAAAGTTAGCTAACTACAGACGTAGAGTCCAACACACGTCCCGACTTAGAGCTGAAAGTAAGCTAAATCCTGATGTAGAGCCCAACAGACATGCCGACGTAGAGCCCAACAGACGTTCCGACGTAGAGCTGAAAGTAAGCTAAATCCTGATGTAGAGCCCAACAGACATGCCGACGTAGAGCCCAACAGACCTTCCGACGTAGACCTGAAAGTAAGCTAAATCCTGATGTAGAGCCCAACAGACATCCCGACGTAGAGCCTAACAGACTTCCGACGTAGTGCTGTAAGTGAGCTATCAACAAAATTAGAGCCCAACAGAAGACCCGACGTAGAGCCAAACAGATTTTCAGATGTAGAGCTGAAAGTTAGCTAACTACTGACGTAGAGCCCAACACACGTCCCGACGTAGAGATCAACAGATGTCCCGACATAAAGCCCAACAGACGTCCCAACGTAGAGCCCAACAGACTTTCCGACGTAGAGCACAACACACGTCCCGACGTAGAGCCCAACAGACATCCCGACGTAGAGCTGAAAGTAAGCTAAATCCTGATGTAGAGCCCAACACACGTCCCGATGTACAGCCAAGCAGAGGTCTCGACGAAGAGCCGAAAGCGAGATCAAGAGAGACGTCTTGACGCAGAGCCCAAAAGACATCCCAAATTAGAGTCCAACAGACGTTCCGGCGCAGAGCTGAAACAAGCTAAATCTAGATGTAGAGCGCAACAGATATCTCGACGTAGAGCCCAACAGACGTCCCGACGGAGAGCCCAACCTACGTTCCGACGTAGAGCTGAATATGAGCTAACAACAGATTTAGAGCCCAACAGACGTTCCGACGTAGAGGTGTAAGTAAGCTAAATCCTGATGTAGAGCCCAACAGACATCCCGACGTAGAGCCTAACAGACTTCCGACTTAGAGCTGAAAGTGAGCTATCAACAAAATTAGAGCCCAACAGACGACCCGACCTAGAGCACAACAGATGTCCCGAGTTAAAGCCCAACAGACGTCCCGAAGTAGAGCCGAAAGCGAGCTCAAGCCAGATGTCCGACATAGAGCTCAACAGACGTCCGGACGTAGTGCCCAGCAGATGTTCAGACGCAGAGATGAAAGTTAGAAAACAACAAAATTAGAGCTCAACAGACGTCCCGACGTAGAGCCCAAGACAAGTCGCGAGGTAAATCCCAACAGATGTTCCGACGTAGTGCTGAAAGTTAGCTAACTACAGACGTAGAGCCCAACACACGTCCCGACGTAGAGCTGAAAGTAAGCTAAATCCTGATGTGGAGCCCAATACACGTCCCGACGTAGAGCCCAACACACGTCCTGACTAAAGCCAAACAGAGGTGTCGACGGAGAGCCGAAAGCGAGTTCAAGACAGACGACCCGACGCAGAGCCCTAAAGACATCCCGAATTCGAGTCCAACAGACGTTCCGTCGTAGAGGTGAAACAAGCTAAATCTAGATGTAGAGCGCAACAGATATCTCGACGTAGAGCACAACAGATGGCCCGACGGAGAGCCCAACCTACGTTCCGATGTAGAGGTGAATATGAGCTAACAACAGATTTAGTGTCCAACAGACGTCCCGACGTAGAGCCCAACCTATGTCCCGACATAGTGGTGAATGTGAACTAACAACATATTTAGAGCCCAACACACGTCCCGACGTAGAGCCCAACAGACGTTCTGACTTAGAGGTGATACTAAGCTAAATCCTGATGTAGAGCAAAATAGACTTTCCGACGTAGAGCTGAAAGGGAGCTAACAACAAAATTGGAACCCAACAGACGTCCCGAACTAGAGCACAACAGATGTCCCGAGTTAAAGCCCAACAGACGTCCCGAAGTAGAGCCGAAAGCGAGCTCAAGACAGACGTCCCGACATAGAGCTCAACAGACGTCCAGACGTAGTGCCCAATAGATGTTCAGATGTAGACATGAAAGTTAGAAAACAACAAAATTAGAGCCCAACACACGTCCCGACATAGAGCTGAAAGTAATCAAAATTCTGATGTAGAGCCCAATAGACATGCCGACGTAGAGGCCAACACATATCCCGACGTAGAGCCGAACACACGTCCCGAAGTAGAGCCCAACAGACATCCCGACGTAGAGCTGAAAGTAAGCTAAATCCTGATGTAGAGCCCAATACACGTTCCGATGTAGAGCCCAACACGCGTCCGGACGTAAAGCCAAACAGACGTCTCGACGGAGAGCCGAACAGGCGTCCCGACTTAGAGCCGAACAGACATCCCGACGTACAGCTGAAAGTAAGCTACATCCTGATGTAGAGCCCAACACACGTCCCGACGTAGAGCCAAACACACGTCCCGACGTAGAGTCCAACACACGTCCCGACGCAGAGATCAACAGATGTCCCGACATAAAGCCCAACAGACGTCCCAAAGTAGAGCCCAACAGAATTTCCGACGTAGAGCCGAAAGTGAGCTAACAACAAAATTGGAGCCCAACAGACGTCCCGACCTAGAGCACAACAGATGTCCCCTGTTAAAGCCCAACAGACGTCCCGAAGTAGAGCCGAAAGCGAGCTCAAGCCAGACGTCCCGACATAGAGCTCAAAGGACGTCCGGACGTAGTGCCCAACAGATATTCAGACGGAGAGATGAAAGTTAGAAAACAACAAAATGTGAGCCCAACAGAAGTCCCGACGTAGAGCCCAAGACAATTCCCGAGGTAAATCCCAACAGATGTTCCGACGTAGTGCTGAAAGTTACCTAACTACAAAGTAGAGCCCAACAGACGTTCCGACGTAGAGCCCAACACACGTCCCGACGTAGAGCCCAACAGACATCTCGACGTAGAGCTGAAAGTAAGCTAAATCCTGATGTAGAGCCCAACACACGTCCCGATGTACAGCCAAGCAGAGGTCTCGACGAAGAGCCGAAAGCGAGATCAAGAGAGACGTCTTGACGCAGAGCCCAAAAGACATCCCAAATTAGAGTCCAACAGACGTTCAGGCGCAGAGCTGAAACAAGCTAAATCTAGATGTAGAGCGCAACAGATATCTCGACGTAGAGCCCAACAGACGTCCCGACGGAGAGCCCAACCTACATTCCGACGTAGAGCTGAATATGAGCTAACAACAGATTTAGATCCCAACAGACGTCCCGACGTAGAGCCAAACAGACGGTCCGACGTAGAGGTGAAATAAGCCAAATATGATGTAGAGCACAACAGACATCCCGACGTAGAGCCCAACAGACGTTCCGACGTAGAGGTGTAAGTAAGCTAAATCCTGATGTAGAGCCCAACAGACATCCCGACGTAGAGCCTAACAGACTTCCGACTTAGAGCTGAAAGTGAGCTATCAACAAAATTAGAGCCCAACAGACGACCCGACCTAGAGCACAACAGATGTCCCGAGTTAAAGCCCAACAGACGTCCCGAAGTAGAGCCGAAAGCGAGCTCAACAGACGTCCCGACGTATTGCCCAGCAGATGTTCAGACGGAGAAATGAAAGTTAGAAAACAACAAAATTAGAGCTCAACAGACGTCCCGACGTAGAGCCCAAGACAAGTCGCGAGGTAAATCCCAACAGATGTTCCGACGTAGTGCTGAAAGTTAGCTAACTACAGACGTAGAGCCCAACACACGTCCCGACGTAGAGCTGAAAGTAAGCTAAATCCTGATGTGGAGCCCAACACACGTCCCGACATAGAGCCCAACACACGTCCCGACGTAGAGTCCAACACACGTCCCGACGCAGAGATCAACGGATGTCCCGACATAAATCCCAACAGACGACCCAAAGTAGAGCCCAACAGAATTTCCGACGTAGAGCCGAAAGTGAGCTAACAACAAAATTGGAGCCCAACAGACGTCCCGACCTAGAGCACAACAGATGTCCCCTGTTAAAGCCCAACAGACGTCCCGAAGTAGAGACGAAAGCGAGCTCAAGCCAGACGTCCCGACATAGAGCTCAACAGACGTCCAGACGTAGTGCCCAATAGATGTTCAGATGTAGACATGAAAGTTAGAAAACAACAAAATTAGAGCCCAACACACGTCCCGACGTAGAGCTGAAAGTAAGCTAAATCCTGATGTGGAGCCCAACACACGTCCCGACATAGAGCCCAACACACGTCCCGACGTAGAGTCCAACACACGTCCCGACGCAGAGATCAACGGATGTCCCGACATAAATCCCAACAGACGACCCAAAGTAGAGCCCAACAGAATTTCCGACGTAGAGCCGAAAGTGAGCTAACAACAAAATTGGAGCCCAACAGACGTCCCGACCTAGAGCACAACAGATGTCCCCTGTTAAAGCCCAACAGACGTCCCGAAGTAGAGACGAAAGCGAGCTCAAGCCAGACGTCCCGACATAGAGCTCAACAGACGTCCAGACGTAGTGCCCAATAGATGTTCAGATGTAGACATGAAAGTTAGAAAACAACAAAATTAGAGCCCAACACACGTCCCGACATAGAGCTGAAAGTAATCAAAATTCTGATGTAGAGCCCAATAGACATGCCGACGTAGAGGCCAACACATATCCCGACGTAGAGCCGAACACACGTCTCGAAGTAGAGCCCAACAGACATCCCGACGTAGAGCTGAAAGTAAGCTAAATCCTGATGTAGAGCCCAATACACGTTCCGATGTAGAGCCCAACACGCGTCCGGACGTAAAGCCAAACAGACGTCTCGACGGAGAGCCGAACAGGCGTCCCGACTTAGAGCCGAACAGACATCCCGACGTACAGCTGAAAGTAAGCTACATCCTGATGTAGAGCCCAACACACGTCCCGACGTAGAGCCAAACACACGTCCCGACGTAGAGTCCAACACACGTCCCGACGCAGAGATCAACAGATGTCCCGACATAAAGCCCAACAGACGTCCCAAAGTAGAGCCCAACAGAATTTCCGACGTAGAGCCGAAAGTGAGCTAACAACAAAATTGGAGCCCAACAGACGTCCCGACCTAGAGCACAACAGATGTCCCCTGTTAAAGCCCAACAGACGTCCCGAAGTAGAGCCGAAAGCGAGCTCAAGCCAGACGTCCCGACATAGAGCTCAACAGACGTCCGGACGTAGTGCCCAACAGATATTCAGACGGAGAGATGAAAGTTAGAAAACAACAAAATCTGAGCCCAACAGAAGTCCCGACGTAGAGCCCAACACAATTCCCGAGGTAAATCCCAACAGATGTTCCGACGTAGTGCTGAAAGTTACCTAACTACAAAGTAGAGCCCAACAGACGTTCCGACGTAGAGCCCAACAGACATGCCGACGTAGAGCCCAACAGACGTTCCGACGTAGAGCTGAAAGTAAGCTAAATCCTGATGTAGAGCCCAACACACGCCCCGATGTACAGCCAAGCAGAGGTCTCGACGAAGAGCCGAAAGCGAGATCAAGAGAGACGTCTTCACGCAGAGCCCAAAAGACATCCCAAATTAGAGTCCAACAGACGTTCCGGCGCAGAGCTGAAACAAGATAAATCTAGATGTAGAGCGCAACAGATATCTCGACGTAGAGCCCAACAGACGTCCCGACGGAGAGCCCAACCTACGTTCCGACGTAGAGCTGAATATGAGCTAACAACAGATTTAGAGCCCAACAGACGTCCCGACGTAGAGCCAAACAGACGGTCCGACGTAGAGGTGAAATAAGCCAAATATGATGTAGAGCACAACAGACATCCCGACGTAGAGCCCAACAGACGTTCCGACGTAGAGGTGTAAGTAAGCTAAATCCTGATGTAGAGCCCAACAGACATCCCGACGTAGAGCCTAACAGACTTCCGACTTAGAGCTGAAAGTGAGCTATCAACAAAATTAGAGCCCAACAGACGACCCGACCTAGAGCACAACAGATGTCCCGAGTTAAAGCCCAACAGACGTCCCGAAGTAGAGCCGAAAGCGAGCTCAAGCCAGACGTCCGACATAGAGCTCAACAGACGTCCGGACGTAGTGCCCAACAGATGTTCAGACGCAGAGATGAAAGTTAGAAAACAACAAAATTAGAGCTCAACAGACGTCCCGACGTAGAGCACAAGACAAGTCGCGAGGTAAATCCCAACAGATGATCCGACGTAGTGCTGAAAGTTAGCTAACTACAGACGTAGTGCCCAACACACGTCCCGACGGAGAGCTGAAAGTAAGCTAAATCCTGATGTAGAGCCCAATACACGTCCCGACGTAGAGCCCAACACACGTCCTGACTAAAGCCAAACAGAGGTGTCGACGGAGAGCCGAAAGCGAGTTCAAGACAGACGACCCGACGCAGAGCCCAAAAGACATCCCGAATTCGAGTCCAACAGACGTTCCGGCGTAGAGCTGAAACAAGCTAAATCTAGATGTAGAGCGCAACAGATATCTCGACGTAGAGCCCAACAAACGTCCCGATGTAGAGCCCAACAGACGTCCCAACGTAGAGCCCAACAGACTTTCCGACGTAGAGCTGAAGGTGAGATAACAACAAAATTGGAGCCCAACAGACGTCCCGAACTAGAGCACAACAGATGTCCTGTGTTAAAGCCCAACAGACGTCCCGAAGTACAGCCGAAAGCTAGCTCAAGACAGAGGTCCGACATAGAGCTCAACAGACGTCCGGAGTAGTGCCCAACAGGTGTTCAGACGGAGAGATGAAAGTTAGAAAACAACAAAATCTGAGCCCAACAGAAGTCCCGACGTAGAGCCCAACAGACGTCCCGAGGTAAATCCCAACAGATGTTCCGACGTAGTGCTGAAAGTTAGCTAACTACAGACGTAGAGCCCAACAGACTTTCCGACGTAGAGCTGAAAGTAAGCTAAATCCTGATGTAGAGCCCAACAGACATGCCGACGTAGAGCCCAACAGACCTTCCGACGTAGAGCTGAAAGTAAGCTAAATCCTGATGTAGAGCCCAACAGACATCCCGACGTAGAGCCTAACAGACTTCCGACGTAGTGCTGTAAGTGAGCTATCAATAAAATTAGAGCCCAACAGAAGACCCGACGTAGAGCCAAACAGATTTTCAGATGTAGAGCTGAAAGTTAGCTAACTACTGACGTAGAGCCCAAAACACGTCCCGACGTAGAGATCAACAGATGTCCCGACATAAAGCCCAACAGACGTCCCAAGTAGAGCCCAACAGACTTTCCGACGTAGAGCACAACACACGTCCCGACGTAGAGCCCAACATACATCCCGACGTAGAGCTGAAAGTAAGCTAAATCCTGATGTAGAGCCCAACACACGTCCCGATGTACAGCCAAGCAGAGGTCTCGACGAAGAGCCGAAAGCGAGATCAAGAGAGACGTCTTGACGCAGAGCCCAAAAGACATCCCAAATTAGAGTCCAACAGACGTTCCGGCGCAGAGCTGAAACAAGCTAAATCTAGATGTAGAGCGCAACAGATATCTCGACGTAGAGCCCAACAGACGTCCCGACGGAGAGCCCAACCTACGTTCCGAGGTAGAGCTGAATATGAGCTAACAACAGATTTAGAGCCCAACACACGTCCCGACGTAGAGCTGAAAGTAAGCTAAATCCTGATGTAGAGCCCAATACACATCCCGACGTAGAGCCCAACACACGTCCTGACTAAAGCCAAACAGAGGTGTCGACGGAGAGCCGAAAGCGAGTTCAAGCCAGACGACCCGACGCAGAGCCCAAAAGACATCCCGAATTCGAGTCCAACAGACGTTCCGTCGTAGAGGTGAAGCAAGCTAAATCTAGATGTAGAGCGCAACAGATATCTCGACGTAGAGCACAACAGATGGGCCGACGGAGAGCCCAACCTACGACCGATGTAGAGGTGAATATGAGCTAACAACAGATTTAGTGTCCAACAGACGTCCCGACGTAGAGCCCAACCTATGTCCCGACATAGTGGTGAATGTGAACTAACAACATATTTAGAGCCCAACACACGTCCCGACGTAGAGCCCAACAGACGTTCTGACTTAGAGGTGATACTAAGCTAAATCCTGATGTAGAGCAAAATAGACTTTCCGACGTAGAGCTGAAAGGGAGCTAACAACAAAATTGGAACCCAACAGACGTCCCGAACTAGAGCACAACAGATGTCCCGAGTTAAAGCCCAACAGACGTCCCGAAGTAGAGCCGAAAGCGAGCTCAAGACAGACGTCCCGACATAGAGCTCAACAGACGTCCAGACGTAGTGCCCAATAGATGTTCAGATGTAGACATGAAAGTTAGAAAACAACAAAATTAGAGCCCAACACACGTCCCGACATAGAGCTGAAAGTAATCAAAATTCTGATGTAGAGCCCAATAGACATGCCGACGTAGAGGCCAACACATATCCCGACGTAGAGCCGAACACACGTCCCGAAGTAGAGCCCAACAGACATCCCGACGTAGAGGTGAAAGTAAGCTAAATCCTGATGTAGAGCCCAATACACGTTCCGATGTAGAGCCCAACACGCGTCCGGACGTAAAGCCAAACAGACGTCTCGACGGAGAGCCGAACAGGCGTCCCGACTTAGAGCCGAACAGACATCCCGACGTACAGCTGAAAGTAAGCTACATCCTGATGTAGAGCCCAACACACGTCCCGACGTAGAGCCAAACACACGTCCCGACGTAGAGTCCAACACACGTCCCGACGCAGAGATCAACAGATGTAACGACATAAAGCCCAACAGACGTCCCAAAGTAGAGCCCAACAGAATTTCCGACGTAGAGCCGAAAGTGAGCTAACAACAAAATTGGAGCCCAACAGACGTCCCGACCTAGAGCACAACAGATGTCCCCTGTTAAAGCCCAACAGACGTCCCGAAGTAGAGCCGAAAGCGAGCTCAAGCCAGACGTCCCGACATAGAGCTCAACGGACGTCCGGACGTAGTGCCCAACAGATATTCAGACGGAGAGATGAAAGTTAGAAAACAACAAAATCTGAGCCCAACAGAAGACCCGACGTAGAGCCCAACACAATTCCCGAGGTAAATCCCAACAGATGTTCCGAAGTAGTGCTGAAAGTTACCTAACTACAAAGTAGAGCCCAACAGACGTTCCGACGTAGAGCCCAACACACGTCCCGACGTAGAGCCCAACAGACATCTCGACGTAGAGCTGAAAGTAAGCTAAATCCTGATGTAGAGCCCAACACACGTCCCGATGTACAGCCAAGCAGAGGTCTCGACGAAGAGCCGAAAGCGAGATCAAGAGAGACGTCTTGACGCAGAGCCCAAAAGACATCCCAAATTAGAGTCCAACAGACGTTCCGGCGCAGAGCTGAAACAAGCTAAATCTAGATGTAGAGCGCAACAGATATCTCGACGTAGAGCCCAACAGACGTCCCGACGGAGAGCCCAACCTACGTTCCGACGTAGAGCTGAATATGAGCTAACAACAGATTTAGAGCCCAACAGACGTCCCGACGTAGAGCCAAACAGACGGTCCGACGTAGAGGTGAAATAAGCCAAATACGATGTAGAGCCCAACAGACATCCCGACGTAGAGCCCAACAGACGTTCCGACGTAGAGGTGTAAGTAAGCTAAATCCTGATGTAGAGCCCAACAGACATCCCGACGTAGAGCCTAACAGACTTCCGACTTAGAGCTGAAAGTGAGCTATCAACAAAATTAGAGCCCAACAGACGAGCCGACCTAGAGCACAACAGATGTCCCGAGTTAAAGCCCAACAGACGTCCCGAAGTAGAGCCGAAAGCGAGCTCAAGCCAGACGTCCCGACATAGAGCTCAACAGATGTCCCGACGTATTGCCCAGCAGATGTTCAGACGGAGAAATGAAAGTTAGAAAACAACAAAATTAGAGCTCAACAGACGTCCCGACGTAGAGCCCAAGACAAGTTGCGAGGTAAATCCCAACAGATGTTCCGACGTAGTGCTGAAAGTTAGCTAACTACAGACGTAGAGCCCAACACACGTCCCGACGTAGAGCTGAAAGTAAGCTAAATCCTGATGTGGAGCCCAACACACGTCCCGACATAGAGCCCAACACACGTCCCGACGCAGAGATCAACAGATGTCCCGACATAAAGCCCAACAGACGACCCAAAGTAGAGCCCAACAGAATTTCCGACGTAGAGCCGAAAGTGAGCTAACAACAAAATTGGAGCCCAACAGACGTCCCGACCTAGAGCACAACAGATGTCCCCTGTTAAAGCCCAACAGACGTCCCGAAGTAGAGCCGAAAGCGAGCTCAAGCCAGACGTCCCGACATAGAGCTCAACAGACGTCCGGACGTAGTGCCCAACAGATATTCAGACGGAGAGATGAAAGTTAGAAAACAACAAAATCTGAGCAAAACAGAAGTCCCGACGTAGAGCCCAACACAATTCCCGAGGTAAATCCCAACAGATGTTCCGACGTAGTGCTGAAAGTTACCTAACTACAAAGTAGAGCCCAACAGACGTTCCGACGTAGAGCCCAACACACGTCCCGACGTAGAGCCCAACACACATCTCGACGTAGAGCTGAAAGTAAGCTAAATCCTGACGTAGAGCCCAAAACACGTCCCGATGTACAGCCAAGCAGAGGTCTCGACGAAGAGCCGAAAGCGAGATCAAGAGAGACGTCTTGACGCAGAGCCCAAAAGACATCCCAAATTAGAGTCCAACAGACGTTCAGGCGCAGAGCTGAAACAAGCTAAATCTAGATGTAGAGCGCAACAGATATCTCGACGTAGAGCCCAACTGACGTCCCGACGGAGAGCCCAATCTACGTTCCGACGTAGAGATGAATATGAGCTAACAACAGATTTAGAGCCCAACAGACGTCCCGACGTAGAGCCCAACAGACGTTCCGACGTAGAGGTGTAAGTAAGCTAAATCCTGATGTAGAGCCCAACAGACATCCCGACGTAGAGCCTAACAGACTTCCGACTTAGAGCTGAAAGTAAGCTATCAACAAAATTAGAGCCCAACAGACGACCCGACCTAGAGCACAACAGATGTCCCGAGTTAAAGCCCAACAGACATCCCGAAGTAGAGCCGAAAGCGAGCTCAAGCCAGACGTCCGACATAGAGCTCAACAGACGTCCGGACGTAGTGCCCAACAGATGTTCAGACGCAGAGATGAAAGTTAGAAAACAACAAAATTAGAGCTCAACAGACGTCCCGACGTAGAGCCCAAGACAAGTCGCGAGGTAAATCCCAACAGATGATCCGACGTAGTGCTGAAAGTTAGCTAACTACAGACGTAGTGCCCAACACACGTCCCGACGTAGAGCTGAAAGTAAGCTAAATCCTGATGTAGAGCCCAATACACGTCCCGACGTAGAGCCCAACAGACATCCTGACTAAAGCCAAACAGAGGTGTCGACGGAGAGCCGAAAGCGAGTTCAAGACAGACGACCCGACGCAGAGCCCAAAAGACATCCCGAATGCGAGTCCAACAGACGTTCCGTCGTAGAGCTGAAACAAGCTAAATCTAGATGTAGAGCGCAACAGATATCTCGACGTAGAGCACAACAGATGGCCTGACGGAGAGCCCAACCTACGTTCCGATGTAGAGGTGAATATGAGCTAACAACAGATTTAGTGTCCAAGAGACGTCCCGACGTAGAGCCCAACCTATGTCCCGACATAGTGGTGAATGTGAACTAACAACATATTTAGAGCCCAACACACGTCCCGACGTAGAGCCCAACAGACGTTCTGACTTAGAGGTGATACTAAGCTAAATCCTGATGTAGAGCAAAATAGACTTTCCGACGTAGAGCTGAAAGGGAGCTAACAACAAAATTGGAACCCAACAGACGTCCCGAACTAGAGCACAACAGATGTCCCGAGTTAAAGCCCAACAGACGTCCCGAAGTAGAGCCGAAAGCGAGCTCAAGACAGACGTCCCGACATAGAGCTCAACAGACGTCCAGACGTAGTGCCCAATAGATGTTCAGATGTAGACATGAAAGTTAGAAAACAACAAAATTAGAGCCCAACACACGTCCCGACATAGAGCTGAAAGTAATCAAAATTCTGATGTAGAGCCCAATAGACATGCCGACGTAGAGGCCAACACATATCCCGACGTAGAGCCGAACACACGTCCCGAAGTAGAGCCCAACAGACATCCCGACGTAGAGCTGAAAGTAAGCTAAATCCTGATGTAGAGCCCAATACACGTTCCGATGTAGAGCCCAACACGCGTCCGGACGTAAAGCCAAACAGACGTCTCGACGGAGAGCCGAACAGGCGTCCCGACTTAGAGCCGAACAGACATCCCGACGTAGAGCTGAAAGTAAGCTACATCCTGATGTAGAGCCCAACACACGTCCCGACGTAGAGTCCAACACACGTCCCGACGCAGAGATCAACAGATGTAACGACATAAAGCCCAACAGACGTCCCAAAGTAGAGCCCAACAGAATTTCCGACGTAGAGCCGAAAGTGAGCTAACAACAAAATTGGAGCCCAACAGACGTCCCGACCTAGAGCACAACAGATGTCCCCTGTTAAAGCCCAACAGACGTCCCGAAGTAGAGCCAAAAGCGAGCTCAAGCCAGACGTCCCGACATAGAGCTCAACAGACGTCCGGACGTAGTGCCCAACAGATATTCAGACGGAGAGATGAAAGTTAGAAAACAACAAAATCTGAGCCCAACAGAAGTCCCGACGTAGAGCCCAACACAATTCCCGAGGTAAATCCCAACAGATGTTCCGAAGTAGTGCTGAAAGTTACCTAACTACAAAGTAGAGCCCAACAGACGTTCCGACGTAGAGCCCAACACACGTCCCGACGGAGAGCCCAACAGACAACTCGACGTAGAGCTGAAAGTAAGCTAACTCCTGATGTAGAGCCCAACACACGTCCCGATGTACAGCCAAGCAGAGGTCTCGACGAAGAGCCGAAAGCGAGATCAAGAGAGACGTCTTGACGCAGAGCCCAAAAGACATCCCAAATTAGAGTCCAACAGACGTTCCGGCGCAGAGCTGAAACAAGCTAAATCTAGATGTAGAGCGCAACAGATATCTCGATGTAGAGCCCAACAGACGTCCCGACGGAGAGCCCAACCTACGTTCCGACGTAGAGCTGAATATGAGCTAACAACAGATTTAGAGCCCAACAGACGTCCCGACGTAGAGCCCAACAGACATCTCGACGTAGAGCTGAAAGTAAGCTAAATCCTGATGTAGAGCCCAACACACGTCCCGATGTACAGCCAAGCAGAGGTCTCGACGAAGAGCCGAAAGCGAGATCAAGAGAGACGTCTTGACGCAGAGCCCAAAAGACATCCCAAATTAGAGTCCAACAGACGTTCCGGCGCAGAGCTGAAACAAGCTAAATCTAGATGTAGAGCGCAACAGATATCTCGACGTAGAGCCCAACAGACGTCCCGACGGAGAGCCCAACCTACGTTCCAACGTAGAGCTGAATATGAGCTAACAACAGATTTAGAGCCCAACAGACGTCCCGACGTAGAGCCCAACAGACGTTCCGACGTAGAGGTGAAATAAGCCAAATACTACGTAGAGCACAACAGACATCCCGACGTAGAGCCCAACAGACGTTCCGACGTAGAGGTGTAAGTAAGCTAAATCCTGATGTAGAGCCCAACAGACATCCCGACGTAGAGCCTAACAGACTTCCGACTTAGAGCTGAAAGTGAGCTATCAACAAAATTAGAGCCCAACAGACGACCCGACCTAGAGCACAACAGATGTCCCGAGTTAAAGCCCAACAGACGTCCCGAAGTAGAGCCGAAAGCGAGCTCAAGCCAGACGTCCCGACATAGAGCTCAACAGACGTCCCGACGTATTGCCCATCAGATGTTCAGACGGAGAAATGAAAGTTAGAAAACAACAAAATTAGAGCTCAACAGACGTCCCGATGTAGAGCCCAAGACAAGTCGCGAGGTAAATCCCAACAGATCTTCCGACGTAGTGCTGAAAGTTAGCTAACTACAGACGTAGAGCCCAGCACACGTCCCGACGTAGAGCTGAAAGTAAGCTAAATCCTGATGTGGAGCCCAACACACGTCCCGACATAGAGCCCAACACACGTCCCGACGTAGAGTCCAACACACGTCCCGACGCAGAGATCAACAGATGTCCCGACATAAAGCCCAACAGACGACCCAAAGTAGAGCCCAACAGATTTTCCGACGTAGAGCCGAAAGTGAGCTAACAACAAAATTGGAGCCCAACAGACGTCCCGACCTAGAGCACAACAGATGTCCCCTGTTAAAGCCCAACAGACGTCCCGAAGTAGAGCCGAAAGCGAGCTCAAGCCAGACGTCCCGACATAGAGCTCAACAGACGTCCGGACGTAGTGCCCAACAGATATTCAGACGGAGAGATGAAAGTTAGAAAACAACAAAATCTGAGCAAAACAGAAGTCCCGACGTAGAGCCCAACACAATTCCCGAGGTAAATCCCAACAGATGTTCCGACGTAGTGCTGAAAGTTACCTAACTACAAAGTAGAGCCCAACAGACGTTCCGACGTAGAGCCCAACACACGTCCCGACGTAGAGCCCAACACACATCTCGACGTAGAGCTGAAAGTAAGCTAAATCCTGACGTAGAGCCCAAAACACGTCCCGATGTACAGCCAAGCAGAGGTCTCGACGAAGAGCCGAAAGCGAGATCAAGAGAGACGTCTTGACGCAGAGCCCAAAAGACATCCCAAATTAGAGTCCAACAGACGTTCAGGCGCAGAGCTGAAACAAGCTAAATCTAGATGTAGAGCGCAACAGATATCTCGACGTAGAGCCCAACTGACGTCCCGACGGAGAGCCCAATCTACGTTCCGACGTAGAGATGAATATGAGCTAACAACAGATTTAGAGCCCAACAGACGTCCCGACGTAGAGCCCAACAGACGTTCCGACGTAGAGGTGTAAGTAAGCTAAATCCTGATGTAGAGCCCAACAGACATCCCGACGTAGAGCCTAACAGACTTCCGACTTAGAGCTGAAAGTAAGCTATCAACAAAATTAGAGCCCAACAGACGACCCGACCTAGAGCACAACAGATGTCCCGAGATAAAGCCCAACAGACATCCCGAAGTAGAGCCGAAAGCGAGCTCAAGCCAGACGTCCGACATAGAGCTCAACAGACGTCCGGACGTAGTGCCCAACAGATGTTCAGACGCAGAGATGAAAGTTAGAAAACAACAAAATTAGAGCTCAACAGACGTCCCGACGTAGAGCCCAAGACAAGTCGCGAGGTAAATCCCAACAGATGATCCGACGTAGTGCTGAAAGTTAGCTAACTACAGACGTAGTGCCCAACACACGTCCCGACGTAGAGCTGAAAGTAAGCTAAATCCTGATGTAGAGCCCAATACACGTCCCGACGTAGAGCCCAACAGACGTCCTGACTAAAGCCAAACAGAGGTGTCGACGGAGAGCCGAAAGCGAGTTCAAGACAGACGACCCGACGCAGAGCCCAAAAGACATCCCGAATGCGAGTCCAACAGACGTTCCGTCGTAGAGCTGAAACAAGCTAAATCTAGATGTAGAGCGCAACAGATATCTCGACGTAGAGCACAACAGATGGCCCGACGGAGAGCCCAACCTACGTTCCGATGTAGAGGTGAATATGAGCTAACAACAGATTTAGTGTCCAACAGACGTCCCGACGTAGAGCCCAACCTATGTCCCGACATAGTGGTGAATGTGAACTAACAACATATTTAGAGCCCAACACACGTCCCGACGTAGAGCCCAACAGACGTTCTGACTTAGAGGTGATACTAAGCTAAATCCTGATGTAGAGCAAAATAGACTTTCCGACGTAGAGCTGAAAGGGAGCTAACAACAAAATTGGAACCCAACAGACGTCCCGAACTAGAGCACAACAGATGTCCCGAGTTAAAGCCCAACAGACGTCCCGAAGTAGAGCCGAAAGCGAGCTCAAGACAGACGTCCCGACATAGAGCTCAACAGACGTCCAGACGTAGTGCCCAATAGATGTTCAGATGTAGACATGAAAGTTAGAAAACAACAAAATTAGAGCCCAACACACGTCCCGACATAGAGCTGAAAGTAATCAAAATTCTGATGTAGAGCCCAATAGACATGCCGACGTAGAGGCCAACACATATCCCGACGTAGAGGCGAACACACGTCCCGAAGTAGAGCCCAACAGACATCTCGACGTAGAGCTGAAAGTAAGCTAAACCCTGATGTAGAGCCCAATACACGTTCCGATGTAGAGCCCAACACGCGTCCGGACGTAAAGCCAAACAGACGTCTCGACGGAGAGCCGAACAGGCGTCCCGACTTAGAGCCGAACAGACATCCCGACGTACAGCTGAAAGTAAGCTACATCCTGATGTAGAGCCCAACACACGTCCCGACGTAGAGCCAAACACACGTCCCGACGTAGAGTCCAACACACGTCCCGACGCAGAGATCAACAGATGTCCCGACATAAAGCCCAACAGACGTCCCAAAGTAGAGCCCAACAGAATTTCCGACGTAGAGCCGAAAGTGAGCTAACAACAAAATTGGAGCCCAACAGACGTCCCGACCTAGAGCACAACAGATGTCCCCTGTTAAAGCCCAACAGACGTCCCGAAGTAGAGCCGAAAGCGAGCTCAAGCCAGACGTCCCGACATAGAGCTCAACAGACGTCCGGACGTAGTGCCCAACAGATATTCAGACGGAGAGATGAAAGATAGAAAAAAACAAAATCTGAGCAAAACAGAAGTCCCGACATAGAGCCCAACACAATTCCCGAGGTAAATCCCAACAGATGTTCCGACGTAGTGCTGAAAGTTACCTAACTACAAAGTAGAGCCCAACAGACGTTCCGACGTAGAGCCCAACACACGTCCCGACGTAGAGCCCAACAGACATCTCGACGTAGAGCTGAAAGTAAGCTAAATCCTGATGTAGAGCCCAACACACGTCCCGATGTACAGCCAAGCAGAGGTCTCGACGAAGAGCCGAAAGCGAGATCAAGAGAGACGTCTTGACGCAGAGCCCAAAAGACATCCCAAATTAGAGTCCAACAGACGTTCCGGCGCAGAGCTGAAACAAGCTAAATCTAGATGTAGAGCGCAACAGATATCTCGACGTAGAGCCCAACTGACGTCCCGACGGAGAGCCCAACCTACGTTCCGACGTAGAGCTGAATATGAGCTAACAACAGATTTAGAGCCCAACAGACATCCCGACGTAGAGCCCAACAGACGTTCCGACGTAGAGGTGTAAGTAAGCTAAATCCTGATGTAGAGCCCAACAGACATCCCGACGTAGAGCCTAACAGACTTCCGACTTAGAGCTGAAAGTGAGCTATCAACAAAATTAGAGCCCAACAGACGACCCGACCTAGAGCACAACAGATGTCCCGAGTTAAAGCCCAACAGACGTCCCGAAGTAGAGCCGAAAGCGAGCTCAAGCCAGACGTCCCGACACAGAGCTCAACAGACGTCCCGACGTATTGCCCAGTAGATGTTCAGACGGAGAAATGAAAGTTAGAAAACAACAAAATTAGAGCTCAACAGACGTCCCGACGTAGAGCCCAAGTCAAGTCGCGAGGTAAATCCCAACAGATGTTCCGACGTAGTGCTGAAGTTAGCTAACTACAGACGTAGAGCCCAACACACGTCCCGACGTAGAGCTGAAAGTAAGCTAAATCCTGATGTGGAGCCCAACACACGTCCCGACATAGAGCCCAACACACGTCCCGACGTAGAGTCCAACACACGTCCCGACGCAGAGATCAACAGATGTCCCGACATAAAGCCCAACAGACGACCCAAAGTAGAGCCCAACAGAATTTCCGACGTAGAGCCGAAAGTGAGCTAACAACAAAATTGGAGCCCAACAGACGTCCCGACCTAGAGCACAACAGATGTCCCCTGTTAAAGCCCAACAGACGTCCCGAAGTAGAGCCGAAAGCGAGCTCAAGCCAGACGTCCCGACATAGAGCTCAACAGACGTCCGGACGTAGTGCCCAACAGATATTCAGACGGAGAGATGAAAGTTAGAAAACAACAAAATCTGAGCAAAACAGAAGTCCCGACGTAGAGCCCAACACAATTCCCGAGGTAAATCCCAACAGATGTTCCGACGTAGTGCTGAAAGTTACCTAACTACAAAGTAGAGCCCAACAGACGTTCCGACGTAGAGCCCAACACACGTCCCGACGTAGAGCCCAACACACATCTCGACGTAGAGCTGAAAGTAAGCTAAATCCTGGTGTAGAGCCCAACACACGTCCCGATGTACAGCCAAGCAGAGGTCTCGACGAAGAGCCGAAAGCGAGATCAAGAGAGACGTCTTGACGCAGAGCCCAAAAGACATCCCAAATTAGAGTCCAACAGACGTTCAGGCGCAGAGCTGAAACAAGCTAAATCTAGATGTAGAGCGCAACAGATATCTCGACGTAGAGCCCAACAGACGTCCCGACGGAGAGCCCAATCTACGTTCCGACGTAGAGCTGAATATGAGCTAACAACAGATTTAGAGCCCAACAGACGTTCCGACGTAGAGGTGCAAGTAAGCTAAATCCTGATGTAGAGCCCAACAGACATCCCGACGTAGAGCCTAACAGACTTCCGACTTAGAGCTGAAAGTGAGCTATCAACAAAATTAGAGCCCAACAGACGACCCGACCTAGAGCACAACAGATGTCCCGAGTTAAAGCCCAACAGACGTCCCGAAGTAGAGCCGAAAGCGAGCTCAAGCCAGACGTCCCGACATAGAGCTCAACAGACGTCCGGACGTAGTGCCCAACAGATATTCAGACGGAGAGATGAAAGTTAGAAAACAACAAAATCTGAGCAAAACAGAAGTCCCGACGTAGAGCCCAACACAATTCCCGAGGTAAATCCCAACAGATGTTCCGACGTAGTGCTGAAAGTTACCTAACTACAAAGTAGAGCCCAACAGACGTTCCGACGTAGAGCCCAACACACGTCCCGACGTAGAGCCCAACAGACAACTCGACGTAGAGCTGAAAGTAAGCTAAATCCTGATGTAGAGCCCAACACACGTCCCGATGTACAGCCAAGCAGAGGTCTCGACGAAGAGCCGAAAGCGAGATCAAGAGAGACGTCTTGACGCAGAGCCCAAAAGACATCCCAAATTAGAGTCCAACAGACGTTCCGGCGCAGAGCTGAAAAAGCTAAATCTAGATGTAGAGCGCAACAGATATCTCGACGTAGAGCACAACAGATGGCCCGACGGAGAGCCCAACCTACGTTCCGATGTAGAGGTGAATATGAGCTAACAACAGATTTAGTGTCCAACAGACGTCCCGACGTAGAGCCCAACCTATGTCCCGACATAGTGGTGAATGTGAACTAACAACATATTTAGAGCCCAACACACGTCCCGACGTAGAGCCCAACAGACGTTCTGACTTAGAGGTGATACTAAGCTAAATCCTGATGTAGAGCAAAATAGACTTTCCGACGTAGAGCTGAAAGGGAGCTAACAACAAAATTGGAACCCAACAGACGTCCCGAACTAGAGCACAACAGATGTCCCGAGTTAAAGCCCAACAGACGTCCCGAAGTAGAGCCGAAAGCGAGCTCAAGACAGACGTCCCGACATAGAGCTCAACAGACGTCCAGACGTAGTGCCCAATAGATGTTCAGATGTAGACATGAAAGTTAGAAAACAACAAAATTAGAGCCCAACACACGTCCCGACATAGAGCTGAAAGTAATCAAAATTCTGATGTAGAGCCCAATAGACATGCCGACGTAGAGGCCAACACATATCCCGACGTAGAGCCGAACACACGTCCCGAAGTAGAGCCCAACAGACATCCCGACGTAGAGCTGAAAGTAAGCTAAATCCTGATGTAGAGCCCAATACACGTTCCGATGTAGAGCCCAACACGCGTCCGGACGTAAAGCCAAACAGACGTCTCGACGGAGAGCCGAACAGGCGTCCCGACTTAGAGCCGAACAGACATCCCGACGTACAGCTGAAAGTAAGCTACATCCTGATGTAGAGCCCAACACACGTCCCGACGTAGAGCCAAACACACGTCCCGACGTAGAGTCCAACACACGTCCCGACGCAGAGATCAACAGATGTCCCGACATAAAGCCCAACAGACGACCCAAAGTAGAGCCCAACAGAATTTCCGACGTAGAGCCGAAAGTGAGCTAACAACAAAATTGGAGCCCAACAGACGTCCCGACCTAGAGCACAACAGATGTCCCCTGTTAAAGCCCAACAGACGTCCCGAAGTAGAGCCGAAAGCGAGCTCAAGCCAGACGTCCCGACATAGAGCTCAACAGACGTCCGGACGTAGTGCCCAACAGATATTCAGACGGAGAGATGAAAGTTAGAAAACAACAAAATCTGAGCCCAACAGAAGTCCCGACGTAGAGCCCAACACAATTCCCGAGGTAAATCCCAACAGATGTTCCGACGTAGTGCTGAAAGTTACCTAACTACAAAGTAGAGCCCAACAGACGTTCCGACGTAGAGCCCAACACACGTCCCGACGTAGAGCCCAACAGACAACTCGACGTAGAGCTGAAAGTAAGCTAAATCCTGATGAAGAGCCCAACACACGTCCCGATGTACAGCCAAGCAGAGGTCTCGACGAAGAGCCGAAAGAGAGATCAAGAGAGACGTCTTGACGCAGAGCCCAAAAGACATCCCAAATTAGAGTCCAACAGACGTTCCGGCGCAGAGCTGAAACAAGCTAAATCTAGATGTAGAGCGCAACAGATATCTCGACGTAGAGCCCAACAGACGTCCCGACGGAGAGCCCAACCTACGTTCCGACGTAGAGCTGAATATGAGCTAACAACAGATTTAGAGCCCAACAGACGTCCCGACGTAGAGCCAAACAGACGGTCCGACGTAGAGGTGAAATAAGCCAAATATGATGTAGAGCACAACAGACATCCCGACTGTCCTGGGTTACAGTGTAAAATGTGGGTTGTTTGTTTTTCCCTGCCTTGTGTTATATATATATATATATATATTAGTAAAGAACTGTTATTCCTATTCCCCATATCTTTGCCTGAAGGCCCGTTAATTTCAAAATTATAATAGTTTGGAGGGAAGGGGGTTGCACTCTCCATTTCAAGGGAGGCTCCTGCCTTCCTCCACAGACACCTGTCTTTTCAAACCAAGACAGATTTTGGCGCCCAACGTGGGGCCCGAGGGCATCGAGAGATATAAGGAATAACGGTTCTTGTGCGTTGGATATAAATTCCTTGTTAAGTGGCATCATGTGGGCTAGCTTATCCCGGTTCGTGTGGCATGTGGTGGTGGCTGTATTTCTCCCATTTGCAGGCCCTTATCTAAACATGGGTCCTATAACTAAGGCTACCGTGACTGTTATCCAGTTTGTTTTATGGATTAATAAGGTGAGGAATTCATGGCTTATTAACTTCCTCTGGAAGGCGGGCACATGGATTCGGAGCTATCAAACACTAAATGTATGCTTTTGGGGTTACTTTAATAATGGTACCTACTGTGAGGAAATGACACCGGGAGAAACTTTCTCCCAACCCCTAACCCAGCTCTTTGGGTCTACTCCACCAGTTTTTGAAGGATTCAGAGCTTTCCTAAGTGCTAATGATATCATACAGTGGCTGGTGTTGCTGATAATCCTGTTTTATTCAGTATTCAGAGATCAGGGGAGATTGGCTTGGATAACTACCCTGACTAGGAATGCTGCTCCAGAACCTGACCCTGCCTCACAGCTCACATCAGAAATGAACCACTCGGATTGGGTGAAGGAGATACGTGAGATGGGCCAGATGCTGAAGGAGTGCATTCTCTCAGCTGCTGGGAATCCCTCCTCCTGCCTTGAAGAGGGAGAGTCTAATGGTGCAGCAGTAGAACCCACAGACGTTACAACCGTCCAGGTTCCAGCTGAAACGCAAGGGCAGTCAGAGCCAGCAGCAGTCGCCCCTGTGGAAACGAGGAAATCTAAGATGAAATCAGACCACTCAGTTAAGAAAGGAGGACCCTCAGAACCTGCAGGCGAGCCAGTGGTTGAGATAATCACCGAGTCCCTGACGTATGACAGTCTCCGTAATCTGCACAAAGACATCGTACGGCGGGGGCGTGAGGCTTTTACAACCTGGTTACTTCGGGTCTGGGATCTTATGGGTACGGGTGTGCAACTGGATGGCAGTGAGGCAAGGAATTTGGGACCCTTGACTCAGGACTCAGGTGTCAATCTGGTATTTGTAAGGGAGCCGGGGACCCTTTCCCTCTGGGAGCGGCTTTTAATGAGTGTGAGAGAGAGGTTTGTCCACAGAGAGAGAATGCAGGAGCACCATCATAGAATGCGCTGGAAGACCCTTGAGGAAGGGATCCAGCAGCTGAGAGAAGTGGCAGTATTAGAGGTACTCTTTGGGAGGGATGGACAGCATGGTAATGACCCTGACAAAGTCAGGTGCACAGGGCAAATGTTGTGGAATCTGGCAAATCTAGGGCCATCTGAATACTCCACCTTCATTGCAATGATTAATGCAGATAACGACCGAGAGACAGTGGGTTCTGTCACGAGCAAGCTTAGAAATTTTGAAAGCATGATCAATGGCCCAATGCAGGCTAACGTTTCTGCTGTGATTAGGAGCCTACAAGAGGAGATGAGGGAAATAAAGGAGGAGGTGAGGAGGAGCAGTTCCCATTTGGCACCGGTACAAGTCACAGGCCCCAAAGTCGGAGCCCAACGTCCCCCAGCTAGAGGGAGAGGGTACACCCCACGAGCTGAGCTATGGTACTTCCTGCGCGACCATGGGGAAGACATGGGAAGGTGGGATGGGAAACCCACTTCTGTCCTGGCAGCACGGGTGCGTCAACTCAAGGAGGGAAACACTAACCGGGGGAGTAACACTAAAGTGAAGGTAGCCTCAACCTCCCAGGACCGAGCTGCCAGATATTACAGAAGGGAGGATGATCTGACAGATCCCCTTGAAGGAACCTCTAGTATGTATGTCCAGGAAGGGAATGGTAACCAGTGCTAGAGGGGCCCTGCCTCTAGCCAGGGAGAGGCACGGGAAAACCGGATATTTTGGACGGTGTGGATCCGATGGCCTGGCACGTCAGAGCCACAAAAATACAAAGCGTTAGTTGATACTGGTGCGCAGTGTACCCTAATGCCATCGGGACATGTGGGGGCAGAACCTGTTTCCATTGCTGGGGTAACGGGGGGATCGCAGCAATTGACTCTGTTGGAAGCCGAGGTGAGCCTTACTGGGAAGGAGTGGCAGAAACATCCGATTGTGACTGGCCCAGAGGCCCCGTGCATTCTGGGCATAGACTTCCTCCGGAACGGCTATTACAAGGACCCAAAAGGTCTCAGGTGGGCATTTGGGATAGCTGCTGTGGAGGCAGAGAGCATTAGGCAATTGAACACCTTGCCCGGACTATCAGAAAACCCATCTGCAGTAGGACTCTTGAAGGTGGAAGAGCAACAAGTGCCAATTGCCACCTCGACAGTGCACCGCCGGCAGTATCGGACGAATCGAGATGCCGTGATCCCCATCCACAAAATGATCCGCGAGCTGGAGAGTCAAGGGGTGGTCAGCAAGACCCACTCACCCTTCAACAGCCCCATTTGGCCTGTGCGCAAGTCTGACGGAGAATGGAGATTGACTGTGGACTATCGTGGCTTGAATGAAGTGACTCCACCATTGAGCGCTGCCGTGCCGGACATGCTGGAACTCCAGTACGAGCTGGAGTCCAAGGCAGCAAAGTGGTATGCCACTATTGACATTGCAAATGCTTTTTTCTCCATTCCTCTGGCAGCAGAATGTAGGCCTCAGTTTGCCTTCACCTGGAGGGGCGTACAGTACACCTGGAACCGACTGCCCCAGGGGTGGAAGCACAGTCCCACCATCTGCCATGGACTGATCCAGGCTGCACTGGAAAAGGGTGAAGCTCCGGAACATCTGCAGTACATCGATGACATCATTGTGTGGGGGAACACAGCAAAGGAAGTATTTGGGAAAGGAGAGAAGATCATCCAGATTCTCCTGGAAGCTGGTTTTGCCATCAAGAAGCGCAAAGTCAAGGGACCTGCCCGAGAGATCCAGTTCCTGGGGGTGAAGTGGCAAGACGGACGGCGTCAGATCCCCACCGAGGTCATCAATAAGATCACTGCGATGTCTCCACCAACCAGCAAGAAGGAAACACAGGCTTTCCTAGGCGCCATAGGTTTTTGGAGAATGCACATTCCTGAGTACAGCCAGATTGTGAGCCCTCTGTACCTGGTTACCCGCAAGAAGAACGATTTCCACTGGGGCCCTGAACAGCAACAAGCTTTTGCCCAAATCAAGCGGGAGATCGCTCATGCGCTAGCCCTTGGCCCAGTCAGGACGGGACCAGAGGTGAGGAACGTGCTCTACTCTGCAGCCGGGAACAATGGTTTGTCCTGGAGCCTTTGGCAGAAGGTGCCTGGAGAGACTCGTGGCCGACCACTGGGATTCTGGAGTCGAAGTTATAGAGGGTCTGAGGCCAACTACACTCCCACAGAGAAGGAAATCCTAGCAGCCTATGAAGGAGTCCAAGCCGCCTCGGAAGTGATTGGCACCGAAGCACAACTCCTCCTGGCACCCCGACTACCGGTGCTGGGGTGGATGTTTAAAGGAAAGGTTCCTTCCACCCACCACGCCACTGACGCCACATGGAGCAAATGGATTGCCCTCATCACACAACGCGCCCGTATTGGAAACCCAAATCGCCCTGTGATTTTGGAGATAATTACGAACTGGCCGGAAGGTGAAGACTTTGGCCTCACTGACGAAGAGGAGCAGGAACAAGTGACGCGGGCTGAAGAAGCTCCACCGTACAACCAACTACCAGCAGAGGAAACACGATATGCTCTTTTCACTGACGGTTCCTGTCGCATCGTAGGGATGAACCGGAAGTGGAAAGCAGCCGTATGGAGCCCCACACGACAGGTCGCACAAGCTACTGAAGGAGAAGGTGGATCAAGTCAACTTGCTGAACTCAAAGCCGTTCAACTAGCCCTGGACATTGCTGAAAGAGAGAAGTGGCCAAAGCTCTACCTTTATACTGATTCGTGGATGGTAGCCAATGCTCTGTGGGGCTGGCTGGAAAGGTGGAAAAAGGCCAACTGGCAGCGTAGGGGAAAACCAATTTGGGCTGCTGATGAGTGGAAAGATATTGCCACTCGGGTAAAGAAGCTACCTGTGAGGGTCCGTCATGTAGATGCTCATGTCCCCAGGAGTCGGGCTAATGAAGAACATCGTAACAATGAACAGGTAGATCAGGCTGCAAAAATAGAGGTGTCCCAGATAGACCTAGATTGGCAACATAAAGGAGAGTTGTTCTTAGCTCGATGGGCCCATGATGCCTCAGGCCATCAAGGCAGAGAGGCCACTTATAAATGGGCACGGGACCGAGGGGTGGATCTAACCATGAACAGTATCTCCCAGGTTATCCAAGACTGTGAGACCTGTGCTGCGATCAAGCAGGCCAAGCGGGTGAAGCCTCTGTGGTACGGTGGACGATGGTCGAAGTACAGGTATGGGGAAGCCTGGCAAATTGACTACGTCACTCTTCCCCAAACCCGTCAAGGCAAGCGTTACGTGCTGACCATGGTGGAAGCAACCACTGGGTGGCTGGAGACCTACCCTGTGCCTCATGCTACTGCCCGGAACACCATCTTGGGCCTGGAAAAGCAAGTTCTTTGGAGACATGGCACCCCTGAGAGAATCGAGTCAGACAACGGGACACATTTCAAGAACAGCCTCATAAGCACTTGGGCCAGAGAACATGGAATCGAATGGATATATCATATCCCTTATCATGCACCAGCTGCCGGGAAAGTTGAACGGTGCAATGGGCTACTTAAGACTACCCTAAAAGCACTTGGAGGGGGGACTTTCAAAAATTGGGAACTGAACTTAGCAAAGGCCACCTGGATGGTCGATACACGAGGGTCCATCAATCGAGCTGGTCCCGCCCAGTCTGGACCCTTGCACACAGTGGACGGAGATAAAGTCCCTGTGGTACACACGAGAGGTATGTTAGGAAAGACTGTTTGGATTAATCCCACATCAGGCAAAGGCACACCCCTCCGTGGGGTTGTTTTTGCTCAAGGACCTGGTTACACTTGGTGGGTAATGCAGAAAAATGGGGAAACCCGTTGTGTACCACAAGGAGACCTAATTTTAAGTGAGAACTCTGTGTAAGGTTTCATTGTGTATATATGTATATATGTATCTGTAAGGGGGCATTGGGTTGGGTATGGTGCAGATGGTAATAGAATAAGGGGTGGATTATGTCCTGGGTTACAGTGTAAAATGTGCGAAAAGAAAAAAAAATATATTCTATTACCATCTTCAGGAGCTGTTGAGACCAGGTGGGGCGGTGCTCCCTGCCTCCCCCCCTCTGGACTATCTCCTGTCAATGGGCACAACAATGCCTTATCGCCTGACCCATCGGTAACTCGCTCCTGGGCTATCTCCTGTTAATGGCCCATCAAGGAACTGCCTCACGACTCCCCATCCCATTGTGAGATGCTCCGCCCGGGGAGGGGGGGGAAGGAGCCAAGCAGTCCATGCCAAATAAAAACGGAGATTTTGAACACCCTAGCCGCCTTTCTTCCACTGGATTCCCAGAGGAGCTTTTCCCCCCACTGGAGTTCCAGAGGACGAGAGCTACCTGCCGACCACTGGACCTTCGGAGGAAGACCAGACTCTTTTACCTGATTGCTGCTTCCACAGAACTACACCCATCACTTCAGGAGGACTGCAGCCAGCATCTTATCGGACTGCTACTGCCACCCTAACAGGGTGTCAGGTTGTATTCCTGACTCTGTCAGTGTAAACCAGTGGGTTGTTTGTTTTTCCCTGCCTTGTGTTATATATATATATATATATATTAGTAAAGAACTGTTATTCCTATTCCCCATATCTTTGCCTGAAGGCCCGTTAATTTCAAAATTATAATAGTTTGGAGGGAAGGGGGTTGCACTCTGCATTTCAAGGGAGGCTCCTGCCTTCCTCCACAGACACCTGTCTTTTCAAACCAAGACACCGACGTAGAGCCCAACAGACGTTCCGACGTAGAGGTGTAAGTAAGCTAAATCCTGATGTAGAGCCCAACAGACATCCCGACGTAGAGCCTAACAGACTTCCGACTTAGAGCTGAAAGTGAGCTATCAACAAAATTAGAGCCCAACAGACGACCCGACCTAGAGCACAACAGATGTCCCGAGTTAAAGCCCAACAGACGTCCCGAAGTAGAGCCGAAAGCGAGCTCAAGCCAGACGTCCGACATAGAGCTCAACAGACGTCCGGACGTAGTGCCCAACAGATGTTCAGACGGAGAGATGAAAGTTAGAAAACAACAAAATTAGAGCTCAACAGACGTCCCGACGTAGAGCCCAAGACAAGTCGCGAGGTAAATCCCAACAGATGATCCGACGTAGTGCTGAAAGTTAGCTAACTACAGACGTAGAGCCCAACACACGTCCCGACGTAGAGCTGAAAGTAAGCTAAATCCTGATGTAGAGCCCAATACACGTCCCGACGTAGAGCCCAACACACGTCCTGACTAAAGCCAAACAGAGGTGTCGACGGAGAGCCGAAAGCGAGTTCAAGACAGACGACCCGACGCAGAGCCCAAAAGACATCTCGAATGCGAGTCCAACAGACGTTCCGGCGTAGAGCTGAAACAAGCTAAATCTAGATGTAGAGCGCAACAGATATCTCGACGTAGAGCACAACAGATGGCCCGACGGAGAGCCCAACCTACGTTCCGATGTAGAGGTGAATATGAGCTAACAACAGATTTAGTGTCCAACAGACGTCCCGACGTAGAGCCCAACCTATGTCCCGACATAGTGGTGAATGTGAACTAACAACATATTTAGAGCCCAACACACGTCCCGACGTAGAGCCCAACAGACGTTCTGACTTAGAGGTGATACTAAGCTAAATCCTGATGTAGAGCAAAATAGACTTTCCGACGTAGAGCTGAAAGGGAGCTAAATCCCGACGTAGAGCTGAAAGTAAGCTAAATCCCGACGTAGAGCTGAAAGTAAGCTAAATCCCGACGTAGAGCTGAAAGTTAGCTAAATCCCGACGTAGAGCCCAACGCGCGTCCAGACGTAGAGCTGAAAGTTAGCTAAATCCCGACGTAGAGCCCAACGCGCGTCCCGACGTAGAGCCCAACGCGCGTCCCGACGTAGAGCCCAACGCGCGTCCCGACGTAGAGCCCAAAGTAAGCTAAATCCTGACGTAGAGGCCAACGCGCGTCCCGACGTAGAGCTCAAAGTAAGCTAAATCCCGACGTAGAGGCCAACGCGCATCCCGACGTAGAGGCCAACGCGCGTCCCGACGTAGAGGCCAACGCGCGTCCCGACGTAGAGCCCAACGCGCGTCCCGACGTAGAGCCCAACGCGCGTCCTGACGTAGAGCTGAAAGTAAGCTAAATCCCGACGTAGAGCCCAACGCGCGTCCCGACGTAGAGCCCAACGCGCGTCCCGACGTAGAGCCCAACGCGCGTCCCGACGTAGAGCCCAACGTAAGCTAAATCCCGACGTAGAGGCCAACGCGCGTCCCGACGTAGAGCTCAAAGTAAGCTAAATCCCGACGTAGAGGCCAACGCGCGTCCCGACGTAGAGGCCAACGCGCGTCCCGACGTAGAGGCCAACGCGCGTCCCGACGTAGAGGCCAACGCGCGTCCCGACGTAGAGCTCAAAGTAAGCTAAATCCCGACATAGAGGCCAACGCGCGTCCCGACGTAGAGGCCAACGCGCGTCCCGACGTAGAGGCCAACGCGCGTCCCGACGTAGAGGCCAACGCGCGTCCCGACGTAGAGGCCAACGCGCGTCCCGACGTAGAGCCCAACGCGCGTCCCGACGTAGAGCCCAACGCACGTCCCGACGTAGAGCTGAAAGTAAGCTAAATCCCGACGTAGAGCCCAACGCGCGTCCCGACGTAGAGCCCAACGCGCGTCCCGACGTAGAGCCCAACGCGCGTCCCGACGTAGAGCCCAACGTAAGCTAAATCCCGACGTAGAGGCCAACGCGCGTCCCGACGTAGAGCTCAAAGTAAGCTAAATCCCGACGTAGAGGCCAACGCGCGTCCCGAAGTAGAGGCCAACGCGCGTCCCGACGTAGAGGCCAACGCGCGTCCCGACGTAGAGGCCAACGCACGTCCCGACGTAGAGGCCAACGCGCGTCCCGACGTAGAGGCCAACGCACGTCCCGATGTAGAGGCCAACGCACGTCCCGACGTAGAGGCCAACGCACGTCCCGACGTAGAGCTGAAAGTAAGCTAAATCCCGACGTAGAGCCCAACGCACGTCCCGACGTGGAGCTGAAAGTAAGCTAAATCCCGACGTAGAGCCCAACGCACGTCCCGACGTAGAGCCCAACGCACGTCCCGACGTAGAGCCCAACGCACGTCCCGACGTAGAGCCCAACGCACGTCCCGACGTAGAGCTGAAAGTAAGCTAAATCCCGACGTAGAGCCCAACGCACGTCCCGACGTAGAGCCCAACGCACGTCCCGACGTAGAGCCCAACGCACGTCCCGACGTAGAGCTGAAAGTTAGCTAAATCCCAACGTAGAGCCCAACGCACGTCCCGACGTAGAGCTGAAAGTAAGCTAAATCCCGACGTAGAGCTGAAAGTAAGCTAAATCCCGACGTAGAGCTGAAAGTAAGCTAAATATCGACGTAGAGCTGAAAGTAAGCTAAATATCGACGTACAGCTGAAAGTAAGCTAAATATCGACGTAGAGCCCAACGCACGTCCCGACGTAGAGCCCAACGCACGTCCCGACGTAGAGCCCAACGCACGTCCCGACGTAGAGCTGTAAGTTAGCTAACTACAGACGTAGAGCCCAACGTACGTCCCGACGTAGAGCTGAAAGTAAGCTAAATCCCGACGTAGAGCTGAAAGTAAGCTAAATCCCGACGTAGAGCTGAAAGTAAGCTAAATCCCGACGTAGAGCTGAAAGTAAGCTAAATCCCGACGTAGAGCTGAAAGTAAGCTAAATCCCGACGTAGAGCCCAACGCACGTCCCGACGTAGAGCTGAAAGTAAGCTAAATCCCGACGTAGAGCTGAAAGTAAGCTAAATCCCGACGTAGAGCTGAAAGTAAGCTAAATCCCGACGTAGAGCTGAAAGTAAGCTAAATCCCGACGTAGAGCTGAAAGTAAGCTAAATCCCGACGTAGAGCCCAACGCACGTCCCGACGTAGAGCTGAAAGTAAGCTAAATCCCGACGTAGAGCTGAAAGTAAGCTAAATCCCGACGTAGAGCTGAAAGTAAGCTAAATCCCGACGTAGAGCTGAAAGTAAGCTAAATCCCGACGTAGAGCTGAAAGTAAGCTAAATCCCGACGTAGAGCTGAAAGTAAGCTAAATCCCGACGTAGAGCCCAACGCACGTCCCGACGTAGAGCCCAACGCACGTCCCGACGTAGAGCTGAAAGTAAGCTAAATCCCGACGTAGAGCTGAAAGTAAGCTAAATCCCGACGTAGAGCTGAAAGTAAGCTAAATCCCGACGTGGAGCCCAACGCACGTCCCGACGTAGAGCCCAACGCACGTCCCGACGTAGAGCCCAACGCACGTCCCGACATAGAGCTGAAAGTTAGCTAACTACAGACGTAGAGCCCAACGCACGTCCCGACGTAGAGCCCAACGCACGTCCCGACGTAGAGCCCAACGCACGTCCCGACGTAGAGCCCAACGCACGTCCCGACGTAGAGCCCAACGCACGTCCCGACGTAGAGCCCAACGCACGTCCCGACGCAGAGCCGAAAGTAAGCTAAATCCCGACGCAGAGCCGAAAGTAAGCTAAATCCCGACGCAGAGCCGAAAGTAAGCTAAACCCCGACGCAGAGCCGAAAGTAAGCTAAACCCCGACGCAGAGCCGAAAGTAAGCTAAACCCCGACGCAGAGCCGAAAGTAAGCTAAACCCCGACGCAGAGCCGAAAGTAAGCTAAACCCCGACGTAGAGCCGAAAGTAAGCTAAACCCCGACGTAGAGCCGAAAGTAAGCTAAATCCCGACGTAGAGCCCAACGCACGTCCCGACGTAGAGCCCAACGCACGTCCCGACGTAGAGCCCAACGCACGTCCCGACGTAGAGCCCAACGCACGTCCCGACGTAGAGCCGAAAGTAAGCTAAACCCCGACGTAGAGCCGAAAGTAAGCTAAACCCCGACGTAGAGCCGAAAGTAAGCTAAACCCCGACGTAGAGCCCAACGCACGTCCCGACGTAGAGCCCAACGCACGTCCCGACGTAGAGCCCAACGCACGTCCCGACGTAGAGCCCAACGCACGTCCCGACGTAGAGCCCAACGCACGTCCCGACGTAGAGCTGAAAGTAAGCTAAATCCCGACGTAGAGCTGAAAGTAAGCTAAATCCCGACGTAGAGCTGAAAGTAAGCTAAATCCCGACGTAGAGATGAAAGTAAGCTAAATCCCAACGTAGAGCCCAACGCACGTCCCGACGTAGAGCCCAACGCACGTCCCGACGTAGAGCCCAACGCACGTCCCGACGTAGAGCCCAACGCACGTCCCGACGTAGAGCCCAACGCACGTCCCGACGTAGAGCTGAAAGTAAGCTAAATCCCGACGTAGAGCTGAAAGTAAGCTAAATCCCGACGTAGAGCTGAAAGTAAGCTAAATCCCGACGTAGAGCTGAAAGTAAGGTAAATCCCGACGTAGAGCTGAAAGTAAGCTAAATCCCGACGTAGAGCCCAACGCACGTCCCGACGTAGAGCCCAACGCACGTCCCGACGTAGAGCCCAACGCACGTCCCGACGTAGAGCCCAACGCACGTCCCGACGTAGAGCTGAAAGTAAGCTAAATCCCGACGTAGAGCTGAAAGTAAGCTAAATCCCGACGTAGAGCTGAAAGTAAGCTAAATCCCGACGTGGAGCCCAACGCACGTCCCGACGTGGAGCCCAACGCACGTCCCGACGTGGAGCCCAACGCACGTCCCGACGTGGAGCCCAACGCACGTCCCGACGGAGAGCTGAAAGTAAGCTAAATCCCGACGTAGAGCTGAAAGTAAGCTAAATCCCGACGTAGAGCTGAAAGTAAGCTAAATCCCGACGTAGAGCTGAAAGTAAGCTAAATCCCGACGTAGAGCCCAACGCACGTCCCGACGTAGAGCCCAACGCACGTCCCGACGTAGAGCCCAACGCACGTCCCGACGTAGAGCCCAACGCACGTCCCGACGTAGAGCCCAACGCACGTCCCGACGTAGAGCCGAAAGTAAGCTAAACCCCGACGTAGAGCCGAAAGTAAGCTAAACCCCGACGTAGAGCCGAAAGTAAACTAAACCCCGACGTAGAGCCGAAAGTAAGCTAAACCCCGACGTAGAGCCGAAAGTAAGCTAAATCCCGACGTAGAGCCGAAAGTAAGCTAAATCCCGACGTAGAGCCGAAAGTAAGCTAAATCCCGACGTAGAGCCCAACGCACGTCCCGACGTAGAGCCCAACGCACGTCCCGACGTAGAGCCCAACGCACGTCCCGACGTAGAGCCCAACGCACGTCCCGACGTAGAGCTGAAAGTAAGCTAAATCCCGACGTAGAGCTGAAAGTAAGCTAAATCCCGACGTAGAGATGAAAGTAAGCTAAATCCCGACGTAGAGCCCAACGCACGTCCCGACGTAGAGCCCAACGCACGTCCCGACGTAGAGCCCAACGCACGTCCCGACGTAGAGCCCAATGCACGTCCCGACGTAGAGCCCAACGCACGTCCCGACGTAGAGCCCAACGCACGTCCCGACGTAGAGCTGAAAGTAAGCTAAATCCCGACGTAGAGCTGAAAGTAAGCTAAATCCCGACGTAGAGCTGAAAGTAAGCTAAATCCCGACGTAGAGCTGAAAGTAAGCTAAATCCCGACGTAGAGCCCAACGCACGTCCCGACGTAGAGCCCAACGCACGTCCCGACGTAGAGCCCAACGCACGTCCCGACGTAGAGCCCAACGCACGTCCCGACGTAGAGCCCAACGCACGTCCCGACGTAGAGCTGAAAGTAAGCTAAATCCCGACGTAGAGCTGAAAGTAAGCTAAATCCCGACGTAGAGCTGAAAGTAAGCTAAATCCCGACGTAGAGCTGAAAGTAAGCTAAATCCCGACGTAGAGCCCAACGCACGTCCGAACGTAGAGCCCAACGCACGTCCCGACGTAGAGCCCAACGCACGTCCCGACGTAGAGCCCAACGCACGTCCCGACGTAGAGCCCAACGCACGTCCCGACGTAGAGCTGAAAGTAAGCTAAATCCCGACGTAGAGCTGAAAGTAAGGTAAATCCCGACGTAGAGCTGAAAGTAAGCTAAATCCCGACGTAGAGCTGAAAGTAAGCTAAATCCCGACGTAGAGCCCAACGCACGTCCCGACGTAGAGCCCAACGCACGTCCCGACGTAGAGCCCAACGCACGTACCGACGTAGAGCCCAACGCACGTCCCGACGTAGAGCCCAACGCACGTCCCGACGTAGAGCCCAACGCACGTCCCGACGTAGAGCCCAACGCACGTCCCGACGTAGAGCTGAAAGTAAGCTAAATCCCGACGTAGAGCTGAAAGTAAGCTAAATCCCGACGTAGAGCTGAAAGTAAGCTAAATCCCGACGTAGAGCTGAAAGTAAGCTAAATCCCGACGTAGAGCTGAAAGTAAGCTAAATCCCGACGTGGAGCCCAACGCACGTCCCGACGTGGAGCCCAACGCACGTCCCGACGTGGAGCCCAACGCACGTCCCGACGTAGAGCTGAAAGTAAGCTAAATACCGACGTAGAGCTGAAAGTAAGCTAAATCCCGACGTAGAGCTGAAAGTAAGCTAAATCCCGACGTAGAGCTGAAAGTAAGCTAAATCCCGACGTAGAGCTGAAAGTAAGCTAAATCCCGACGTAGAGCCCAACGCGCGTCCCGACGTAGAGCCCAACGCGCGTCCCGACGTAGAGCCCAACGCGCGTCCCGACGTAGAGCCCAACGCGCGTCCCGACGTAGAGCTGAAAGTAAGCTAAATCCCGACGTAGAGCCCAACGCACGTCCCGACGTAGAGCCCAACGCGCGTCCCGACGTAGAGCTGAAAGTTAGCTAAATCCCGACGTAGAGCCCAATGCACGTCCCGACGTAGAGCCGAAAGTTAGCTAAATCCCGACGTAGAGCCCAACGCACGTCCCGACGTAGAGCCGAAAGTAAGCTAAATCCCGACGTAGAGCCGAAAGTAAGCTAAATCCCGACGTAGAGCCGAAAGTAAGCTAAATCCCGACGTAGAGCCGAAAGTTAGCTAACTACAGACGTAGAGCCGAAAGTTAGCTAACTACAGACGTAGAGCCGAAAGTTAGCTAACTACAGACGTAGAGCCGAAAGTTAGCTAACTACAGACGTAGAGCCCAACGCGCGTCCCGACGTAGAGCCCAACGCGCGTCCCGACGTAGAGCCCAACGCGCGTCCCGACGTAGAGCCCAACGCGCGTCCCGACGTAGAGCTGAAAGTAAGCTAAATCCCGACGTAGAGGCCAACGCGCGTCCCGACGTAGAGCTGAAAGTAAGCTAAATCCCGACGTAGAGGCCAACGCGCGTCCCGACGTAGAGGCCAACGCGCGTCCCGACGTAGAGCCCAACGCGCGTCCCGACGTAGAGCCCAACGCGCGTCCCGACGTAGAGCTGAAAGTAAGCTAAATCCCGACGTAGAGCCCAACGCGCGTCCCGACGTAGAGCCCAACGCGCGTCCCGACGTAGAGCCCAACGCGCGTCCCGACGTAGAGCCCAACGCGCGTCCCGACGTAGAGCCCAACGCGCGTCCCGACGTAGAGCTGAAAGGAAGCTAACTACAGACGTGGAGCTGAAAGGAAGCTAACTACAGACGTGGAGCTGAAAGGAAGCTAACTACAGACGTAGAGCCCAACGCACGTCCCGACGTAGAGCTGAAAGTAAGCTAAATCCCGACGTAGAGCTGAAAGTAAGCTAAATCCCGACGTAGAGCTGAAAGTAAGCTAAATCCCGACGTAGAGCTGAAAGTAAGCTAAATCCCGACGTAGAGCCCAACGCGCATCCCGACGTGGAGCTGAAAGGAAGCTAACTACCGACGTGGAGCTGAAAGGAAGCTAACTACCGACGTGGAGCTGAAAGGAAGCTAACTACCGACGTGGAGCTGAAAGGAAGCTAACTACCGACGTGGAGCTGAAAGGAAGCTAACTACCGACGTGGAGCTGAAAGGAAGCTAACTACCGACGTAGAGCCCAAAGCACGTCGCGACGTAGAGCCCAACGCACGTCCCGACGTAGAGCTGAAAGTAAGCTAACTCCCGACGTAGAGCCCAACGCACGTCCCGACGTAGAGCTGAAAGTAAGCTAACTCCCGACGTAGAGCCCAACGCACGTCCCGACGTAGAGCTGAAAGTAGGCTAACTACAGACGTGGAGCTGAAAGTAGGCTAACTACAGACGTGGAGCTGAAAGTAGGCTAACTACAGACGTGGAGCCCAACGCACGTCCCGACGTGGAGCCCAACGCACGTCCCGACGTGGAGCCCAACGCACGTCCCGACGTAGAGCCCAACGCACGTCCCGACGTAGAGCTCAACGCACGTCCCGACGTAGAGCCCAACGCACGTCCCGACGTAGAGCTGAAAGTTAGCTAAATCCCGACGTAGAGCCCAAAGCACGTCCCGACGTAGAGCCCAAAGCACGTCCCGACGTAGAGCCCAACGCACGTCCCGACGTAGAGCTGAAAGTAAGCTAAATCCCGACGTAGAGCCCAAAGCACGTCCCGACGCAGAGCTGAAAGTAAGCTAAATCCCGACGCAGAGCTGAAAGTAAGCTAAATCCCGACGCAGAGCTGAAAGTAAGCTAACTACCGACGCAGAGCCCAACGCGCGTCCCGACGCAGAGCCCAACGCGCGTCCCGACGCAGAGCCCAACGCGCGTCCCGACGCAGAGCCCAACGCGCGTCCCGACGCAGAGCCCAACGCGCGTCCCGACGTAGAGCCCAACGCCCGTCCCGACGTAGAGCTGAAAGTAAGCTAAATCCCGACGTAGAGCCCAAAGCACGTCCCGACGCAGAGCTGAAAGTAAGCTAAATCCCGACGCAGAGCTGAAAGTAAGCTAAATCCCGACGCAGAGCTGAAAGTAAGCTAAATCCCGACGCAGAGCTGAAAGTAAGCTAACTCCCGACGCAGAGCTGAAAGTAAGCTAACTACCGACGCAGAGCCCAACGCGCGTCCCGACGCAGAGCCCAACGCGCGTCCCGACGCAGAGCCCAACGCGCGTCCCGACGCAGAGCCCAACGCGCGTCCCGACGCAGAGCTGAAAGTAAGCTAAATCCCGACGTAGAGCCCAAAGCACGTCCCGACGCAGAGCTGAAAGTAAGCTAAATCCCGACGCAGAGCTGAAAGTAAGCTAAATCCCGACGCAGAGCTGAAAGTAAGCTAAATCCCGACGCAGAGCCCAACGCGCGTCCCGACGCAGAGCCCAACGCGCGTCCCGACGCAGAGCCCAACGCGCGTCCCGACGCAGAGACCAACGCGCGTCCCGTCGCAGAGCTGAAAGTAAGCTAAATCCCGACGCAGAGCCCAACGCGCGTCCCGACGCAGAGCTGAAAGTAAGCTAAATCCCGACGCAGAGCCCAACGCGCGTCCCGACGCAGAGCCCAACGCGCGTCCCGACGCAGAGCTGAAAGTAAGCTAAATCCCGACGTAGAGCCCAAAGCGCGTCCCGACGTAGAGCTGAAAGTAAGCTAAATCCCGACGTAGAGCTGAAAGTAAGCTAAATCCCGACGTAGAGCTGAAAGTAAGCTAAATCCCGACGTAGAGCTGAAAGTAAGCTAAATCCCGACGTAGAGCTGAAAGTAAGCTAAATCCCGACGCAGAGCCCAACGCGCGTCCCGACGCAGAGCCCAACGCGCGTCCCGACGCAGAGCCCAACGCGCGTCCCGACGTAGAGCTGAAAGTAAGCTCAATCCCGACGTAGAGCCCAAAGCGCGTCCCGACGTAGAGCTGAAAGTAAGCTAAATCCCGACGTAGAGCTGAAAGTAAGCTAAATCCCGACGCAGAGCCCAACGCGCGTCCCGACGCAGAGCCCAACGCGCGTCCCGACGCAGAGCCCAACGCGCGTCCCGACGCAGAGCCCAACGCGCGTCCCGACGCAGAGCTGAAAGTAAGCTAAATCCCGACGTAGAGCTGAAAGTAAGCTAAATCCCGACGCAGAGCCCAACGCGCGTCCCGACGCAGAGCCCAACGCGCGTCCCGACGCAGAGCCCAACGCGCGTCCCGACGCAGAGCCCAAAACACGTCACGACGTAGAGCTAAATGTATGCTAAACCCCCACGTAGAGCCCAAAAACTATCCCGACGTAGAGCCCAACAGACGTCCCGACGTAGAGGCCAACACACGTCCCGACGTAGAGCTGAATGTAAGCTAAACCCCGAAGTAGAGCCCAACACACGTCCGGATGTAGAGCCCAGCACACGTCCCGACGTAGAGCTGAAAGTAAGCTAAACCCTGATGTAAAGCCCAACACACGTCCCGACGTAGAGCCCAACACACGTCCCGACTTGGAGCCCAACACACGTCTTGAAGTAGAGCTGAAAGTAAGCTAATTCCCGATGTAGAGCCCAACAGACGTCCCGACGTAGAGCCCAACACACGTCCCGACGTAGAGCCCAACACACGTCCCGAAGTAGAGCCCAACACACGTCCCGACGTATTCCCAACACACGTCCCGACGTAGAGCTGAAAGTAAGTTAAATCCTGATGTAGAGCCCAACACACGTCCAGACGTACAGCCCAACACACGTCCCGATGTAGAGGTGAAAGTAAGATAAATCCTGATGTAGAGCCCAACACACGTCCGACGTAGAGCCCAACACACGTCCGACGTAGAGCCCAACACACCTCCCGACGTAGAGCCCAACACACGTCCCGACGTAGAGCTGAAAGTAAGCTAAATCCTGATGTAGAGCCCAACACACGTCCCGACGTAGAGCTGAAAGTAAGCTAAATCCTGATGTAGAGCACAACACACGTCCCGCAGTAGAGCCCAACACACGTCCCGACGTAGAGCCCAACACACATCCCGACGTAGAGCCCAAAACATGTCCCGACGTAGAGCTGAAAGTAAGCTAAATCCTGATGTAGAGCCCAACACACGTCCCGACGTAGAGCCCAACACACGTCCCGACCTAGAGCCCAACACACGTCCGACGTAGAGCCCAACACACGTCCCGAAGTAGAGCTGAAAGTCAGCTAAATCCTGTTGTAGAGCCCAACACACGTCCCGACGTAGAGCCCAACACACGTCCCGACATAGAGCTGAAAGTAAGCTAAATCCTGATGTAGAGCCCAACACACGTCTAGACGTAGAGCCCAACACACGTCCCGACGTAGAGCCCAAGACACGTCCTGAGTAGAGCCCAACACACATCCCGACGTAGAGCTGAAAGTAAGCTAAATCCTGATGTAGAGCCCAACACACGTCTCGAAGTAGAGCCCAACACACGTCCCGACGTAGAGCCCAACACACGTCCCGATGTAGAGCGCAACACATGTCCCCACGTAGAGACCAACACACGTCCCCACGTAGAGCCCAACACACGTCCCCACGTAGAGCCCAACACACGTCCCGACGTAGAGCCCAACACACGTCCCGACGTAGAGCTGAAAGTAAGCTAAATCCTGATGTAGAGCCCAACACACGTCCCGACGTAGAGCTGAAAGTAAGATAAATCCTGATGTAGAGCCCAACACACGTCACGACGCAGAGCCCAACACACGTCGCGACGTAGAGCTGAAAGTAAGCTAAATCCAGATGTAGAGCCCAACACACGTCCCGACGTAGAGCCCAACACATGTCCCGACGTAGAGCTGAAAGTAAGCTAAAGCCTGATGTAGAGCCCAACACATGTCCCGATGTAGAGCCCAACGCACGTCCGACGTAGAGCCCAACACACGTCTCGACGTAGAGCCCAACACATGTCCCGACGTAGAGCTGAAAGTCAGCTAAATCGTGATGCAGAGCCCAACACACGTCCCACGTAGAGCTGAAAGTCAGCTAAATCGTGATGCAGAGCCCAACACACGTCCCGACGTAGAGCCCAAAAGAAGTCCCGACATAGAGCCCAACACACATCCCGACGTAGAGCCCAACAGACGTCCCGACGTAGGGCCCAACCCACGTCCCGATGTAGAGCCCAACCCACGTCCCGACTTACAGCTTAATGTATGCTAAACCCCCACGTAGAGCCCAAAAAACGTCCCGACGTAGAGTCCAACAGACGTCCCAACGTAGAGCCCAACAGACGTCCCGACGTAGAGCACAACACACGTCCCGACGTAGAGGTGAATGTAAGCTAAACCCCGAAGTAGAGCCCAACACACGTCCGGATGTAGAGCCCAGCACACGTCCCGACGTAGAGCCCAACACACGTCCGGATGTAGAGCCCAGCAGACGTCCCGACGTAGAGCCCAGCACACGTCGCGACGTAGAGCTGAAAGTAAGCTAAACCCTGATGTAGAGCCCAACACACGTCCCGACATAGAGCCTAACACACGTCCCGACGTAGAGCCCAACACACGTCCCGAAGTAGAGCTGAAAGTAAGCTAATTCCCGACGTAGAACCCAACAGACGTCCCGACGTAGAGCCCAACAGACGTCGCGACGTAGAGTCCAACACTCGTCCCGACGTAGAGCCCAACAGACGTCGCGACGTAGAGCCCAACACACGTCCCGACGTATTCGCAACACACGTCCCGACGTAGAGCTGAAAGTAAGTTAAATCCTGAAGTAAAGCCCAACACACGTCCCGACGTAGAGCTGAATGTAAGTTAAATCCTGATGTAGAGCCCAACACACGTCCAGACATAGAGCCCAACACACGTCCCGACGTAGAGCTGAAAGTAAGATAAATCCTGATGTAGAGCCCAACACACGTCCCGACGTAGAGCCCAACACACGTCCCGACGTAGAGCCCAACACACGTCCCGAAGTAGAGCTGAAAGTCAGCTAAATCCTGATGTAGAGCCCAACACACGTCCCGACGTAGAGCCCAACACACGTCCCGACGTAGAGCCCAACACACGTCCCGAAGTAGAGCCCAACACACGTCCCGACATAGAGCTGAAAGTAAGCTAAATCCTGATGTAGAGCCCAACACACGTCCCGACGTAGAGCCGAACACACGTCCCGACATAGAGCCCAACACACGTCCCGACGTAGTGCCCAACACACGTGCCCACGTAGAGCCCAACACATTTCCCCACGTATAGCCCAAAACACGTCCCGACGTAGAGCCCAACACACGTCCCGACGTAGAGCTGAAAGTAAGCTAAATCCTGATGTAGAGCCCAACACACGTCCCGACGCATAGCCCAACACATGTCCCGACGTAGAGCTGAAAGTAAGCTAAATCCTGATGTAGAGCCCAACACACGTCCCGACGTAGAGCCCAACGCACGTCCGACGTAGAGCCCAACAGACGTCCCGACGTAGAGCCCAACAGACGTCCCAACGTAGAGCCCAACACACGTCCCGACGTAGAGCTGAAAGTAAGCTAAACCCTGATGTAGAGCCCAACACACATCCCGACGTAGAGCCCAACACACCTCCCGACGTAGAGCTGAATGTAAGCTAAACCCCGAAGTAGAGCCCAACACACGTCCGGATGTAGAGCCCAACACACGTCCCGACGTAGAGCCCAACAGACGTCCCGACGTAGAGCCCAACAGACGTCCCGACGTATAGCCCAACACACGTCCCGACGTAGAGCCCAACACACGTTCCGACGTAGAGCTAAATGTATGCTAAACCCACACGTAGAGCCCAAAAAACGTCCCGACGTAGAGTCCAACAGACGTCCCGACGTAGAGCCCAACACACTTCTCGACATAGAGCCCAACACACGTCCCGACATAGAGCCCAACACACGTCCAGACGTAGAGCTGGAAGTAAGCTAAATCGTGATGCAGAGCCCAACAGACGTCCCGAAGTAGAGCCCAACAGACGTCCCGACGTAGAGCTGAAAGGAAGCTAAATCCTGATGTAGAGACCAACACACGTCACGACGCAGAGCCCAACACACGTCGCGACGTAGAGCTGAAAGTAAGCTAAATCCAGATATAGAGCCCAACACACGTCGCGACGTAGAGCTGAAAGTAAGCTAAATCCAGATATAGAGCCCAACACATGTCCCGACGTAGAGCTGAAAGTTAGCTAACTACAGACGTAGAGCCCAACACACGTCCCGAGGTAGAGCCCAACACACGTCCCGACGTAGAGCCCAACGCACGTTCCGACGTAGATCTGAAAGTTAGCTAACTACAGACGTAGAGCCCAACACAGGTCCCGACGTAGAGCTGAAAGTTAGCTAACTACAGACGTAGAGCCCAACACACGTCCCGACGTAGAGCCCAACACACGTCCCGACGTAGAGCTGAAAGTAACGTAAACCCTGATGTAGACCCCAACACACGTCCCGACGCAGAGCCCAAAGCACGTCCCGACGTAGAGCTGAATCTAAGCTAAACCGCGACGTAGAGCCCAACACACGTCCCTACGTAGAACCCAACACATGTCCCGACGTAGAGCCCAACACACGTCCCGACGTAGAGATGAAAGGAAGCTAAATCCTGATGTAGAGACCAACACACGTCCCGACGTAGAGCCCAACACACGTCCCGACGTAGAGCCCAACACACGTCCCGAAGTAGAGCCCAACACACGTCCCGACGTAGAGCTGAAAGGAAGCTAAATCCTGATGTAGAGACCAACACACGTCACGACGCAGAGCCCAACACACGTCCCGACGTAGAGCTGAAAGTAAGCTAAACCCTGATGTAGAGCCCAACACACGTCCCGACGTAGAGCCCAACGCACGTCCGACGTAGAGCCCAACAGACGTCCCGACGTAGAGCCCAACACACGTCCCAACGTAGAGCCCAACACACGTCCCAATGTAGAGCTGAAAGTAAGCTAAACCCTGATGTAGAGCCCAACACACATCCCGACGTAGAGCCCAACACACGTCCCAACGTAGAGCTCGACACACCTCCCGACGTAGAGCTGAATGTAAGTTAAACCACGAAATAGAGCCCAACACACGTCTGGATGTAGAGCCCAACACACGTCCCGACGTAGAGCCCAACAGACGTCCCGACGTAGAGCCCAACAGACGTCCCAACGTAGAGCCCAACACACGTCCCGACATAGAGCCCAACACACGTCCCGACGTATTCCCAACACACCTCCCGACGTGGAGCTGAAAGTCAGCTAAATCGTGATGCAGAGCCCAACACACTTAACGACGCAGAGCCCAACAGACGTCCCGACGTAGAGCCCAACACACGTCCCGACGTAGAGCCCAACAGACGTCCCGACGTAGGGCCGAACCCACGTCCCGACGTAGAGCCCAACACACGTCCCGACGTAGAGCCCAACAGACGTCCCGACGTAGGGCCCAACCCACGTCCCGACGTATAGCCCAACACACGTCCCGACGTAGAGCCCAAAACACGTCCCGACGTAGAGCTAAATGTATGCTAAACCCCCACGTAGAGCCCAAAAAATATCCCGACGTAGAGCCCAACAGACGTCCCGACGTAGAGGCGAACACACGTCCCGACGTAGAGCTGAATGTAAGCTAAACCCCGAAGTAGAGCCCAACACACGTCCGGATGTAGAGCCCAACACACGTCCCGACGTAGAGCTGAAAGTAAGCTAAACCCTGATGTAAAGCCCAACACACGTCCCGAAGTAGAGCCCAACACACGTCCCGACTTGGAGCCCAACACACGTCTTGAAGTAGAGCTGAAAGTAAGCTAATTCCCGATGTAGAGCCCAACAGACGTCCCGACGTAGAGCCCAACACACGTCCCGACGTAGAGCCCAACACACGTCCCGAAGTAGAGCCCAACACACGTCCTGACGTATTCCCAACACACGTCCCGACGTAGAGCCCAACACACGTCCCCACGTAGAGCCCAACACACGTCCCGACGTAGAGCCCAACACACGTCCCGACGTAGAGCTGAATGTAAGCTAAATCCTGATGTAGAGCCCAACACACGTCCAGACGTACAGCCCAACACACGTCCCGACGTAGAGCTGAATGTAAGTTAAATCCTTATGTAGATCCCAACACACGTCCAGACATAGAGCCCAACACACGTCCCGACGTAGAGCTGAAAGTAAGATAAATCCTGATGTAGAGCCCAACACACGTCCGACGTAGAGCCCAACACACGTCCCGACGTAGAGCCCAACACACGTCCCGACGTAGAGCTGAAAGTAAGCTAAATCCTGATGTAGAGCCCAACACACGTCCCGACGTAGAGCCCAACACACGTCCCGACCTAGAGCCCAACACACGTCCGACGTAGAGCCCAACACACGTCCGACGTAGAGCCCAACACACGTCCCGACGTAGAGCCCAACACACGTCCCAACATAGAGCTGAAAGTAAGCTAAATCCTGATGTAGAGCCCAACACACGTCTAGACGTAGAGCCCAACACACGTCGCGACGTAGAGCCCAACACACGTCCTGAGTAGAGCCCAACACACATCCCGACTTAGAGCTGAAAGTAAGGTAAATCCTGATGTAGAGCCCAACACACGTCCCGACGTAGAGCCCAACACATGTCCCGACGTAGAGCTGAAAGTAAGCTAAATCCTGATGTAGAGCCCAACACACGTCCCGATGTAGAGCCCAACGCACGTCCGACGTAGAGCCCAACACACGTCCCGACGTAGAGAACAACACACGTCCCGACGTAGAGCTGAAAGTCAGCTAAATCGTGATGCAGAGCCCAACACACGTCCCACGTAGAGCTGAAAGTCAGCTAAATCGTGATGCAGAGCCCAACACACGTCCCGAGGCAGAGCCCAACATAAGTCCCGACATAGAGCCCAACACACATCCCGACGTAGAGCCCAACAGACGTCCCGACGTAGGGCCCAACCCACGTCCCGACGTAGGATCCAACCCACGTCCCGACGTAGAGCCCAACACACGTCCCGACGTACAGCTGAATGTATGCTAAACCCCTACGTAGAGCCCAACAAACGTCCCAACGTAGAGCCCAACAGACGTCCCGACGTAGAGCCCAACACACGTCCCAACGTAGAGCCCAACACACGTCCCGACGTAGAGGTGAATGTAAGCTAAACCCCGAAGTAGAGCCCAACACACGTCCGGATGTAGAGCCCAGCACACGTCCCGACGTAGAGCCCAACACACGTCCGGATGTAGAGCCCAGCAGACGTCCTGACGTAGAGCCCAGCACACGTCGCGACGTAGAGCTGAAAGTAAGCTAAACCCTGATGTAGAGCCCAACACACGTCCCGACATAGAGCCTAACACACGTCCCGACGTAGAGCCCAACACACTTCCCGAAGTATAGCTGAAAGTAAGCTAATTCCCGACGTAGAGCCCAACAGACGTCCCGACGTAGAGCCCAACAGACGTCGCGACGTAGAGTCCAACACACGTCCCGACGTAGAGCCCAACAGACGTCGCGACGTAGAGCCCAACACACGTCCCGACGTATTCCCAACACACGTCCCGACGTAGAGCTGAAAGTAAGTTAAATCCTGAAGTAAAGCCCAACACACGTCCCGACGTAGAGCCCAACACACGTCCCGACGAAGAGCTGAATGTAAGTTAAATCCTGATGTAGAGCCCAACACACGTCCAGACATAGAGCCCAACACACGTCCTGACGTAGAGCTGAAAGTAAGCTAAATCCTGATGTAGAGCCCAACACACGTCCCGACGTAGAGCCCAACACACGTCCCGACGTAGAGCCCAACACACGTCCCGAAGTAGAGCTGAAAGTCAGCTAAATCCTGATGTAGAGCCCAACACACGTCCCGACGTAGAGCCCAACACACGTCCCGAAGTAGAGCCCAACACACGTCCCGACATAGAGCTGAAAGTAAGCTAAATCCTGATGTAGAGCCCAACACACGTCCCGACGTAGAGCTGAAATTAAGCTAAATCCTGATATAGAGCCCAACACACGTCCCAACGTAGAGCCGAACACACGTCCCGACGTAGAGCCCAACACACGTCCCGACGTAGTGCCCAACACACGTCCCCACGTAGAGCCCATCACACGTCCCCACGTAGAGCCCAAAACACGTCCCGACGTAGAGCCCAACACACGTCCCGACGTAGAGCTGAAAGTAAGCTAAATCCTGATGTAGAGCCCAACACACGTCACGACGCAGAGCCCAACCCACGTCGCGACGTAGAGCTGAAAGTAAGCTAAATCCAGATGTAGAGCCCAACACACGTCCCGACGTAGAGCCCAACACATGTCCCGACGTAGAGCTGAATGTAAGCTAAACCCCGAAGTAGAGCCCAACACACGTCCGGATGTAGAGCCCAACACACGTCCCGACGTAGAGCCCAACAGACGTCGCGACGTAGAGCTGAAAGTAATATAAATCCTGATATAGAGCCCAACACACGTCCCGACGTAGAGCCCAACACACATCCCGACGTACAGCCCAACACACGTCCGACGTAGAGCCCAACACACGTCCCGACGTAAAGCCCAACACAGGTCCCGACGTAGAGCCCAACACACGTCCCGACGTAGAGCCCAACACACGTCCCGACATAGAGCTGAAAGTAAGCTAAATCCTGATGTAAAGCCCAACACATGTCCCGACGTAGAGACCAACACACGTCGCGACGTAGAGCCCAACACACGTCCCGACATAGAGCTGAAAGTAAGCTAAATCCTGATGTAGAGCCCAACACACGTCCCGACGTAGAGCCCAACACACGTCCCGACGTAGAGCCCAACACACGTCCCGACGTATTCCCAACACACGTCCCGACGTTGAGCTGAAAGTAAGTTAAATCCTGATGTAGAGCCCAACACACGTCCCGACGTAGAGCCCAACACACGTCCCGACGTAGACCTGAATGTAAGTTAAATCCTGATGTAGAGCCCAACAGACGTCCAGACGTAGAGCCCAACACACGTCCCGACGTAGAGCTGAAAGTAAGATAAATCCTGATGTAGAGCCCAACACACGTCCCGACGTAGAGCCCAACACACGTCCCGACGTAGAGCACAACACACGTCCCGACGTAGAGCCCAACACACGTCCCGACGTACAGCTGAATGTATGCTAAACCCCCACGTAGAGCCCAACAAACATCCCAACGTATAGCCCAACAGACGTCCCGACGTAGAGCCGAACACACGTCCCAACGTAGAGCCCAACACACGTCCCGACGTAGAGGTGAACGTAAGCTAAACCCCGAAGTAGAGCCCAACACACGTCCGGATGTAGAGCCCAGCACACGTCCCGACGTAGAGCCCAACACACGTCCGGATGTATAGCCCAGCAGACGTCCCGACGTAGAGCCCAGCACACGTCGCGACGTAGAGCTGAAAGTAAGCTAAAACCTGATGTAGAGCCCAACACACGTCCCGACATAGAGCCTAACACACGTCCCGACGTAGAGCCCAACACACGTCCCGAAGTAGAGCTGAAAGTAAGCTAATTCCCGACGTAGAGCCCAACAGACGTCCCGACGTAGAGCCCTACGCACGTCCCGACGTATTCCCAACACACGTCCCGACGTAGAGCTGAAAGGAAGTTAAATCCTGAAGTAAAGCCCAACACACTTCCCGACGTAGAGCCCAACACACGTCCCGACGTACAGCTGAATGTATGCTAAACCCCCACGTAGAGCCCAACAAACGTCCCGACGTAGAGCCCAACACACGTCCCATCGTAGAGCCCAACACACGTCCCGACGTAGAGGTGAATGTAAGCTAAACCCCGAAGTAGAGCCCAACACACGTCCGGATGTAGAGCCCATCACACGTCCCGACGTAGAGCCCAACACACGTCCGGATGTAGAGCCCAGCAGACGTCCCGACGTAGAGCCCAGCACACGTCGCGACGTAGAGCTCAAAGTAAGCTAAAACCTGATGTAGAGCCCAACACACGTCCCGACATAGAGCCTAACACACGTCCCGACGTAGAGCCCAACACACGTCCCGAAGTAGAGCTGAAAGTAAGCTAATTCCCGACGTAGAGCCCAACAGACGTCCCGACGTAGAGCCCAACAGACGTCGCGACGTAGAGTCCAACACACGTCCCGACGTAGAGCCCAACAGACGTCGCGACGTAGAGCCCAACACACGTCCCGACGTATTCCCAACACACGTCCCGACGTAGAGCTGAAAGTAAGTTAAATCCTGAAGTAAAGCCCAACACACGTCCCGACGTAGAGCCCAACACACGTCCCGACGAAGAGCTGAATGTAAGTTAAATCCTGATGTAGAGCCCAACACACGTCCCGACATAGAGCCCAACACACGTCCCGACGTAGAGCTGAAAGTCAGCTAAATCGTGATGTAGAGCCCAACACACGTCCCGACGTAGAGCCCAACACACGTCCCGAAGTAGAGCCCAACACACGTCCCAACATAGAGCTGAAAGTAAGCTAAATCCTGATGTAGAGCCCAACACACGTCCCGACGTAGAGCCCAAGACACGTCCCGACGTAGAGCCCAACACACGTCCCGACGTAGAGCTGAAAGTAAGCTAAATCCTGATATAGAGCCCAACACACGTCCCAACGTAGAGCCGAACACACGTCCCGACGTAGAGCCCAACACACGTCCCGACGTAGTGCCCAACAACGTCCCCACGTAGAGCCCAAAACATGTCCCGACGTAGAGCCCAACACACGTCCCGACGTAGAGCTGAAAGTAAGCTAAATCCTGATGTAGAGCCCAACACACGTCACGACGCAGAGCCCAACACACGTCGCGACGTAGAGCTGAAAGTAAGCTAAATCCAGATGTAGAGCCCAACACACGTCCCGCCGTAGAGCCCAACACATGTCCCGACGTAGAGCTGAAAGTAAGCTAAATCCTGATGTAGAGCCCAAGACACGTCCCGACGTAGAGCCCAACGCACGTCCGATGTAGAGCCCAACAGTCGTCCCGACGTAGAGCCCAACAGACGTCCCGACGTAGAGCCCAACACACGTCCCGACGTAGAGCTGAAAGTAAGCTAAACCCTGATGTAGAGCCCAACACACATCCCGACGTAGAGCCCAACACACGTCCCAACGTAGAGCTCAACACACGTCCCGACGTAGAGCTGAATGTAAGCTAAACCCCGAAGGAGAGCCCAACATACGTCCGGATGTAGAGCCCAACACACGTCCCTACGTAGAGCCCAACAGACGTCCCGACGTAGAGCCCAACACACGTCCCGACGTAGAGCCCAACACACGTCCCGACGTATTCCCAACACACCTCCCGACGTAGAGCTGAAAGTAAGTTAAATCCTGATGTAGAGCCCAAAACACGTCCCGACGTAGAGCCCAACACACGTCCCGACGTAGAGCTGAAAGTAAGCTAAATCCTGATGTAGAGCCCAACACACGTCCAGACATAGAGCCCAACACACATCCCGACGTAGAGCTGAAAGTAAGATAATCCTGATGTAGAGCCCAACACACGTCCCGACGTAGAGCCCAACACATGTCCGACGTAGAGCCCAACACACGTCCTGACGTAGAGCCCAGCACACGTCCCGACGTAGAGCCCAACACACGTCCCGACGTAGAGCCCAACACACGTCCCGACGTATTCCCAAGACACGTCCCGACGTAGAGCTGAAAGTAAGTTAAATACTGATGTAGAGCCCAACACACGTCCCGACGTAGAGCCCAACACACGTCCCGACGTAGAGCTGAAAGTAAGATAAATCCTGATATAGAGCCGAACACACGTCCCGACGTAGAGCCCAACACACATCCCGACGTACAGCCCAACACACGTCCGACGTAGAGCCCAACACACGTCCCGACGTAAAGCCCAACACACGTCCCGACGTAGAGCTGAAAGTAAGCTAAATCCTGATGTAGAGCCCAACAGACGTCCCGACGTAGAGCTGAAAGTAAGCTAAATCCTGATGTAGAGCACAACACACGTCCCGAAGTAGAGCCCAACACACGTCCCGACGTAGAGCCCAACACACGTCCCGACGTAGAGCCCAACACACGTCCCGACTTAGACCTGAATGTAAGTTAAATCCTGATGTATAGCCCAACAGACATCCAGACGTAGAGCCCAACACACGTCCCGACGTAGAGCCCAACACACGTCCGACGTAGAGCCCAGCAGACGTCCGACGTAGCGCTGAAAGTCAGCTAAATCCTGATGTAGAGCCCAACACACGTCCCGACGTAAATCCCAACAGACGTCCCGACGTAGAGCCCAACACACGTCCCGACGTAGAGATGAATGTAAGCTAAACCCCGACGTAGAGCACAACACACGTCCCGACGTGGAGCCCAACACACGTCCCGACGTAGAACTGAAAGTTAGCTAACTACAGACGTAGAGCCCAACACATATCCCGACGTAGAGCCCAACACACGTCCCGACGTAGACCCCAACAAACGTCCCGACGTAGAGTCCAACAGACGTCCCGACGTATAGCCCAACCCACGTCCCGACGTAGAGCCCAACCCACGTCCCGACGTAGAGCCCAACCCACGTACCAACATATTCCCAACACACGTCCCGACGCAGAGTTGAAAGTAAGTTAAATCCTGATGTAGAGCCCAACACACGTCCCGACGTAGAGCCCAACACACGTCCCGACGTAGAGCTGAATGTAAGTTAAATCCTGATGTAGAGCCCATCACACGTCCAGACGTACAGCCCAACACACGTCCCGACGTAGAGATGAAAGTAAGCTAAATCCTGATGTAGAGCACAGCACACGTCCCGCAGTAGAGCCCAACACACGTCCCGACGTAGAGCCCAACACACGTCCCGACCTAGAGCCCAACACACGTCCGACATAGAGCCCAACACATGTCCGACGTAGAGCCCAACACACGTCCGAAGTAGAGCCCAACACACGTCCCGAAGTAGAGCTGAAAGTAAGCTAAATCCTGTTGTACAGCCCAACAGACGTCCCGACGTAGAGCCCAACAGACGTCCCGACGTAGAGCGCAACACACGTCCCGAGTAGAGCCCAACACACGTCCCGACGTAGAGCTGAAAGTAAGCTAAATCCTGATGTAGAGCCCAACAGACGTCCCGACGTAGAGCCCAACACATGTCCCGACGTAGAGCTGAAATTAAGCTAAATCCTGATGTAGAGCACAACACACGTCCCGAAGTAGAGCCCAAGACACGTCCCGACGTAGAGCCCAACACACATCCCGACGTAGAGCCCAACACACGTCCCCACGTAGAGCCCAACACACGTCCGGATGTAGAGCCCAACACACGTCCCGACGTAGAGCACAACACACGTCCCGACGTAGAGCTGAAAGTAAGCTAAATCCTGATGTAGAGCCCAACACACGTCCCGACGTAGAGCTTAAAGTAAGCTAAATCCTGATGTAGAGCCCAACACACGTCTAGACGTAGAGCCCAACACACGTCCCAACGTAGAGCCCAACACACGTCCCGACATAGAGCTCAAAGTAAGGTAAATCCTGATGTAGAGCCAAAAACACGTCTAGACGTAGAGACCAACACACGTCCCAACGTAGAGCCCAACACACGTCCCGACCGAGAGCCGAACACACATCCCGAAGTAGAGCCCAACACACGTCCCAACGTAGAGCCCAAAACACGTCCCAACGTAGAGCCCAACACACGTCCCGAATTACAGCCCAACACACGTCCCGACGCAGAGCTGAATGTATGCTAAACCCCCACGTAGAGCCCAACAAACGTCCCGATGTAGAGCCCAACAGACGTCCCGACGTAGAGCCCAACACACGTCCCGACTTAGAGCTGAATGTAACCTAAACCCCGACGTACAGACCAGCACAGGTCCCGACGTAGAGCCCAGCACACGTCCCGACGTAGAGCCCAGCACACGTCCCGACGTAGAGCTGAATGTAAGCTAAACCCTGATGTAGAGCCCAACACACGTCCCGACGTATAGCCCAACACACGTCCCTACGTACAACACAACCCACGTCCCGACGTAGAGCAGAAAGTAAGCTAAATCCTGATGTAGAGCCCAACACAAGTCCCGAAGTAGAGCCCAACACACGTCCCGAAGTACAGCCCAACACACGTCCCGACGCAGAGCTGAATGTATGCTAAACCCCCACGTAGAGCCCAACAAACGTCCCGACGTAGAGCCCAACACACGTCCCGACGTAGAGCCCAACACACGTCCCGACGTAGAGATGAAAGTTAGCTAACTACAGACATAGAGCCCAACACACGTTCCGACGTAGAGCCCAACACACGTCCCGACATGGAGCCCAACACACGTCCCGACGTGGAGCCCAACACACGTCCCGACGTAGAGCTGAATGTATGCTAAACCCCCACGTAGAGCCCAACAAACGTCCCGACGTAGAGCCCGACAGACGTCCCAACGTAGAGCTCAACACACGTCCCGACGCAGAGCCCAACACACGTCCCGACGTAGAGCTGAATGTAAGCTAAACCCCGACGTAGAGCCCAGCACACGTCCCGACGTAGAGCCCAGCACACGTCCCGACGTAGAGCTGAAAGTATGCTAAATCCTGATGTAGAGCCCAACACACGTCCCGACGTATAGCCCAACACACGTCCCGACGTAGAGCCCAACACATGTCCCGACGTAGAGCCCAACACATGTCCCGACGTAGAGCTGAAAGTAAGCTAAATCCTGATGTAGAGCCCAACACACGTCCCGACGTAGAGCCCAACACACGTCCCGACGTAGAGCCCAACACACGTCTCGACGTAGAGCCCAACACACGTCCCGAGGTAGAGCCCAACGCACGTCCCGACGTGGAGCCCAACACACGTCCCGACGTAGAGCCCAACACACTTCCCGACGTAGAGCCCAACACACGTCCCGACGTAGAGCTGAAAGTAAGCTAAATCCTGATGTAGAGCCCAACACACGTCCCGACGTAGAGCCCAACACACGTCCCGACGTAGAGCTGAAAGTAAGCTAAATCCTGATGTACAGCCCAACACACGTCCCGACGTAGAGCCCAACACACGTCCCGACGTAGAGCCCGACACACGTCCCGACGTAGAGCTGAATAGAAGCTAAATCTTGATGTAGAGCCCAACACACTTCCCGACGTAGAGCCCAACACACTTCCCGACGTAGAGCCCAACACACGTCCCGACGTAGAGCCGAAAGTAAGCTAAATCCTGATATAGAGCCCAACACACGTCCCGACGGAGAGCCCAACGCACGTCCCGACGTAGAGACCAACGCAGGTCCCGACGTAGAGCCCAACGCACGTCCCGACGTAGAGCTGAAATTTAGCTAACTACAGACGCAGAGCCCGACACACGTCCAGACGTAGAGCCCAACACACGTCCCGACGTAGAGCCCAACAGACGTCCCGAGATAGAGCCCAACGCACGTCCCGACGTAGAGCCCAACACACGTCCCGACGTAGAGCCCAACACACGTCCCGACGTAGAGCTTAATGGAAGCGAAATCTTGATGTAGAGCCCAACACACTTCCCGACGTAGAGCCCAACACACTTCCCGACGTAGAGCCCAACACACGTCCCGACGTAGAGCTGAAAGTAAGCTAAATCCTGATGTAGAGCCCAGCAGACGTCCCGACGTAGAGCCCAACACACGTCCCGACGTAGAGCTGAAAGTAAGCTAAATCCTGATGTAGAGCTCAACACACGTCACGACGCAGAGCCCAACACACGTCGCGACGTAGAGCTGAAAGTAAGCTAAATCCAGATGTAGAGCCCAACACACGTCCCGACGTAGAGCCCAACACATGTCCCGACGTAGAGCTGAAAGTAAGCTAAATCCTGATGTAGAGCCCAACACACGTCCCGATGTAGAGCCCAACGCACGTCCGACGTAGAGCCCAACAGACATCCTGACGTAGAGCCCAACACACGTCCCGACGTAGAGCCCAACACACGTCCCGACGTAGAGCTGAAAGTAAGCTAAACCCTGATGTAGAGCCCAACACACATCCCGACGTAGAGCCCAACACACGTCCCAACGTAGAGCTCAACACACGTCCCGACGTAGAGCTGAATGTAAGCTAAACCCCGAAGTAGAGCCCGACACACGTCCGGATGTAGAGCCCAACACACGTCCCGACGTAGAGCCCAACAGACGTCCCGTCGTAGAGCCCAACAGACGTCCCGACGTTGAGCCCAACACACGTCCCGACATAGAGCCCAACATACGTCCCGACGTATTCCCAACACACCTCCCGACGTAGAGCTGAAAGTAAGTTAAATCCTGATGTAGAGCCAAAAACACGTCCCGACGTAGAACCCAACACACGTCCCGACGTAGAGCTGAAAGTAAGCTAAATCCTGATGTAGAGCCCAACACACGTCCAGACGTAGAGCCCAACACACATCGCGACGTAGAGCTGAAAGTAAGATAATCCTGATGTAGAGCCCAACACACGTCCGACGTAGAGCCCAACACACGTCCCGACGTAGAGCTCAACACACGTCCGACACAGAGCCCAACACACGTCCTGACGTAGAGCCCAGCACACGTCCCGACGTAGAGCCCAACCCACGTCCGACGTAGAGCCCAACACACGTCCCGACGTAGAGCCCAACACACGTCCCGACGTAGAGCTGAATGTAAGTTAAATCCTGATGTAGAGCCCAACAGACGTCCAGACGTAGAGCGCAACACACGTCCCGACGTAGAGCTGAAAGTAAGATAAATCCTGATATAGAGCCCAACACACGTCCCGACGTAGAGCCCAACACACATCCCGACGTACAGCCCAACACACGTCCGACGTAGAGCCCAGCAGACGTCCGACGTAGCGCTGAAAGTCAGCTAAATCCTGATGTAGAGCCCAACACACGTCCCGACGTAAATCCCAACACACGTCCCGACGTAGAGCCCAACACACGTCCCGACGTAGTGCCCAACACACGTCCCGACATAGAGCTGAAAGTAAGCTAAATCCTGATGTAGATCCCAACACACGTCCCGACGTAGAGACCAACACACGTCGCGACGTAGAGCCCAACACACGTCCCGACATAGAGCTGAAAGTAAGCTAAATCCTGATGTAGAGCACAACAGACGTCCCGACTTAGAGCTGAAAGTAAGCTAAATCCTGATGTAGAGCACAACACACGTCCCGAAGTAGAGCCCAACACACGTCCCGACGTAGAGCCCAACACACGTCCCGACGTATTCCCAACACACGTCCCGAACTAGAGCTGAAAGTAAGTTAAATAATGATGTAGAGCCCAACACACGTCCCGACGTAGAGCCCAACACACGTCCCGACGTAGACCTGAATGTAAGTTAAATCCTGATGTAGAGCCCAACAGACGTCCAGACGTAGAGCCCAACACACGTCCCGACGTATTCCCAACAGACGTCCCGACGTAGAGCTGAAAGTAAGTTAAATCCTGAAGTAAAGCCCAACACACGTCCCGACGTAGAGCCGAACACACGTCCCGACGAAGAGCTGAATGTAAGTTAAATCCTGATGTAGAGCCCAACACACGTCCAGACATAGAGCCCAACACACGTCCCGACATAGAGCTGAAAGTAAGATAAATCCTGATGTAGAGCCCAACACACGTCCCGACGTAGAGCCCAACACACGTCCCGACGTAGAGCCCAACACACGTCCCGACGTAGTGCTGAAAGTCAGCTAAATCCTGATGTAGAGCCCAACACACGTCCCGACGTAGAGCCCAACACACGTCCCGAAGTAGAGCCCAACACACGTCCCGACATAGAGCTGAAAGTAAGCTAAATCCTAATGTAGAGCCCAACACACGTCCCGACGTAGAGCCCAAGACAAGTCTTGACGTAGAGCCCAACACACGTCCCGATGTAGAGCTGAAAGTAAGCTAAATCCTGATATAGAGCCCAACACACGTCCCAACGTAGAGCCGAACACACGTCCCGAGGTAGAGCACAACACACGTTCCGACGTAGTGCCCAACACACGTCCCCACGTAGATCCCATCACACGTCCCCACGTAGAGCCCAATACACGTCCCGACGTAGAGCCCAACACACGTCCCGACGTAGAGCTGAAAGTAAGCTAAATCCTGATGTAGAGCCCAACACACGTCATGACGCAGAGCCCAACACACGTCGCGACGTAGAGCTGAAAGTAAGCTAAATCCAGATGTAGAGCCCAACACACGTCCCGACGTAGAGCCCAACACATGTCCCGACGTAGAGCTGAAAGTAAGCTAAATCCTGATGTAGAGCCCAGCACACGTCCCGACGTAGAGCCCAACGCACGTCCGACGTAGAGCCCAACAGACGTCCCGACGTAGACCTGAATGTAAGTTAAATCCTGAAGTAAAGGCCAACACACGTCCCGACGTAGAGCCCAACACACGTCCCGACGAAGAGCTGAATGTAAGTTAAATCCTGATGTAGAGCCCAACACACGTCCAGACATAGAGCCCAACACACGTCCCGACATAGAGCTGAAAGTAAGATAAATCCTGATGTAGAGCCCAACACACGTCCCGACGTAGAGCCCAACACATGTCCCGACGTAGAGCCCAACACACGTCCCGACGTAGTGCTGAAAGTCAGCTAAATCCTGATGTAGAGCCCAACACACGTCCCGACGTAGAGCCCAACACACGTCCCGAAGTAGAGCCCAACACACGTCCCGACGTAGAGCTGAAAGTAAGCTAAATCCTAATGTAGAGCCCAACACACGTCCCGACGTAGAGCCCAAGACACGTCCCGACGTAGAGCCCAACACACGTCCCGACGTAGAGCTGAAAGTAAGCTAAATCCTGATACAGAGCCCAACACACGTCCCAACGTAGAGCCGAACACACGTCCGACGTAGAGCCCAACACACGTCCCGACGTAGTGCCCAACACACGTCCCCACGTAGATCCCATCACACGTCCCCACGTAGAGCCCAAAACACGTCCCGACGTAGAGCCTAACACACGTCCCGACGTAGAGCTGAAAGTAAGCTAAATCCTGATATAGAGCCCAACACACGTCACGACGCAGAGCCCAACACACGTCGCGACGTAGAGCTGAAAGTAAGCTAAATCCAGATGTAGAGCCCAACACACGTCCCGACGTAGAGCCCAACACATGTCCCGACGTAGAGCTGAAAGTAAGCTAAATCCTGATGTAGAGCCCAGCACACGTCCCGACGTAGAGCCCAACGCACGTCCGACGTAGAGCCCAACAGACGTCCCGACGTAGAGCCCAACAGACGTCCCGACGTAGAGCCCAACACACGTCCCGACGTAGAGCTGAAAGTAAGCTAAACCCTGATGTAGAGCCCAACACACATCCCGACGTAGAGCCCAACACACGTCCCAACGTAGAGCTCAACACACGTCCCGACGTAGAGTTGAATGTAAGGTAAACCCCGAAGTAGAGCCCAACACACGTCCCGACGTAGAACTGAAAGTTAGCTAACTACAGACGTAGAGCCCAACACATATCCCGACGTAGAGCCCAACACACGTCCCGACGTAGAGCCCAACAAACGTCCCGACGTAGAGTCCAACAGACGTCCCGACGTATAGCCCAACCCATGTCCCGAAGTAGAGCCCAACCCACGTCCCGACGTAGAGCCCAACCCACGTCCCGACGTAGAGCCCAACGCACGTCCCGACTTATTCCCAACACACGTCCCGATGTAGAGCTGAAAATAAGTTAAATCCTGATGTAGAGCCCAACACACGTCCCGACGTAGAGCCCAACACACGTCCCGACGTACAGCTGAATGTAAGTTAATTCCTGATGTAGAGCCCATCACACTTCCAGACGTACAGCCCAACACACGTCCCGACGTAGAGCTGAAAGTAAGATAAATCCTGATGTAGAGCCCAACACACGTCCCGACGTAGAGCCCAACACATGTCCCGAAGTAGAGCTGAAAGTCAGCTAAATCCTGATGTAGAGCCCAACACACGTCCCGACGTAGAGCCCAACACACGTCCCGACGTATAGCCCAACACACGTCCCGACGTAGAGCTGAAAGTAAGCAAAATCCTGATATAGATCCCAACACACGTCACGACGCAGAGCCAAACACACGTCGCGACGTAGAGCTGAAAGTAAGCTAAATCCAGATGTAGAGCCCAACACACGTCCCGACGTAGAGCCCAACACATGTCCCGACGTAGAGCTGAAAGTAAGCAAAATCCTGATATAGAGCCCAACACACGTCACGACGCAGAGCCAAACACACGTCGCGACGTAGAGCTGAAAGTAAGCTAAATCCAGATGTAGAGCCCAACACACGTCCCGAGGTAGAGCCCAACGCACGTCCCGACGTGGAGCCCAACACACGTCCCGACGTAGAGCCCAACACACTTCCCGACGTAGAGCCCAACACACGTCCCGACGTAGAGCTGAAAGTAAGCTAAATCCTGATGTAGAGCCCAACACAAGTCCCGACGTAGAGCCCAACACACGTCCCGACGTAGAGCTGAAAGTAAGATAAATCCTGATGTAGAGCCCAACACACGTCCCGACGTAGAGCCCAACACACGTCCCGACGTAGAGCCCGACACACGTCCCGACGTAGAGCTGAATAGAAGCTAAATCTTGATGTAGAGCCCAACACACTTCCCGACGTAGAGCCCAACACACTTCCCGACGTAGAGCCCAACACACGTCCCGACGTAGAGCCGAAAGTAAGCTAAATCCTGATATAGAGCCCAACACACGTCCCGACGGAGAGCCCAACGCATGTCCCGACGTAGAGACCAACGCAGGTCCCGAGGTAGAGCCCAACGCACGTCCCGACGTAGAGCTGAAATTTAGCTAACTACAGACGCAGAGCCCGACACACGTCCAGACTTAGAGCCCAACACACGTCCCGACGTAGAGCCCAACAGACGTCCCGAGATAGAGCCCAACGCACGTCCCGACGTAGAGCCCAACACACGTCCCGACGTAGAGCCCAACACACGTCCCGACGTAGAGCTTAATGGAAGCTAAATCTTGATGTAGAGCCCAACACACTTCCCGACGTAGAGCCCAACACACTTCCCGACGTAGAGCCCAACACACGTCCCGACGTAGAGCCCAACACACTTCCCGATGTAGAGCCCAACACACGTCCCGACGTAGAGCTGAAAGTAAGCTAAATCCTGATGTAGAGCCCAGCAGACGTCCCGACGTAGAGCCCAACACACGTCCCGACGTAGAGCTGAAAGTAAGCTAAATCCTGATGTAGAGCCCAACACACGTCCCGACGTAGAGCCCAACACACGTCCCGACGTAGAGCCCCACACACGTCCCGAAGTAGAGCTGAAAGTCAGCTAAATCCTGATGTAGAGCCCAACACACGTCCCGACGTAGAGCCCAACACACGTCCCGAAGCATAGCCCAACACACGTCCCGACATAGAGCTGAAAGTAAGATAAATCCTGATGTAGAGCCCAACAAACATCCCGATGTAGAGCCCAAGACACGTCCCGACGTAGAGCCCAACACACGTTCCGACGTAGAGCTGAAAGTAAGCTAAATCCTGATATAGAGCCCAACACACGTCCCAACGTAGAGCCGAACACACGTCCCGACGTAGAGCCCAACACACGTCCTGACGTAGTGCCCAACACACGTCCCCACGTAGAGCCCATCACACGTCCACACGTAGAGCCCAACACACGTCCCGACGTAGAGCCCAACACACGTCCCGACGTAGAGCTGAAACTAAGCTAAATCCTGATGTAGAGCCCAACACACGTGACGACGCAGAGCCCAACACACGTCGCGACGTAGAGCTGAAAGTAAGCTAAATCCAGATGTAGAGCCCAACACACGTCCCGACGTAGAGCCCAACACATGTCCCGACGTAGAGCTGAAAGTAAGCTAAATCCTGATGTAGAGCCCAGCACACGTCCCGACGTAGAGCCCAACGCACGTCCGACGTAGAGCCCAACAGACGTCCCGACGTAGAGCCCAACAGACGTCCCGACGTAGAGCCCAACACACGTCCCGACGTAGAGCTGAAAGTAAGCTAAACCCTGATGTAGAGCCCAACACACATCCCGACGTAGAGGCGAACACACGTCCCAACGTAGAGCTCAACAAACGTCCCGACGTAGAGCTGAATGTAAGGTAAATCCCGAAGTAGAGCCCAACACACATCCGGATGTAGAGCCCAACACACGTCCCGACGTAGAGCCCAACAGACGTCCCGACGTAGAGCCCAACAGACGTCCCGACGTAGAGCCCAACACACGTCCCGACATAGAGCCCAACACACGTCCCGACGTATTCCCAACACACCTCCCGACGTAGAGCTGAAAGTAAGTTAAATCCTGATGTAGAGCCCAAAACACGTCCCGACGTAGAGCCCAACACACGTCCCGACGTAGAGCTGAAAGTAAGCTAAATCCTGATGTAGAGCCCAACACACGTCCAGACGTAGAGCCCAACACACATCCCGACGTAGAGCTGAAAGTAAGATAATCCTGATGTAGAGGGCAACACACGTCCTGACGTAGAGCCCAACACACGTCCCGACGTAGAGCCCAACACACGTCCTGACGTAGAGCCCAGCACACGTCCCGACGTAGAGCCCAACACACGTCCGACGTAGAGCCCAACACACGTCCCGACGTAGAGCCCAACACACGTCCCGACGTAGAGCCCAACACACGTCCCGACGTATTCCCAACACACGTCCCGACGTAGAGGTGAAAGTAAGTTAAATCCTGATGTAGAGTCCAACACACGTCCCGACGTAGAGCCCAACACACGTCCCGACGTAGAGCTGAATGTAAGTTAAATCCTGATGTAGAGCCCAACAGACGTCCAGACGTAGAGCGCAACACACGTCCCGACGTAGAGCTGAAAGTAAGATAAATCCTGATATAGAGCCCAACACACGTCCCGACGTAGAGCCCAACACACATCCCGACGTACAGCCCAACACACGTCCGACGTAGAGCCCAACACACGTCCGACGTAGAGCTGAAAGTAAGATAAATCCTGATATAGAGCCCAACACACGTCCCGACGTAGAGCCCAACACACGTCCCGACGTAGAGCCCAACGCACGTCCCGACGTAGAGCCCAACACACGTCCGACGTAGAGCTGAAAGTAAGCTAAATCCTGATGTAGAGCCAAACACACGTCCCGACGTAGAGACCAACACACGTCGCGACGTAGAGCCCAACACACGTCCCGACGTAGAGCTGAAAGTAAGCTAAATCCTGATGTAGAGCCCAACAGACGTCCCGACGTAGAGCTGAAAGTAAGCTAAATCCTGATGTAGAGCACAACACATGTCCCGAAGTAGAGCCCAACACACGTCCCTACGTAGAGCCCAACACACGTCCCGACGTAGAGCCCAACACACGTCCGACGTAGACCTGAATGTAAGTTAAATCCTGATGTAGAGCCCAAAAGACGTCCAGACGTAGAGCCCAACACACGTCCCGACGTATTCCCAACACACGTCCCGACGTATAGCTGAAAGTAAGTTAAATCCTGAAGTAAAGCCCAACACACGTCCCGACGTAGAGCCCAACACACGTCCCGACGAAGAGCTGAATGTAAGTTAAATCCTGATGTAGAGCCCAAGACACGTCCAGACATAGAGCCCAACACACGTCCCGACATAGAGCTGAAAGTAAGATAAATCCTGATGTAGAGCCCAACACACGTCCCGACGTAGAGCCCAACACACGTCCCGACGTAGAGCCCAACACACGTCCCGAAGTAGAGCTGAAAGTCAGCTAAATCCTGATGTAGAGCCCAACACACGTCCCGACGTAGAGCGCAACACACGTCCCGAAGTAGAGCCCAACACACGTCCCGACATAGAGGTGAAAGTAATCTAAATCCTAATGTAGAGCCCAACACACGTGCCGACGTAGAGCCCAAGACACGTCCCGACGTAGAGCCCAACACACGTCCCGACGTAGAGCTGAAAGTAAGCTAAATCCTGATATAGAGCCCAACACAGGTCCCAACGTAGAGCCCAACACACGTCCCCACGTAGATCCCATCACACATCCCCACGTAGAGCCCAAAACACGTCCCGAAGTAGAGCCCAACACACGTCCCGACGTAGAGCTGAAAGTAAGCTAAATCCTGATGTAGAGCCCAACACACGTCCCGACGTAGAGCCCAACACATGTCCCGACGTAGAGCTGAAAGTAAGCTAAATCCTGATGTAGAGCCCAGCACACGTCCCGACGTAGAGCCCAAAGCACGTCCGACGTAGAGCCCAACAGACGTCCCGACGTAGAGCCCAACAGACCTCCCGACGTAGAGCCCAACACACGTCCCGACGTAGAGCTGAAAGTAAGCTAAACCCTGATGTAGAGCTCAACACACATCCCGACGTAGAGCCGAACACACGTCCCAACGTAGAGCTCAACACACGTCCCGACGTAGAGCTGAATGTAAGGTAAACCCCGAAGTAGAGCGCAACACACGTCCGGATGTAGAGCCCAACACACGTCCCGACGTAGAGCCCAACAGACGTCCCGACGTAGAGCCCAACAGACGTCCCGACGTAGAGCCCAACACACGTCCCGACATAGAGCCCAACACACGTCCCGACGTATTCCCAACACACCTCCCCACGTAGAGCTGAAAGTAAGTTAAATCCTGATGTAGAGCCCAAAACACGTCCCGACGTAGAGCCCAACACACGTCCCGACGTAGAGCTGAAAGTAAGCTAAATCCTGATGTAGAGCTCAACACACGTCCAGACGTAGAGCCCAACACACATCCCGACGTAGAGCTGAAAGTAAGATAATCCTGATGTAGAGGGCAACACACGTCCCGACGTAGAGCCCAACACACGTCCCGACGTAGAGCCCAACACACGTCCTGACGTAGAGCCCAACACACGTCCGACGTAGAGCCCAACACACGTCCCGACGTAGAGCCCAACACACGTCCCGACGTAGAGCCCAACACACGTCCCGACGTATTCCCAACACACGTCCCGACGTAGAGGTGAAAGTAAGTTAAATCCTGATGTAGAGCCCAACACACGTCCCGACGTAGAGCCCAACACACGTCCCGACGTAGAGCTGAATGTAAGTTAAATCCTGATGTAGAGCCCAACATACGTCCAGACGTAGAGCGTAACACACGTCCCGACGTAGAGCTGAAAGTAAGATAAATCCTGATATAGAGCCCAACACACGTCCCGACGTAGAGCCCAACACACATCCCGACGTACAGCCCAACACACGTCCGACGTAGAGCCCAACACACGTCCGACGTAGAGCTGAAAGTCAGCTAAATCCTGATGTAGAGCCCAACACACGTCCCGACGTAAAGCCCAACACACGTCCCGACGTAGAGCCCAACACACGTCCCGACGTAGAGCCCAACACACGTCCCGACGTAGAGCCCAACACACGTCCCGACGTAGAGCCCAACACACGTCCCGACATAGAGCTGAAAGTAAGCTAAATCCTGATGTAGAGCCCAACACACGTCCCGACGTAGAGCCCAACACACGTCCCGACGTAGAGCCCAACACACGTCCCGACATAGAGCTGAAAGTAAGCTAAATCCTGATGTAGAGCCCAACAGACGTCCCGACGTAGAGCTGAAAGTAAGCTAAATCCTGATGTAGAGCACAACACACGTCCCGAAGTAGAGCCCAACACACGTCCCGACGTAGAGCCCAACACACGTCCCGACGTAGAGCCCAACACACGTCCCGACGTATTCCCAACACACGTCCCGACGTAGAGCCCAACACGTCCCGACGTAGAGATGAAAGTAAGCTAAATCCTGATGTATAGCCCAACACACGTCCCGACGTAGAGCCCAACGCACATCCGACGTAGAGCCCAACACACGTCCCGACGTAGAGCTGAAAGTCAGCTAAATCGTGATGCAGAGCCCAACACACGTATTGACGCAGAGCCCAACAGACGTCCCGACGTAGAGCCCAACACACGTCCCGACGTAGAGCCCAACAGACGTCCCGACGTAGGGCCCAACCCACGTCCCGACGTATAGCCCAACACACGTCCCGACGTAGAGCCCAACACACTTCCCGACGTAGAGCTAAATGTATGCTAAACCCTCACGTAGAGCCCAAAAAACGTCCCGACGTAGAGCCCAACAGACGTCCCGACGTAGAGCCCAACACACGTCGCAACGTAGAGCCCAACACACGTCCCGACGTAGAGCTGAATGTAAGCTAAACCCCGAAGTAGAGCCCAACACACGTCCGGATGTAGAGCCCAGCACACGTCCCGACGTAGAGCCCAACACACGTCCCGACGTGGAGCCCAACACACGTCCCGAAGTAGAGCTGAAAGTAAGCTAATTCCCGATGTAGAGTCCAACAGACGTCCCGACGTAGAGCCCAACACACGTCCCGACGTAGAGCCCAACACACGTCCCGACGTAGAGCCCAACACACGTCCCGACGTATTCCCAACACACGACCCGACGTACAGCTGAAAGTAAGTTAAATCCTGATGTAGAGCCCAACACACTTCCAGACGTACAGCCCAACACACGACCCGACGTAGAGCTGAATGTAAGTTAAATCCAGATGTAGAGCCCAACACACGTCCAGACATAGAGCCCAACACACGTCCCGACGTAGAGCTGAAAGTAAGATAAATCCTGATGTAGAGCGCAACACACGTCCCGACGTAGAGCCCAACACACGTCCGACGTAGAGCCCAACACACGTCCCGACGTAGAGCCCAACACATGTCCCGACGTAGAGCTGAAAGTAAGCTAAATCCTGATGTAGAGCCCAACACACGTCCCGACGTAGAGCTGAAAGTAAGCTAAATCCTGATGTAGAGCACAACACACGTCCCGCAGTAGAGCCCAACACACGTCCCGACGTAGAGCCCAACACACGTCCCGACGTAGAGCCCAACACACGTCCCGACGTAGAGTTGAAAGTAAGCTAAATCCTGATGTAGAGCCCAACACACGTCCCGACGTAGAGCCCAACACACGTCCGACGTAGAGCCCAACACACGTCCCGAAGTAGAGCTGAAAGTAAGCTAAATCCTGTTGTAGAGCCCAACACACGTCCCGACGTAGAGCCCAACACACGTCCCGACGTAGAGCCCAACACACGTCCCGACGTAGACCTGAATGTAAGCTAAATCCTGATGTAGAACCCAACACACGTCCCGACGTAGAGCCCAACACATGTCCCGACGTAGAGCTGAAAGTAAGCTAAATCCTGATGTAGAGCACAACACACATCCCGAAGTAGAGCCCAACACACGTCCCGACGTAGAGCCCAACACACATCCCGACGTAGAGCCCAACACACGTCCCCACGTAGAGCCCAACACACGTCCCCACGTAGAGACCAACACACGTCCCCACGTAGAGCCCAACACACGTCCCGACGTAGAGCCCAACACACGTCCCGACGTAGAGCTGAAAGTAAGCTAAATCCTGATGTAGAGCCCAACACACGTCCCGACGTAGAGCTGAAAGTAAGCTAAATCCTGATGTAGAGCCCAACACAAGTCACGACGCAGAGCCCAACACACGTCGCGACGTAGAGCTTAAAGTAAGCTAAATCCATATGTAGAGCCCAACACACGTCCCGACGTAGAGCCCAACACATGTCCCGACGTAGAGCTGAAAGTAAGCTAAATCCTGATGTAGAGCCCAACACACGTCCCGATGTAGAGCCCAACGCACGTCCGACGTAGAGCCCAACACACGTCCCGACGTAGAGCCCAACACACGTCCCGACGTAGAGCTGAAAGTCAGCTAAATCGTGATGCAGAGCCCAACACACGTCCCACGTAGAGCTGAAAGTCAGCTAAATCGTGATGCAGAGCCCAACACACGTCCTGACGCAGAGCCCAACAGACATCCCGACATAGAGCCCAACACACATCCAGACGTAGAGCCCAACAGATGTCCCGACGTAGGGCCCAACCCACGTCCCGACGTAGGGCCCAACCCACGTCCCGACGTAGAGCCCAACACACGTCCCAACGTACAGCTGAATGTATGCTAAACCCCCACGTAGAGCCCAACAAACGTCCCAAAGTAGAGCCCAACAGACGTCCCGACGTAGAGCCCAACACACGTCCCAACGTAGAGCCCAACACACGTCCCGACGTAGAGGTGAATGTAAGCTAAACCTTTAAGTAGAGCCCAACACACGTCCGGATGTAGAGCCCAGCAGACGTCCCGACGTAGAGCCCAACACACGTCCAGATGTAGAGCCCAGCAGACGTCCCGACGTAGAGCCCAGCACACGTCCCGACGTAGAGCTGAAAGGAAGCTAAACCCTGATGTAGAGCCCAACACACGTCCCGACATAGAGCCCAACACACGTCCCGAAGTAGAGCTGAAAGTAAGCTAATTCCCGACGTAGAGCCCAACAGATGTCCCGACGTAGAGCCCAACAAACGTCCCAACGTAGAGCCCAACACACGTCGAGACGTAGAGCCCAACAGACGTCCCGACGTAGAGCTGAAAGTAAGCTAAACGATGATGTAGAGCCCAACAGACGTCCTGACGTAGAGCCCAACAGACGTCCTGATGTAGAGCCCAACACACGTCCCGAGGTAGAGCCCAACACACGTCCCGACATAGAGCCCAACACACGTCCCAACGTATTCCCAACACACGTCCCGACGTAGAGCTGAAAGTAAGTTAAATCCTGAACTAAAGCCCAACACACGTCCCGACGTAGAGCCCAACACACGTCCCGACGAAGAGCTGAATGTAAGTTAAATCCTGATGTAGAGCCCAACACACGTCCCGACGTAGAGCCCAACACACGTCCCGACGTAGAGCTGAAAGTAAGCTAAATCCTGATGTAGAGCACAACACACGTCCCGAAGTAGAGCCCAACACACGTCCCGACGTAGAGCCCAACACACATCCCGACGTAGAGACCAACACACGTTCCGACGTAGAGCCCAACACACGTCCCGACGTAGAGGTGAATGTAAGCTAAACCCCGAAGTAGAGCCCAACACACGTCCGGATGTAGAGCCCAGCACACGTCCCGACGTAGAGCCCAACACACGTCCAGATGTAGAGCCCAGCAGACGTCCCGACGTAGAGCCCAGCACACGTCCCGACGTAGAGCTGAAAGGAAGCTAAACCCTGATGTAGAGCCCAACACACGTCCCGACATAGAGCCCAACACAGGTCCCGACGTAGAGACCAAAGCACGTGCCGACGTAGAGCTGAAATTTAGCTAACTACAGACGCAGAGCCTGACACACGTCCCGACGTAGAGCCCAACACACGTCCCGATGTAGAGCCCAACACACGTCCCGAGGTAGAGCCCAACGCACGTCCCGACGTGGAGCCCAACACACGTCCCGACGTAGAGCCCAACACACGTCCCGACATAGAGCTGAAAGGAAGCTAAATCTTGATGTAGAGCCCAACACACTTCCCGACGTAGAGCCCAACACACTTCCCGACGTAGAGCCCAACACACGTCCCGACGTAGAGCCCAACACACTTCCCGACGTAGAGCCCAACACACGTCCCGACGTAGAGCTGAAAGTAAGCTAAATCCTGATGTAGAGCCCAACACATGTCCCAACGTGGAGCCCAACACACGTCCCGACGTAGAGCTGAAAGTAAGCTAAATCCTGATGTAGAGCCCAACACACGTCCCGACGTAGAGCCCAAGACACGTCCCGACGTAGAGATGAAAGTTAGCTAACTACAGACATAGAGCTCAACACACGTTCCGACGTAGAGCCCAACACACGTCCCGACATAGAGGTGAAAGTAATCTAAATCCTAATGTAGAGCCCAACACACGTGCCGACGTAGAGCCCAAGACACGTCCCGACGTAGAGCCCAACACACGTCCCGACGTAGAGCTGAAAGTAAGCTAAATCCTGATATAGAGCCCAACACAGGTCCCAACGTAGAGCCCAACACACGTCCCCACGTAGATCCCATCACACATCCCCACGTAGAGCCCAAAACACGTCCCGAAGTAGAGCCCAACACACGTCCCGACGTAGAGCTGAAAGTAAGCTAAATCCTGATGTAGAGCCCAACACACGTCCCGACGTAGAGCCCAACACATGTCCCGACGTAGAGCTGAAAGTAAGCTAAATCCTGATGTAGAGCCCAGCACACGTCCCGACGTAGAGCCCAAAGCACGTCCGACGTAGAGCCCAACAGACGTCCCGACGTAGAGCCCAACAGACCTCCCGACGTAGAGCCCAACACACGTCCCGACGTAGAGCTGAAAGTAAGCTAAACCCTGATGTAGAGCTCAACACACATCCCGACGTAGAGCCGAACACACGTCCCAACGTAGAGCTCAACACACGTCCCGACGTAGAGCTGAATGTAAGGTAAACCCCGAAGTAGAGCGCAACACACGTCCGGATGTAGAGCCCAACACACGTCCCGACGTAGAGCCCAACAGACGTCCCGACGTAGAGCCCAACAGACGTCCCGACGTAGAGCCCAACACACGTCCCGACATAGAGCCCAACACACGTCCCGACGTATTCCCAACACACCTCCCCACGTAGAGCTGAAAGTAAGTTAAATCCTGATGTAGAGCCCAAAACACGTCCCGACGTAGAGCCCAACACACGTCCCGACGTAGAGCTGAAAGTAAGCTAAATCCTGATGTAGAGCTCAACACACGTCCAGACGTAGAGCCCAACACACATCCCGACGTAGAGCTGAAAGTAAGATAATCCTGATGTAGAGGGCAACACACGTCCCGACGTAGAGCCCAACACACGTCCCGACGTAGAGCCCAACACACGTCCTGACGTAGAGCCCAACACACGTCCGACGTAGAGCCCAACACACGTCCCGACGTAGAGCCCAACACACGTCCCGACGTAGAGCCCAACACACGTCCCGACGTATTCCCAACACACGTCCCGACGTAGAGGTGAAAGTAAGTTAAATCCTGATGTAGAGCCCAACACACGTCCCGACGTAGAGCCCAACACACGTCCCGACGTAGAGCTGAATGTAAGTTAAATCCTGATGTAGAGCCCAACATACGTCCAGACGTAGAGCGTAACACACGTCCCGACGTAGAGCTGAAAGTAAGATAAATCCTGATATAGAGCCCAACACACGTCCCGACGTAGAGCCCAACACACATCCCGACGTACAGCCCAACACACGTCCGACGTAGAGCCCAACACACGTCCGACGTAGAGCTGAAAGTCAGCTAAATCCTGATGTAGAGCCCAACACACGTCCCGACGTAAAGCCCAACACACGTCCCGACGTAGAGCCCAACACACGTCCCGACGTAGAGCCCAACACACGTCCCGACGTAGAGCCCAACACACGTCCCGACGTAGAGCCCAACACACGTCCCGACATAGAGCTGAAAGTAAGCTAAATCCTGATGTAGAGCCCAACACACGTCCCGACGTAGAGCCCAACACACGTCCCGACGTAGAGCCCAACACACGTCCCGACATAGAGCTGAAAGTAAGCTAAATCCTGATGTAGAGCCCAACAGACGTCCCGACGTAGAGCTGAAAGTAAGCTAAATCCTGATGTAGAGCACAACACACGTCCCGAAGTAGAGCCCAACACACGTCCCGACGTAGAGCCCAACACACGTCCCGACGTAGAGCCCAACACACGTCCCGACGTATTCCCAACACACGTCCCGACGTAGAGCCCAACACGTCCCGACGTAGAGATGAAAGTAAGCTAAATCCTGATGTATAGCCCAACACACGTCCCGACGTAGAGCCCAACGCACATCCGACGTAGAGCCCAACACACGTCCCGACGTAGAGCTGAAAGTCAGCTAAATCGTGATGCAGAGCCCAACACACGTATTGACGCAGAGCCCAACAGACGTCCCGACGTAGAGCCCAACACACGTCCCGACGTAGAGCCCAACAGACGTCCCGACGTAGGGCCCAACCCACGTCCCGACGTATAGCCCAACACACGTCCCGACGTAGAGCCCAACACACTTCCCGACGTAGAGCTAAATGTATGCTAAACCCTCACGTAGAGCCCAAAAAACGTCCCGACGTAGAGCCCAACAGACGTCCCGACGTAGAGCCCAACACACGTCGCAACGTAGAGCCCAACACACGTCCCGACGTAGAGCTGAATGTAAGCTAAACCCCGAAGTAGAGCCCAACACACGTCCGGATGTAGAGCCCAGCACACGTCCCGACGTAGAGCCCAACACACGTCCCGACGTGGAGCCCAACACACGTCCCGAAGTAGAGCTGAAAGTAAGCTAATTCCCGATGTAGAGTCCAACAGACGTCCCGACGTAGAGCCCAACACACGTCCCGACGTAGAGCCCAACACACGTCCCGACGTAGAGCCCAACACACGTCCCGACGTATTCCCAACACACGACCCGACGTACAGCTGAAAGTAAGTTAAATCCTGATGTAGAGCCCAACACACTTCCAGACGTACAGCCCAACACACGACCCGACGTAGAGCTGAATGTAAGTTAAATCCAGATGTAGAGCCCAACACACGTCCAGACATAGAGCCCAACACACGTCCCGACGTAGAGCTGAAAGTAAGATAAATCCTGATGTAGAGCGCAACACACGTCCCGACGTAGAGCCCAACACACGTCCGACGTAGAGCCCAACACACGTCCCGACGTAGAGCCCAACACATGTCCCGACGTAGAGCTGAAAGTAAGCTAAATCCTGATGTAGAGCCCAACACACGTCCCGACGTAGAGCTGAAAGTAAGCTAAATCCTGATGTAGAGCACAACACACGTCCCGCAGTAGAGCCCAACACACGTCCCGACGTAGAGCCCAACACACGTCCCGACGTAGAGCCCAACACACGTCCCGACGTAGAGTTGAAAGTAAGCTAAATCCTGATGTAGAGCCCAACACACGTCCCGACGTAGAGCCCAACACACGTCCGACGTAGAGCCCAACACACGTCCCGAAGTAGAGCTGAAAGTAAGCTAAATCCTGTTGTAGAGCCCAACACACGTCCCGACGTAGAGCCCAACACACGTCCCGACGTAGAGCCCAACACACGTCCCGACGTAGACCTGAATGTAAGCTAAATCCTGATGTAGAACCCAACACACGTCCCGACGTAGAGCCCAACACATGTCCCGACGTAGAGCTGAAAGTAAGCTAAATCCTGATGTAGAGCACAACACACATCCCGAAGTAGAGCCCAACACACGTCCCGACGTAGAGCCCAACACACATCCCGACGTAGAGCCCAACACACGTCCCCACGTAGAGCCCAACACACGTCCCCACGTAGAGACCAACACACGTCCCCACGTAGAGCCCAACACACGTCCCGACGTAGAGCCCAACACACGTCCCGACGTAGAGCTGAAAGTAAGCTAAATCCTGATGTAGAGCCCAACACACGTCCCGACGTAGAGCTGAAAGTAAGCTAAATCCTGATGTAGAGCCCAACACAAGTCACGACGCAGAGCCCAACACACGTCGCGACGTAGAGCTTAAAGTAAGCTAAATCCATATGTAGAGCCCAACACACGTCCCGACGTAGAGCCCAACACATGTCCCGACGTAGAGCTGAAAGTAAGCTAAATCCTGATGTAGAGCCCAACACACGTCCCGATGTAGAGCCCAACGCACGTCCGACGTAGAGCCCAACACACGTCCCGACGTAGAGCCCAACACACGTCCCGACGTAGAGCTGAAAGTCAGCTAAATCGTGATGCAGAGCCCAACACACGTCCCACGTAGAGCTGAAAGTCAGCTAAATCGTGATGCAGAGCCCAACACACGTCCTGACGCAGAGCCCAACAGACATCCCGACATAGAGCCCAACACACATCCAGACGTAGAGCCCAACAGATGTCCCGACGTAGGGCCCAACCCACGTCCCGACGTAGGGCCCAACCCACGTCCCGACGTAGAGCCCAACACACGTCCCAACGTACAGCTGAATGTATGCTAAACCCCCACGTAGAGCCCAACAAACGTCCCAAAGTAGAGCCCAACAGACGTCCCGACGTAGAGCCCAACACACGTCCCAACGTAGAGCCCAACACACGTCCCGACGTAGAGGTGAATGTAAGCTAAACCTTTAAGTAGAGCCCAACACACGTCCGGATGTAGAGCCCAGCAGACGTCCCGACGTAGAGCCCAACACACGTCCAGATGTAGAGCCCAGCAGACGTCCCGACGTAGAGCCCAGCACACGTCCCGACGTAGAGCTGAAAGGAAGCTAAACCCTGATGTAGAGCCCAACACACGTCCCGACATAGAGCCCAACACACGTCCCGAAGTAGAGCTGAAAGTAAGCTAATTCCCGACGTAGAGCCCAACAGATGTCCCGACGTAGAGCCCAACAAACGTCCCAACGTAGAGCCCAACACACGTCGAGACGTAGAGCCCAACAGACGTCCCGACGTAGAGCTGAAAGTAAGCTAAACGATGATGTAGAGCCCAACAGACGTCCTGACGTAGAGCCCAACAGACGTCCTGATGTAGAGCCCAACACACGTCCCGAGGTAGAGCCCAACACACGTCCCGACATAGAGCCCAACACACGTCCCAACGTATTCCCAACACACGTCCCGACGTAGAGCTGAAAGTAAGTTAAATCCTGAACTAAAGCCCAACACACGTCCCGACGTAGAGCCCAACACACGTCCCGACGAAGAGCTGAATGTAAGTTAAATCCTGATGTAGAGCCCAACACACGTCCCGACGTAGAGCCCAACACACGTCCCGACGTAGAGCTGAAAGTAAGCTAAATCCTGATGTAGAGCACAACACACGTCCCGAAGTAGAGCCCAACACACGTCCCGACGTAGAGCCCAACACACATCCCGACGTAGAGACCAACACACGTTCCGACGTAGAGCCCAACACACGTCCCGACGTAGAGGTGAATGTAAGCTAAACCCCGAAGTAGAGCCCAACACACGTCCGGATGTAGAGCCCAGCACACGTCCCGACGTAGAGCCCAACACACGTCCAGATGTAGAGCCCAGCAGACGTCCCGACGTAGAGCCCAGCACACGTCCCGACGTAGAGCTGAAAGGAAGCTAAACCCTGATGTAGAGCCCAACACACGTCCCGACATAGAGCCCAACACAGGTCCCGACGTAGAGACCAAAGCACGTGCCGACGTAGAGCTGAAATTTAGCTAACTACAGACGCAGAGCCTGACACACGTCCCGACGTAGAGCCCAACACACGTCCCGATGTAGAGCCCAACACACGTCCCGAGGTAGAGCCCAACGCACGTCCCGACGTGGAGCCCAACACACGTCCCGACGTAGAGCCCAACACACGTCCCGACATAGAGCTGAAAGGAAGCTAAATCTTGATGTAGAGCCCAACACACTTCCCGACGTAGAGCCCAACACACTTCCCGACGTAGAGCCCAACACACGTCCCGACGTAGAGCCCAACACACTTCCCGACGTAGAGCCCAACACACGTCCCGACGTAGAGCTGAAAGTAAGCTAAATCCTGATGTAGAGCCCAACACATGTCCCAACGTGGAGCCCAACACACGTCCCGACGTAGAGCTGAAAGTAAGCTAAATCCTGATGTAGAGCCCAACACACGTCCCGACGTAGAGCCCAAGACACGTCCCGACGTAGAGATGAAAGTTAGCTAACTACAGACATAGAGCTCAACACACGTTCCGACGTAGAGCCCAACACACGTCCCGACATGGAGCCCAACACACGTCCCGACATGGAGCCTAACACACGTCCCGACGTGGAGCCCAACACACGTCCCGACGTAGAGCTGAATGTATGCTAAACCCCCACGTAGAGCCCAACAAACGTCCCGACGTAGAGCCCAACACACGTCCCGACGTAGAGCCCAACACACGTCCCGACGTAGAGATGAAAGTTAGCTAACTACAGACATAGAGCCCAACACACGTTCCGACGTAGAGCCCAACACACGTCCCGACATGGAGCCCAACACACGTCCCGACGTGGAGCCCAACACACGTCCCGACGTGGAGCCCAACACACGTCCCGACGTAGAGCTGAATGTATGCTAAACCCCCACATAGAGCCCAACAAACGTCCCGACGTAGAGCCCAACAGACGTCCCAACGTAGAGCTCAACACACGTCCCGACGCAGAGCCCAACACACGTCCCGACGTAGAGCTGAATGTAAGCTAAACCCCGACGTAGAGCCCAGCACACGTCCCGACGTAGAGCCCAGCAAACGTCCCGACGTAGAGCTGAAAGTATGCTAAATCCTGATGTAGAGCCCAACACACGTCCCGACGTATAGCCCAAGACACGTCCCGACGTAGAGCCCAACACATGTCCCGACGTAGAGCCCAACACACGTCCCGACGTAGAGCCCAACACACGTCCCGACGTAGAGCTGAAAGTAAGCTAAATCCTGATGTAGAGCCCAACACACGTCCCGACGTAGAGCCCAACACACGTCCCGACGTAGAGCCCAACGCACGTCTCGACGTAGAGCCCAACAGACGTCCCGAGGTAGAGCCCAACGCACGTCCCGACGTGGAGCCCAACACACGTCCCGACGTAGAGCCCAACACACGTCCCGACGTAGAGCTGAAAGGAAGCTAAATCTTGATGTAGAGCCCAACACACTTCCCGACGTAGAGCCCAACACACTTCCCGACGTAGAGCCCAACGCACGTCCCGACGTAGAGCCCAACACACTTCCCGACGTAGAGCCCAACACACGTCCCGACGTAGAGCTGAAAGTAAGCTAAATCCTGATGTAGAGCCCAACACACGTCCCGACGTAGAGCCCAACACACGTCCCGACGAAGAGCTGAAAGTAAGCTAAATCCTGTTGTAGAGCCCAACACACGTCCCGACGTAGAGCCCAACACACGTCCCGACGTAGAGCCCAACACACGTCCCGACGTAGACCTGAATGTAAGCTAAATCCTGATGTAGAGCCCAACACACCTCCCGACGTAGAGCCCAACACATGTCCCGACGTAGAGCTGAAAGTAAGCTAAATCCTGATGTAGAGCACAACACACGTCCCGAAGTAGAGCCCAACACACGTCCCGACGTAGAGCCCAACACACATCCCGACGTAGAGCCCAACACACGTCCCCACGTAGAGACCAACACACGTCCCCACGTAGAGCCCAACACACGTCCCGACGTAGAGCCCAACACACGTCCCGACGTAGAGCTGAAAGTAAGCTAAATCCTGATGTAGAGCCCAACACACGTCCCGACGTAGAGCTGAAAGTAAGCTAAATCCTGATGTAGAGCCCAACACACGTCACGACGCAGAGCCCAACACACGTCGCGACGTAGAGCTGAAAGTAAGCTAAATCCAGATGTAGAGCCCAACACACGTCCCGACGTAGAGCCCAACACATGTCCCGACGTAGAGCTGAAAGTAAGCTAAATCCTGATGTAGAGCCCAACACACGTCCCGATGTAGAGCCCAACGCACGTCCGACGTAGAGCCCAACACACGTCCCGACGTAGAGTCCAACACACGTCCCGACGTAGAGCTGAAAGTCAGCTAAATCGTGATGCAGAGCCCAACACACGTCCCACGTAGAGCTGAAAGTCAGCTAAATCGTGATGCAGAGCCCAACACACGTCCTGACGCAGAGCCCAACAGACATCCCGACATAGAGCCCAACACACATCCAGACGTAGAGCCCAACAGACGTCCCGACGTAGGGCCCAACCCACGTCCCGACGTAGGGCCCAACCCACGTCCCGACGTAGAGCCCAACACACGTCCCAACGTACAGCTGAATGTATGCTAAACCCCCAGGTAGAGCCCAACAAACGTCCCAACGTAGAGCCCAACAGACGTCCCGACGTAGAGCCCAACACACGTCCCAATGTATTCCCAACACACGTCCCGACGTAGAGCCCAACACACGTCCCGACGTAGAGGTGAATGTAAGCTAAACCCCGAAGTAGAGCCCAACACACGTCCGGATGTAGACCCCAGCACACGTCCCGACGTAGAGCCCAACACACGTCCCGACGTAGAGCTGAAAGGAAGCTAAATCTTGATGTAGAGCCCAACACACTTCCCGACGTAGAGCCCAACACACTTCCCGACGTAGAGCCCAACACACGTCCCGACGTAGAGCCCAACACACTTCCCAACGTAGAGCCCAACACACGTCCCGACGTAGAGCTGAAAGTAAGCTAAATCCTGATGTAGAGCCCAACACACGTCCCGACGTAGAGCCCAACACACGTCCCGACGAAGAGCTGAAAGTAAGCTAAATCCTGTTGTAGAGCCCAACACACGTCCCGACGTAGAGCCCAACACACGTCCCGACGTAGACCTGAATGTAAGCTAAATCCTGATGTAGAGCCCAACACACCTCCCGACGTAGAGCCCAACACATGTCCCGACGTAGAGCTGAAAGTAATCTAAATCCTGATGTAGAGCACAACACACGTCCCGAAGTAGAGCCCAACACACGTCCCGACGTAGAGCCCAACACACATCCCGACGTAGAGCCCAACACACGTCCCCACGTAGAGACCAACACACGTCCCCACGTAGAGCCCAACACACGTCCCGACGTAGAGCCCAACACACGTCCCGACGTAGAGCTGAAAGTAAGCTAAATCCTGATGTAGAGCCCAACACACGTCCCGACGTAGAGCTGAAAGTAAGCTAAATCCTGATGTAGAGCCCAACACACGTCACGACGCAGAGCCCAACACACGTCGCGACGTAGAGCTGAAAGTAAGATAAATCCAGATGTAGAGCCCAACACACGTCCCGACGTAGAGCCCAACACATGTCCCGACGTAGAGCTGAAAGTAAGCTAAATCCTGATGTAGAGCCCAACACACGTCCCGATGTAGAGCCCAACGCACGTCCGACGTAGAGCCCAACACACGTCCCGACGTAGAGTCCAACACACGTCCCGACGTAGAGCTGAAAGTCAGCTAAATCGTGATGCAGAGCCCAACACACGTCCCACGTAGAGCTGAAAGTCAGCTAAATCGTGATGCAGAGCCCAACACACGTCCTGACGCAGAGCCCAACAGACATCCCGACATAGAGCCCAACACACATCCAGACATAGAGCCCAACAGATGTCCCGACGTAGGGCCCAACCCACGTCCCGACGTAGGGCCCAACCCACGTCCCGACGTAGAGCCCAACACACGTCCCAACGTACAGCTGAATGTATGCTAAACCCCCACGTAGAGCCCAACAAACGTCCCAACGTAGAGCCCAACAGACGTCCCGACGTAGAGCCCAACACACGTCCCAACGTATTTCCAACACACGTCCCGACGTAGAGCCCAACACACGTCCCGACGTAGAGTTGAATGTAAGCTAAACCCCGAAGTAGAGCCCAACACACGTCCGGATGTAGACCCCAGCACACGTCCCGACGTAGAGCCCAACACACGTCCAGATGTAGAGCCCAGCAGACGTCCCGACGTAGAGCCCAGCACACGTCCCGACGTAGAGCTGAAAGGAAGCTAAACCCTGATGTAGAGCCCAACACACGTCCCGACATAGAGCCCAACACAGGTCCCGACGTAGAGCCCAACACACGTCCCGAAGTAGAGCTGAAAGTAAGCTAATTCCTGACGTAGAGCCCAACAGATGTCCCGACGTAGAGCCCAACAAACGTCCCAACGTAGAGCCCAACACACGTCGAGACGTAGAGCCCAACAGACGTCCCGACGTAGAGCTGAAAGTAAGCTAAACGATGATGTAGATCCCAACAGACGTCCTGACGTAGAGCCCAACAGACGTCCTGATGTAGAGCCCAACACACGTCCCGAGGTAGAGCCCAACACACGTCCCAACGTAGAGCCCAACAGACGTCCCGACGTAGAGCCCAACACACGTCCCAACGTATTCCCAACACACGTCCCGACGTAGAGCCCAACACACGTCCCGACGTAGAGGTGAATGTAAGCTAAACCCCGAAGTAGAGCCCAACACACGTCCGGATGTAGACCCCAGCACACGTCCCGACGTAGAGCCCAACACACGTCCCGACGTAGAGCTGAAAGGAAGTTAAATCTTGATGTAGAGCCCAACACACTTCCCGACGTAGAGCCCAACACACTTCCCGACGTAGAGCCCAACACACGTCCCGACGTAGAGCCCAACACACTTCCCGACGTAGAGCCCAACACACGTCCCGACGTAGAGCTGAAAGTAAGCTAAATCCTGATGTAGAGCCCAACACACGTCCCGACGTAGAGCCCAACACACGTCCCGACGAAGAGCTGAAAGTAAGCTAAATCCTGTTGTAGAGCCCAACACACGTCCCGACGTAGAGCCCAACACACGTCCCGACGTAGAGCCCAACACACGTCCCGACGTAGACCTGAATGTAAGCTAAATCCTGATTTAGAGCACAACACACGTCCCGAAGTAGAGCCCAACACATGTCCCGACGTAGAGCCCAACACACATCCCGACGTAGAGCCCAACACACGTCCCCACGTAGAGACCAACACACGTCCCCACGTAGAGCCCAACACACGTCCCGACGTAGAGCCCAACACACGTCCCGACGTAGAGCTGAAAGTAAGCTAAATCCTGATGTAGAGCCCAACACACGTCCCGACGTAGAGCTGAAAGTAAGCTAAATCCTGATGTAGAGCCCAACACACGTCACGACGCAGAGCCCAACACACGTCGCGACGTAGAGCTGAAAGTAAGATAAATCCAGATGTAGAGCCCAACACACGTCCCGACGTAGAGCCCAACACATGTCCCGACGTAGAGCTGAAAGTAAGCTAAATCCTGATGTAGAGCCCAACACACGTCCCGATGTAGAGCCCAACGCACGTCCGACGTAGAGCCCAACACACGTCCCGACGTAGAGTCCAACACACGTCCCGACGTAGAGCTGAAAGTCAGCTAAATCGTGATGCAGAGCCCAACACACGTCCCACGTAGAGCTGAAAGTCAGCTAAATCGTGATGCAGAGCCCAACACACGTCCTGACGCAGAGCCCAACAGACATCCCGACATAGAGCCCAACACACATCCAGACATAGAGCCCAACAGACGTCCCGACGTAGGGCCCAACCCACGTCCCGACGTAGGGCCCAACCCACGTCCCGACGTAGAGCCCAACACACGTCCCAACGTACAGCTGAATGTATGCTAAACCCCCACGTAGAGCCCAACAAACGTCCCAACGTAGAGCCCAACAGACGTCCCGACGTAGAGCCCAACACACGTCCCAACGTATTCCCAACACACGTCCCGACGTAGAGCCCAGCACACGTCCCGACGTAGAGCTGAAAGGAAGCTAAACCCTGATGTAGAGCCCAACACACGTCCCGACATAGAGCCCAACACAGGTCCCGACGTAGAGCCCAACACACGTCCCGAAGTAGAGCTGAAAGTAAGCTAATTCCCGACGTAGAGCCCAACAGATGTCCCGACGTAGAGCCCAACAAACGTCCCAACGTAGAGCCCAACACACGTCGAGACGTAGAGCCCAACAGACGTCCCGACGTAGAGCTGAAAGTAAGCTAAACGATGATGTAGAGCCCAACAGACGTCCTGACGTAGAGCCCAACAGACGTCCTGATGTAGAGCCCAACACACGTCCCGAGGTAGAGCCCAACACACGTCCCGACATAGAGCCCAACACACGTCCCAACGTATTCCCAACACACGTCCCGACGTAGAGATGAAAGTAAGTTAAATCCTGAACTAAAGCCCAACACACGTCCCGACGTAGAGCCCAACACACGTCCCGACGAAGAGCTGAATGTAAGTTAAATCCTGATGTAGAGCCCAACACACGTCCCGACGTAGAGCCCAACACACGTCCCGACGTAGAGCTGAAAGTAAGCTAAATCCTGATGTAGAGCACAACACACGTCCCGAAGTAGAGCCCAACACACTTCCCGACGTAGAGCCCAACACACATCCCGACGTAGAGACCAACACACGTCCCGACGTAGAGCCCAACACACGTCTCGACGTAGAGCCCAACACACGTCCCGAGGTAGAGCACAACGCACGTCCCGACGTGGAGCCCAACACACGTCCCGACGTAGAGCCCAACACACGTCCCGACGTAGAGCTGAAAGGAAGCTAAATCTTGATGTAGAGCCCAACACACTTCCCGACGTAGAGTCCAACACACTTCCCGACGTAGAGCCCAACACACGTCCCGACGTAGAGCCCAACACACTTCCCGACGTAGAGCCCAACACACGTCCCGACGTAGAGCTGAAAGTAAGCTAAATCCTGATGTAGAGCCCAACACACGTCCCGACGTAGAGCCCAACACACGTCCCGACGTAGAGCTGAAAGTAAGCTAAATCCTGATGTAGAGCCCAACACACGTCCCGACGTAGAGCCCAACACACGTCCCGACGTAGAGCCCAACACACGTCCCGACGTAGAGCCCAACACACGTCCCGACGTAGAGCTGAATAGAACTTAAATCTTGATGTAGAGCCCAACACACTTCCCGACGTAGAGCCCAACACACGTCCCGACTTAGAGCCCAACACACTTCCCGATGTAGAGCTCAACACACTTCCCGACGTAGAGCCCAACACACGTCCCGACGTAGAGCCGAACACACGTCCCGACGTAGAGCCGAAAGTAAGCTAAATCCTGATATAGAGCCCAACACACATCCCGACGTAGAGCCCAACACACGTCCCGACGTAGAGCTGAAAGGAAGCTAAATCTTGATGTAGAGACCAACACACTTCCCGACGTAGAGCCCAACACACGTCCCGACGTAGAGCCCAACACACTTCCCGACGTAGAGCCCAACACACGTCCCGACGTAGAGCTGAAAGTAAGCTAAATCCTGATGTAGAGCCCAACACATGTCCCAACGTGGAGCCCAACACACGTCCCGACGTAGAGCTGAAAGTAAGCTAAATCCTGATGTAGAGCAAAACACACGTCCCGACGTAGAGCCCAACACACGTCCCGACGTAGAGCCCAACACACGTCCCGACGTAGAGATGAAAGTTAGCTAACTACAGACATAGAGCTCAACACACGTTCCGACGTAGAGCCCAACACACGTCCCGACATGGAGCCCAACACACGTCCCGACATGGAGCCTAACACACGTCCCGACGTGGAGCCCAACACACGTCCCGACGTAGAGCTGAATGTATGCTAAACCCCCACGTAGAGCCCAACAAACGTCCCGATGTAGAGCCCAACACACGTCCCGACGTAGAGCCCAACACACGTCCCGACGTAGAGATGAAAGTTAGCTAACTACAGACATAGAGCCCAACACATGTTCCGACGTAGAGCCCAACATACGTCCCGACATGGAGCCCAACACACGTCCCGACGTGGAGCCCAACACACGTCCCGACGTGGAGCCCAACACACGTCCCGACGTAGAGCTGAATGTATGCTAAACCCCCACATAGAGCCCAACAAACGTCCCGACGTAGAGCCCAACACACGTCCCAACGTAGAGCTCAACACACGTCCCGACGCAGAGCCCAACACACGTCCCGACGTAGAGCTGAATGTAAGCTAAACCCCGACGTAGAGCCCAGCACACGTCCCGACGTAGAGCCCAGCAAACGTCCCGACGTAGAGCCCAGCACACGTCCCGACGTAGAGCTGAAAGTATGCTAAATCCTGATGTAGAGCCCAACACACGTCCCGACGTATAGCCCAAGACACGTCCCGACGTAGAGCCCAACACATGTCCCGACCTAGAGCCCAACACAATTCCCGACGTAGAGCCCAACACACGTCCCGACGTAGAGCTGAAAGTAAGCTAAATCCTGATGTAGAGCCCAACACACGTCCCGACGTAGAGACCAACACACGTCCCGACGAAGAGCTGAAAGTAAGCTAAATCCTGATGTAGAGCCCAACACACGTCCCGACGTAGAGCCCAACACACGTCCCGACGTAGAGCCCAACACACGTCCCGACGTAGAGCTGAATAGAAGCTAAATCTTGATGTAGAGCACAACACACTTCCCGACGTAGAGCCCAACACACGTCCCGACTTAGAGCCCAACACACTTCCCGACGTAGAGCCCAACACACTTCCCGACGTAGAGCCCAACACACGTACCGACGTAGAGCCGAAAGTAAGCTAAATCCTGATATAGAGCCCAACACACGTCCCGACGGAGAGCCCAACGCACGTCCCGACGTAGAGACCAACGCACGTCCCGACGTAGAGCCCAACGCACGTCCCGACGTAGAGCTGAAATTTAGCTAACTACAGACGTAGAGCCCGACAGACGTCCCGACGTAGAGCCCAACACACGTCCCGACGTAGAGCCCAACACAGGTCCCGAGGTAGAGCCCAACGCACGTCCCGACGTGGAGCCCAACACACGTCCCGACGTAGAGCCCAACACACGTACCGACGTAGAGCTGAAAGGAAGCTAAATCTTGATGTAGAGCCCAAAACACTTCCCGACGTAGAGCCCAACACACTTCCCGACGTAGAGTCCAACACACGTCCCAACGTATAGCCCAACACACTTCCCGACGTAGAGCCCAACACACGTCCCGACGTAGAGCTGAAAGTAAGCTAAATCCTGATGTAGAGCCCAACACACGTCCCGACGTAGAGCCCAACACACGTCATGACGTAGAGCTGAAAGTAAGCTAAATCCTGATGTAGAGCCCAACACACGTCCCGACGTAAAGCCCAACACACGACCCGACGTAGAGCTGAATAGAAGCTAAATCTTGATGTAGAGCCCAACACACTTCCCGACGTAGAGCACAACACACGTCCCGACTTAGAGCCCAACACACTTCCCGACGTAGAGCCCAAGACACTTCCCGACGTAGAGCCCAAGACACTTCCCGACGTAGAGCCCAACAAACGTCCCGACGTAGAGCCGAAAGTAAGCTAAATCCTGATATAGAGCCCAACACACGTCCCGACGGAGAGCCCAACGCACGTCCCGACGTAGACACCAACGCACGTCCCGACGTAGAGCCCAACGCACGTCCCGACGTAGAGCTGAAATTTAGCTAACTACAGACGTAGAGCCCGACAAACGTCCCGACGTAGAGCCCAACACACGTCCCGACATAGAGCTCAAAGTAAGCTAAATCCTGATGTAGAGCCCAACACACGTCTAGACGTAGAGCCCAACACACGTCCCAACGTAGAGCCCAACACACGTCCCGACCGAGAGCCGAACACACGTCCCAACGTAGAAACCAACACACGTCCCGACGTAGAGCCCAACACACGTCCCGACGTAGAGCCCAACACACGTCCCGACGTAGAGCTGAAAGTAAGCTAATTCCCGACGTAGAGCCCTACAGACGTCCCCACGTAGAGCCCAACACACGTCCCCACGTACAGCCCAACACACGTCCCGACGTAGAGCTGAAAGTAAGCTAAATCCTGATGTAGAGCCCAACACTCGTCGCGACATAGAGCCCAATACACGTCGCGACGTAGACCTGAAAGTAAGCTAAATCCTGATGTAGAGCCCAACACACGTCCGGACGTAGAGCCCAACACATGTCCCGACGTAGAGCTGAAAGTAAGCTAAATCCTGATGTAGAGCCCAACACACGTCCCGACGTAGCGCCCAACACACGTCCGACATAGAGCCAACACACGTCCCGACGTAGAGCCAACACACGTCCCGACGTAGAGCTGAAAATCAGCTAAATCCTGATGCAGATCCCAACACACGTCCCGACGCAGAGCCCAACACACGTCCCGACGTAGAGCGCAAACACACGTCCCGACGTAGAGCCCAACACATGTCCCAACGTAGAGCCCAACACACGTCGCGACGTAGAGCCCAACACATATCCCGACGTAGAGCCCAACACACGTCCTGACGTAGAGCTGAAAGTAAGCTAAATCCTGATGTAGAGCCCAACACACGTCCCGACGTAGAGCCCAACACACGTCCCGACGTAGAGCCCAACACACGTCCCAACGTAGAGCCCAACACATGTCCCGACGTAGAGGTGAAAGTAAGTTAAATCCTGATGTAGAGCCCAACACACGTCCCAAGGAAGAGACCAACAAACGTCCCGACGTAGAGCCCAACACACGTCCCCACGTAGATCTGAAAGTAAGCTAAATCCTGATGTAGAGCCCAACACACGTCCTGACGTAGATCTGAAAGTAAGCTAAATCCTGATGTAGAGCCCAACACACATCCCGACGTAGAGCTGAAAGTAAGCTAAATCCTGATGTAGAGCCCAACACACGTCCCGACGTAGAGATCAACACACGTCCCGACGTAGAGCCCAACACACGTCCCGACGAAGAGCTGAGAGTAAGCTAAGTCCTGATGTAGAGCGCAACACACGTCCCAACGTAGAGCCCAACACACGTCCCGACGTAGAGCTGAAAGTAAGCTAAGTCCTGATGTAGAGCCCAACACACGTCCCGACGTAGAGCCCAACACACGTCCCGACGTAGAGCTGAAAACAAGCTAAATCCTGATGTAGAGCCCAACAGACGTCCCGACGTAGAGATGAAATTATGCTAAATCCTGATGTAGAGCCCAACAAATGTCCCGACGTAGAGCCCAACACACGTCCCGACATAGAGCCCAACACACGTCCCGACGTAGAGCCCAACACACGTCCCGACGTAGAGCCCAACACACGTCCCGACGTGGAGATGAATGTAATCTAAATCCTGATGTACAGCCCCACACACGACCCGACGTAGTGCCCAACACACGTCCCGACGTAGAGATGAAAGTAATCTAAATCCTGATGTAGAGCCCAACACACGTCCCGACGTAGAGCCCAACACACGTCCCGACGTAGAGCTGAAAGTAAGCTAAATCCTGATGTAGAGCCCAACATACGTCTCGACGTAGAGCCCAACACACGTCGTGTCGTAGAACCCAACAAACGTCCCGACGTAGAGCCCAACACACGTCCCGACGTACAGCTGAAAGTACGCTAAATCCTGATGTAGAGCCCAACACACGTCCCGACGTAGAGGCCAACACACGTCCCGATGTAGAGCCCAACACACGTCCCGACGTAGAGCCCAACACACGTCCTGACGTAGAGGTGAAAGTAAGCTAAACCCTGATGTAGAGCCCAACATACGTCCCGACGTAGAGCCCAACACACGTCCCGACGTAGAGCCCAACACACGTCCCGACGTAGAGCCCAACACACGTCCCGATGTAGAGCCCAACACACGTCCCGACGTAGAGCCCAACATACGTCCCGACGTAGAGCTGCAAGTAACTAAATCCCGACGTAGAGCCCAAAACACGTCCCGATGTAGAGCCCAACACACGTCCCAACGTAGAGCCCAACACACGTCCCGACGTAGAGCTGAAAGTAAGCTAAATCCTGATGTCGAGCCCAACACACGTCCCCTCGTAGAGCTGAAAGTAAGCAAAATCCTGATCTAGAGCCCAACACACGTCCCGACGTAGAGCCCAACAGACGTCCCGATTTAGAGCCAAACACACGTCCCGACGTAGAGCCCAACACACGTCCCGACGTAGAGCTCAAAGTACGCTAAATCCTGATATAGAGCCCAACACACGTCCCGACGTAGAGCTGAAAGTACGCTAAATCCTGATGTAGAGCCCAACACACGTCTTGACGTAGAGATGAAATTAAGCTAAATCCTGATGTAGAGCCCAACACACGTCCCGAAGTTGAGCTGAAAGTACGCTAAATCCTGATGTAGAGTCCAACACACGTCCCGACGTAGAGTCCAACACACGTCCCGAGGCAGACTCCAACACACGTCACGACGTAGAGCCCGGCACACGTCCCGACGTAGACACGAACCCACGTCCCGACGTAGACAAGAACTCACGTCCCGACGTAGAGCTGAAAGTAAGGTAAACCCTGATGTAGAGCCCAACATACGTCTCGACGTAGAGCCCAACACACGTCGCGACGTAGAGCCCAACACACGTCCCGACGTAGAGCCCAACACAAGTCCCGACGTAGAGCCCAACATACGTCCCGACGTAGAGCTGAAATTAAGCTAAATCCTGATGTAGAGCCCCACACACGTCCCAACGTAGAGCCCAACACACGTCCCGACGTAGAGCTGAAAGTAAGCTAAGTCTTGATGTAGAGCCCAACACACGTCCCGACGTAGAGCCCAACACACGTCCCAACGTAGAGCTGAAAACAAGCTAAATCCTGATGTAGAGCCCAACAGACGTCCCGACGTAGAGCTGAAAGTATGCTAAATCCTGATGTAGAGCCCAACAAATGTCCCGACGTAGAGCCCAAAACACGTCCCGACGTAGAGCCCAACACACGTCCCGACATAGAGCCCAACACACGTCCCGACGTAGAGATGAAAGTAATCTAAATCCTGATGTAGAGCCCAACACACGTCCCGACGTAGAGCCCAACACACGTCCCGACGTAGAGCTGAAAGTAAGCTAAATCCTGATGTAGAGCCCAACATACGTCTCGACGTAGAGCCCAACACACGTCGTGTCGTAGAACCCAACAAACGTCCCGACGTAGAGCCCAACACACGTCCCGACGTAGAGGCCAACACACGTCCCGACGTAGAGCCCAACACACGTCCCGACGTAGAGCCCAACACACGTCCAGACGTAGAGCTCAACACATGTCCAGACGTAGAGGTGAAAGTAAGCTAAACCCTGATGTAGAGCCCAACATACGTCCCGACGTAGAGCCCAACACACGTCCCGACGTAGAGCCCAACACACGTCCCGATGTAGAGCCCAACACACGTCCCGACGTAGAGCCCAACATACGTCCCGACGTAGAGCTGCAAGTAACTAAATCCCGACGTAGAGCCCAAAACACGTCCCGATGTAGAGCCCAACACACGTCCCAACGTAGAGCCCAACACACGTCCCGACGCAGAGCCCAATACACATCCCCACGTAGAGCTGAAAGTAAGCTAAATCCTGATGTCGAGCCCAACACACGTCCCCTCGTAGAGCTGAAAGTAAGCAAAATCCTGATCTAGAGCCCAACACACGTCCCGACGTAGAGCCCAACAGACGTCCCGATTTAGAGCCCAACACACGTCCCGACGTAGAGCCCAAAACACGTCCCGACGTAGAGCTCAAAGTACGCTAAATCCTGATATAGAGCCCAACACACGTCCCGACGTAGAGCTGAAAGTACGCTAAATCCTGATGTAGAGCCCAACACACGTCCCGACGTAAAGCCCAACACACGTCCCGACGTAGAGCTGAATAGAAGCTAAATCTTGATGTAGAGCCCAACACACTTCCCGACGTAGAGCACAACACACGTCCCGACTTAGAGCCCAACACACTTCCCGACGTAGAGCCCAAGACACTTCCGGACGTAGAGCCCAACACACGTCCCGACGTAGAGCCGAAAGTAAGCTAAATCCTGATATAGAGCCCAACACACGTCCTGACGGAGAGCCCAACGCACGTCCCGACGTAGACACCAACGCACGTCCCGACGTAGAGCCCAACGCACGTCCCGACGTAGAGCTGAAATTTAGCTAACTACAGACGTAGAGCCCGACACACGTCCCGACATAGAGCCCAACACACGTCCCGACATAGAGCTCAAAGTAAGCTAAATCCTGATGTAGAGCCCAACACACGTCTAGACGTAGAGCCCAACACACGTCCCAACGTAGAGCCCAACACACGTCCCGACCGAGAGCCGAACACACGTCCCAACGTAGAGCCCAACACACGTCCCGACGTAGAGCCCAACACACGTCCCGACGTAGAGCCCAACACACGTCCCGACGTAGAGCCCAACACACGTCCCGACGTAGAGCTGAAAGTAAGCTAATTCCCGACGTAGAGCCCAACAGACGTCCCGACGTAGAGCCCAACACACGTCCCGACGTAGAGCCCAACACACGTCCCAACGTAGAGCTGAAAACAAGCTAAATCCTGATGTAGAGCCCAACACACGTCCCAAGGTAGAGACCAACACACGTCCCGATGTAGAGCCCAACACACGTCCCGACGTACAGCCCAACACACGTCCCGACGTAGAGCTGAAAACAAGCTAAATCCTGATGTAGAGCCCAACACACGTCCTGACGTAGAGCTGAAAGTAAGCTAAATCCTGATGTAGAGCCCAACACACGTCCCGACGTAGAGATGAAAGTAAGCTAAATCCTGATGTAGAGCCCAACACACGTCCCGACGTAGAGCTCAACACACGTCCCGACGTAGAGCCCAACACACGTCCCGACGTGGAGCTGAAAGTAAGCTAAATCCTGATATAGAGCCCAACACACGTCCCAACGTAGAGCGCAACACATGTCCCGACGTAGATCTGAAAGTAAGCTAAATCCTGATGTAGAGCCCAACATACGTACCGACGTAGAGCTGAAAGTAAGCTAAGTCCAGATGTAGAGCACAACACACGTCCCGACGTAGAGCCTAACACACGTCCCGACGTAGAGCCCAACACACGTCCCGACGTAGAGCTGAAAGTAAGCTAAATCCTGATGTAGAGCCCAACACACGTCCCGACGTAGAGCCCAACACACGTCCCGACGTATAGCCCAACACACGTCCCGACGTAGAGGTGAAAGTAAGCTAAATACTGATGTCGAGCCCAACACACGTCCCCACGTAGAGCTGAAAGTAAGCTAAATCCTGATGTAGAGCCCAACACACGTCCCGACGTAGAGCTGGAAGTAAGCTAAATCCTGATGTAGAGCCCAACATATGTCTCGACGTAGAGCCCAACACACGTCGCGACGTAGAACCCAACACACGTCCCGACGTAGAGCCCAACACACGTCCCGACGTAGAGCCCAACACACGTCCCGACGTAGAGCTGAAAGTACGCTAAATCCTGATGTAGAGCCCAACACACGTGCCGACGTAGAGCCCAACACACATCCCGACGTAGAGCCCAACAGACGTCCCGACGTAGAGCCCAACACACGTCCCGAAGTAGAGCTGAAAGTAAGCTAAATCCTGATGTAGAGCTCAACACACGTCCCGACGTAAGCCCAACACAAGTCCCGACGTATACCCCTAAACACGTCCCGACGTAGAGCTGAAAGTATGCTAAATCCTGATGTAGAGCCCAACACACGTCCCGACGTAGAGCCCAACACACGTCCCGACGTAGAGCTGAAAGTAAGCTAAGTCTTGATGTAGAGCCCAACACACGTCCCGACGTAGAGCCCAACACACGTCCCGACGTAGAGCTGAAAACAAGCTAAATCCTGATGTAGAGCCCAACAGACGTCCCGACGTAGAGCTGAAAGTATGCTAAATCCTGATGTAGAGCCCAACAAATGTCCCGACGTAGAGCCCAACACACGTCCCGACGTAGAGCCCAACACACGTCCCGACGTAGAGCCCAACACACGTCCCGACGTAGAGATGAATGTAATCTAAATCCTGATGTAGAGCCCCACACACGACCCGACGTAGTGCCCAACACACGTCCCGACGTAGAGATGAAAGTAATCTAAATCCTGATGTAGAGCCCAACACACGTCCCGACGTAGAGCCCAACACACGTCCCGACGTAGAGCTGAAAGTAAGCTAAATCCTGATGTAGAGCCCAACATACGTCTCGACGTAGAGCCCAACACACGTCGTGTCGTAGAACCCAACAAACGTCCCGACGTAGAGCCCAACACACGTCCCAACGTAGAGCCCAACACACGTCCCGACGTAGAGCCCAACACACGTCCCGACGTAGAGCCCAACACACGTCCCGACGTAGAGCTCAACACATGTCCAGACGTAGAGGTGAAAGTAAGCTAAACCCTGATGTAGAGCCCAACATACGTCCCGACGTAGAGCCCAACACACGTCCCGACGTAGAGCCCAACACACGTCCCGACGTAGAGCCCAACACACGTCTCGATGTAGAACCCAACACACGTCCCGACGTAGAGCCCAACATACGTCCCGACGTAGAGCTGCAAGTAACTAAATCCCGACGTAGAGCCCAAAACACGTCCCGATGTAGAGCCCAACACACGTCCCAACGTAGAGCCCAACACACGTCCCGACGCAGAGCCCAATACACGTCCCCACGTAGAGCTGAAAGTACGCTAAATCCTGATGTAGAGCCCAACACACGTCCCGAGGTAGAGCCCAACCCACGTCCCGACGTAGAGCTGAAAGTAAGCTAAATCCTGATGTCGAGCCCAACACACGTCCCCTCGTAGAGCTGAAAGTAAGCAAAATCCTGATCTAGAGCCCAACACACGTCCCGACGTAGAGCCCAACAGATGTCCCGATTTAGAGCCCAACACACGTCCCGACGTAGAGCCCAACACACGTCCCGACGTAGAGCTCAAAGTACGCTAAATCCTGATATAGAGCCCAACACACGTCCCGACGTAGAGCTGAAAGTACGCTAAATCCTGATGTAGAGCCCAACACACGTCTTGACGTAGAGCTGAAATTAAGCTAAATCCTGATGTAGAGCCCAACACACGTCCCGACGTACAGCCCGACACTCGTCCCGATGTAGAGCCAAACACACGTCCCGACGTAGAGCTGAAAGTAAGCTAAATCCTGATGTACAGCGCAACACACGTCCCGACGTAGAGCCCAACACACGTCCCGACGTAGAGCTCAAAGTAAGCTAAATCCTGATGTAGAACCCAACACACGTCCCGACGTAGAGCCCAACACACGTCCCGACGTAGAGCCCAACACACGTCCCGACGTAGAGCTGAAAGTAAGCTAAATCCTGATGTAGAGCCCAACATACGTCTCGACGTAGAGCCCAACACACGTCGCGACGTAGAACCCAACACACGTCCCGACGTAGAGCCCAACACACGTCCCGACGTAGAGCCCAACGCACGTCCTGACGTAGAGCCCAACGCACGTCCCGACTTAGAGCCCAACGCACGTCCCGACGTAGAGCTGAAAGTAAGCTAAATCCTGATGTCGAGCCCAACACACGTCCCCTCGTAGAGCTGAAAGTAAGCTAAATCCTGATGTAGAGCCCAACACATGTCTCGACGTAGAGCCCAACACACGTCCCGACATACAGCTGAAAGTAAGCTAAATCCTGTTATAGAGCCCAACACACGTCCCGACGTACAGCTGAAAGTAAGATAGATCCTGATGTAGAGCCCAACACACGTCCTGACGTAGAGCCCAACACACATCCCGACGTAGAGCCCAACAAACGTCCCGACGTACAGCCCAACACACGTCCCGACGTAGGGCCCAACACACGTACCGACGTAGAGCCCAACACACGTCCCGACGTACAGCTGAAAGTAAGCTAAATCCTGATGTAGAGCCCAACACACGTCCCGACGTAGAGCCCACCACACGTCCCGACGTAGAGCCCACCACATACGTCCCGACGTAGAACCCAACACACGTCCCGACATGGAGCCCAACACACGTCCCGACGTAGAGCCCAACACACGTCCCGACGTAGAGCGCAACACACGTCCCGACATGGAGCCCAACACACGTCCCGACGTAGAGACCAACAGACATCCCGACGTATAGCCCAACACACATCCCGACGTTGAGCTGAAAGTAAGCTAAATCCTGATGTAGAGCCCAACACACGTCCCAACGTAGAGCCCAACACACGTCCCGACGTAGAGCTGAAAGTAAGCTAAGTCCTGATGTAGAGCCCAACACACGTCCCGATGTAGAGCCCAACACACGTCCCGAAGTAGAGCTGAAAACAAGCTAAATCCTGATGTAGAGCCCAACACAAGTCCCGACGTAGACCTGAAAGAAAGCTAAATCTGATGTAGAGCCCAACACACGTCCCGACAAAGAGCATAACACATTTCCCGACGTAGAGCTGAAAGTAAGCTAAATCCTGATGTAGAGCCCAACACACGTCCCGACGTAGAGCCCAACACACGTCCCGACGTAGAACCCAACACACGTCCCGACGTAGTGCCCAACACACGTCCCGACGTAGAGCTGAAAGTAATCTAAATCCTGATGTAGAGCCCAACACACGTTCCGACGTAGAGCCCAACACACGTCCCGACGTAGAGCTGAAAGTAAGCTAAATCCTGATGTAGAGCCCAACATACCTCTCGACGTAGAGCCCAACACACGTCACGACGTAGAGCCCAACACACGTCCCGACGTAGAGGTGAAAGTAAGCTAAACCCTGATGTAGAACCCAACAGACGTCCCGACGTAGAGCCCAAAACTTGTCACGACATAGAGCCCAACACACGTCCCGACGTAGAGCCCAACACACGTCCCGCCGCAGAGCTGAAAGTAAGCTAAATCCTGATGTAGAGCCCAATAGACGTCCCGACGTAGAGCCCAACACACGTCCCGACGTAGATCTGAAAGTAAGCTAAATCCTGATGTAGAGCCCAACACACGTCCCGACGTAGAGCCCAACACACGTCCCGACGTAGAGCTGAAAGTAAGCTAAATCCTGATGTAGAGCCCAACATACGTCTCGACGTAGAGCCCAACACACATCGCGACGTAGAACCCAACAGACGTCCCGACGTAGAGCCCAACACACGTCCCGAAGTAGAGCCCAACACACGTCCCGACGTAGAGCCCAATGCACGTCCCGACGTAGAGCTGAAAGTACGGTAAATCCTGATGTCGAGCCCAACACACGTCCCGACGTAGAGCCCAAAACACGTCCCGACGTAGAGCCTAACACACGTCCCGACGTAGAGCCCAACAGACGTCCCGACGTAGAGCTCAAAGTAAGCTAAATCCTGATGTCAAGCCCAACACACGTCCCGACGTAGAGCTGAAATTAAGCTAAATCCTGATGTAGAGCCCAACACATGTCCCGAGGTAGAGCCCAACACACGTCCAGACGAAGAGCTGAAAGTAATCTAAATCCTGATGTAGAGCCCAACACACATCCCGACATAGAGCCCAACACACGTCCCAACGTAGTGCCCAAAACACGTCCCGACGTAGAGCTGAAATTAAGCTAAATCCTGATGTAGATACCAACACACGTCCCGACGTAGAGCCCAACACACGTCCCGACATAGTGTCCAACACACGTCCCGACGTAGAGCCCAAACACTCGTCCCGACGTAGAGCCCAACACACGTCCCGACGTAGAGCCCAACACACGTCCCGACGCAGAACCCAACACACGTCCCGATGCAGAGTCCAACACACGTCGCGACGTAGAGCCCAACACACGTCCCGACGTAGAGCCAAACACACGTCCCCACGTAGAGCTGAAAGTAAGCTAAATCCTGATGTAGAGCCCAACACACGTCCCGACTTAGAGCCCAACACTCGCCCAGACGTAGAGTTGAAAGTAAGCTAAATCCTGATGTAGAGCCCAACACACGTCCCGACGTAGAGCCCAACACTCGCCCAGACGTAGAGATGAAAGTAAGCTAAATCCTGATGTAGAACCCAACACACGTCCCAACGTAGAGCCCAACACATGTCCCGAAGTAGAGCTGAAAGTAAGCTAAATCCTGATGTAGAGCCCAACACACGTCCCGACGTAGAGCCCAACACACGTCCCGAAGTAGAGCTAAAAGTACGCTAAATCCTGATGTAGAGCCCAACACACGTCCCGACTTAGAGCCTAACACTCGCCCAGACGTAGAGCTGAAAGTAAGCTAAATCCTGATGTAGAGCCCAACACACGTCCCAACGTAGAGCCCAACACACGTCCCAACGTAGAGCCCAACACATGTCCCAACGTAGAGCTGTAAGTAAGCTAAATCCTGATGTAGAGCCCAACACAAGTCCCGACGTAGAGCCCAACACACGTCCCGACGTAGAACCCAACACACGTCCCGACGTAGAGCTGAAAGTAATCTAAATCCTGATGTAGAGCCCAACACACGTTCCGACGTAGAGCCCAACACACGTCCCGACGTAGAGCTGAAAGTAAGCTAAATCCTGATGTAGAGCCCAACATACCTCTCGACGTAGAGCCCAACACACGTCACGACGTAGAGCCCAACACACGTCCCGACGTAGAGGTGAAAGTAAGCTAAACCCTGATGTAGAACCCAACAGACGTCCCGACGTAGAGCCCAAAACACGTCACGACGTAGAGCCCAACACACGTCCCGACGGAGAGCCGAACACACGTCCCGACGTAGAGCTGAAAGAAAGCTAAATCCTGATATAGAGCCCAATACACGTCCCGACGTAGAGCCCAACACACGTCCCGACGTAGAGGTGAAAGTAAGCTAAACCCTGATGTAGAACCCAACAGACGTCCCGACGTAGAGCCCAAAACACGTCACGACGTAGAGCCCAACACACGTCCCGACGTAGAGCCCAACACACGTCCCGACGTAGAGCTGAAAGTAAGCTAAATCCTGATGTAGAGCCCAATACACGTCCCGACATAGAGCCCAACACACGTCCCGACATAGAGCTGAAAGTAAGCTAAATCCTGATGTGGAGCCCAACACACGTCCCGACGTAGAGCCCAACACATGTCCCGACGTAGAGCTGAAAGTAAGCTAAATCCTGACGTAGAGCCCAACACACGTCCCGACGTAGAGCCCAACACACGTCCCGACGTAGAGCTGAAAGTAAGCTAAATCCTGATGTAGAGCCCAACATACGTCTCGACGTAGAGCCCAACACACATTGCGACGTAGAACCCAACAGACGTCCCAACGTAGAGCCCAACACACGTCCCGAAGTAGAGCCCAACACACGTCCCGACGTAGAGCCCAACGCACGTCCCGACGTAGAGCTGAAAGTACGCTAAATCCTGATGTAGAGCCCAACACACGTCCCGACGTAGAGCCCAAAACACGTCCCGACGTAGAGCCTAACACACGTCCCGACGTAGAGCCCAACACACGTCCCGACGTAGAGCTGAGAGTAAGCTAAATCCTGATGTCAAGCCCAACACACGTCCCCACGTAGAGCTGAAAGTAAGCTAAATCCTGATGTAGAGCCCAACACATGTCCCGAGGTAGAGCCCAACACACGTCCAGACGAAGAGCTGAAAGTAATCTAAATCCTGATGTAGAGCCCAACACACATCCCGACGTAGAGCCCAACACACGTCCCGACGTAGTGCCCAAAACACGTCCCGACGTAGAGCTGAAATTAAGCTAAATCCTGATGTAGATACCAACACACGTCCCGACGTAGAGCCCAACACACGTCCCGACATAGAGTCCAACACACGTCCCGACGTAGAGCTGAAAGTAAGATAAATCCTTATGTAGAGCCCAACACTCGTCCCGACGTAGAGCCCAACACTCGTCCCGACGTAGAGCCCAACACACGTCCCGACGTAGAGCCCAGCACACGACCCGACGTAGACCCGAACTCACGTCCCGACGTAGAGCTGAAAGTAAGCTGAACCCTGATGTAGAGTCCAACATATGTCTCGACGTAGAGCCCAAAACACGTCGCAACGTAGAGCCCAACACACGTCGCGACGTACAGCCCAACACACTTCCCGACATAGAGCCCAACACACGTCCCGACGTAGAGCTGAAAGTAAGCTAAATCCCGACGTAGAGCCCAACACACATCCCGACATAGAGCCCAACACACGTCCCGACGTAGAGCCCAACACACGTCCCGACGTAGAGCCCAACACACGTCCCTAAGTTGAGCTGAAAGTACGCTAAATCCTGATGTAGAGCCCAACGCACGTCCCGACGTAGAGCCCAACACACGTCCCGACGTAGAGCTGAAAGTAAGCTAAATCTGATGTAGAGCCCAACACACGTCCCGACTTAGAGCATAACACGTGTCCCGACGTAGAACTGAAAGTATGCTAGATACTGATGTAGAGCCCAACACACGTCCCGACGTAGAGCCCAACACACGTCCCGAAGTAGAGCCCAACACACGTCCCAACTTAGAGCATAACACGTGTCCCGACGTAGAACTGAAAGTATGCTAGATCCTGATGTAGAGCCCAACACACGTCCCGACGTAGAGCCCAACACACGTCCCGACGTAGAGCCCAACACACGTCCCGACGTACAGCTGAAAGTAAGCTAAATGCTGACGTAGAGCCCAACACACGTCCCGATGTAGAGCCCAACACACGTTCCGACGTCGAGCTGAAAGTAAGCTAAATCCTGATGTAGAGCCCAACACACGTCCCGACGTAGAGCCCAACACACGTCCAGAAGCAGAGCTAAAATTACGCTAAATCCTGATGTAGAGCCCAACACACGTCCTGACGTAGAGCCCAGCACACGTCCCGACGTAGAGCCCAGCACACGTCCCGACGTAGAGCCCAGCACACGTCCCGAAGTAGAGCTAAAAGTACGCTAAATCCTGATGTAGAGCCCAACCCACGTCCCGACGTAGAGCCCAACACACGTCCCGACGTAGAACCCAACCCACGTCCCGACGTAGAGCCCAACACACGTCCCGACGTAGAGCCCAACACACGTCCCGACGTAGAGCCCAACAAAAGTCCCGACGTAGAGCCCAACACACGTCCCGACGTAGAGCCCAACAGACGTCCCGACGTAGAGCCCAAAACATGTCCCGATATAGAGCCCAACACACGTCCCGATGTAGAGCCAAACACACGTCCCCACGTAGAGCTGAAAGTAAGCTAAATCCTGATGTAGAGCCCAACACACGTCCCGACTTAGAGCCCAACACTCGCCCAGAAGTAGAGGTGAAAGTAAGCTAATTCCTGATGTAGAGCCCAACACACGTCCGACTTAGAGCCCAAAACTAGCCCAGACGTAGAGCTGAAAGTAAGCTAAATCCTGATGTAGAGCCCAACACACGTAACAACGTAGAGCCCAACACATGTCCCAATGTAGAGGTGAAAGTAAGCTAAATCCTGATGTAGAGCCCAACACAGGTCCCGACGTAGAGAGCAACACACGTCCCGAAGTAGAGCCCAACACACGTCCCGAAGTAGAGCTGAAAGTACGCTAAATCCTGATGTAGAGCCCAACATACATCTCGACGTAGAGCCCAACACACAGCGCAACGTAGAACCCAACAGACGTCCCGACGTAGAGCCCAACACATGTCCCGACGTAGAGCCCAACACACGTCCCGACGCAGAGCTGAAAATACGCTAAATCCTGAGGTAGAGCCCAACACACGTCCCGATGTAGAGCGCAACACACGTCCCGACGTAGAGCTGAAAGTAAGCTAAGTCCTGATGTAGAGCCCAACACACGTCCCGATGTAGAGATGAAAGTAAGCTAAATCCTGATGTAGAGCCCAACACACGTCCCGACGTAGAGCCCAACACTCGCCCAGACGTAGAGCTAAAAGTACGCTAAATCCTAATTTAGAGCCCAACACACGTCCCGACGTAGAGCCCAACCCACGTCCCGACGTAGAACCCAACCCACGTCCCGACGTAGAGCCCAACCCACATCCCGACGTAGAGCCCAACACACGTCCCGACGTAGAGCCCAACGCACGTCCCGACGTAGAGCCCAACGCACGTCCCGACGCAGAGACCAACACACGTCGCAACGTAGAGCCCAACACACGTCCCGACGTAGAGCTCAAAGTAAGCTAAATCCAGATGTAGAGCCCAATACACGTCCCGATGTAGAGCCCAACACACGTCCCGACGTAGAGCCCAACACACGTCCCGACGTAGAGCTGAAAGTAATCTAAATCCTGATGTAGAGCCCAACACACGTCCCGACGTAGAGCTGAAAGTAAGCTAAATCCCGACGTAGAGCCCAACGCACGTCCCGACGTAGAGCCCAACGCACGTCCCGACGTAGAGCCCAACACACGTCCCGACGTAGAGCTGAAAGTACGCTAAATCCTGACGTAGAGCCCAACACATGTCCCGACGTAGAGCCCAACACACGTCCCGACGTAGAGCTAAATATAAGCTACACATGATGTAGAGCCCAACACACGTTCCGACGTAGAACCCAACACACGTACCGACGTAGAGCCCAACACACGTCCCGACGTAGAGCCCAACACACGTCCCGACGTAGAGCTGAAAGTAAGCTAAATCCTGATGTAGAGCCCAACATACGTCTCGACGTAGAGCCCAACACACGTCGCGACGTAGAACCCAACACACATCCCGACGTAGAGCCCAACACACGTCCCGACGTAGAGCCCAACGCACGTCCTGACGTAGAGCCCAACGCACGTCCCGACTTCGAGCCCAACGCACGTCCCGACGTAGAGCTGTAAGTAAGCTAAATCCTGATGTCGAGCCCAACACACGTCCCCTCGAAGAGCTGAAAGTAAGCTAAATCCTGATGTAGAGCCCAACACATGTCTCGACGTAGAGCCCAACACACGTCCCGACATACAGCTGAAAGTAAGCTAAATCCTGTTATAGAGCCCAACACACGTCCCGACGTACAGCTGAAAGTAAGATAAATCCTGATGTAGAGCCCAACACACGTCCCGACGTAGAGCCCAACACACATCCCGACGTAGAGCCCAACACACGTCCCGACGTACAGCCCAACACACGTCCCGACGTAGAGCCCAACACACGTCCCGACGTAGAGCCCAACACACGTCCCGACGTACAGCTGAAAGTAAGCTAAATCCTGATGTAGAGCCCAACACACGTCCCGACGTAGAGCCCACCACACGTCCCGATGTAGAGCCCACCACATACGTCCCGACGTAGAACCCAACACACGTCCCGACATGGAGCCCAACACACGTCCCGACGTAGAGCCCAACACACGTCCCGACGTAGAGCGCAACACACGTCCCGACATGGAGCCCAACACACGTCCCGACGTAGAGCCAAACACACGTCCCGACGTAGAGCCCAACACACGTCCCGACGTAGAGGTGAAAGTAAGCTAAATCCTGATGTAGAGCCCAGCACACGTCCCGACGTAGAGACCAACAGACATCCCGACGTATAGCCCAACACACATCCCGACGTTGAGCTGAAAGTAAGCTAAATCCTGATGTAGAGCCCAACACACGTCCCAACGTAGAGCCCAACACACGTCCCGACGTAGAGCTGAAAGTAAGCTAAGTCCTGATGTAGAGCCCAACACACGTCCCGATGTAGAGCCCAACACACGTCCCGAAGTAGAGCTGAAAACAAGCTAAATCCTGATGTAGAGCCCAACACAAGTCCCGACGTAGACCTGAAAGAAAGCTAAATCTGATGTAGAGCCCAACACACGTCCCGACAAAGAGCATAACACATTTCCCGACGTAGAGCTGAAAGTAAGCTAAATCCTGATGTAGAGCCCAACACACGTCCCGACGTAGAGCCCAACACACGTCCCGACGTAGAACCCAACACACGTCCCGACGTAGTGCCCAACACACGTCCCGACGTAGAGCTGAAAGTAATCTAAATCCTGATGTAGAGCCCAACACACGTTCCGACGTAGAGCCCAACACACGTCCCGACGTAGAGCTGAAAGTAAGGTAAATCCTGATGTAGAGCCCAACATACCTCTCGACGTAGAGCCCAACACACGTCACGACGTAGAGCCCAACACACGTCCCGACGTAGAGGTGAAAGTAAGCTAAACCCTGATGTAGAGCCCAACACACGTCCCGACGTAGAGCCCAACACTCGCCCAGACGTAGAGATGAAAGTAAGCTAAATCCTGATGTAGAACCCAACACACGTCCCAACGTAGAGCCCAACACATGTCCCGAAGTAGAGCTGAAAGTAAGCTAAATCCTGATGTAGAGCCCAACACACGTCCCGACGTAGAGCCCAACACACGTCCCGAAGTAGAGCTAAAAGTACGCTAAATCCTGATGTAGAGCCCAACACACGTCCCGACTTAGAGCCTAACACTCGCCCAGACGTAGAGCTGAAAGTAAGCTAAATCCTGATGTAGAGCCCAACACACGTCCCAACGTAGAGCCCAACACATGTCCCAACGTAGATCTGTAAGTAAGCTAAATCCTGATGTAGAGCCCAACACACGTCCCGATGTAGAGCCCAACACACGTCCCGAAGTAGAGCTGAAAACAAGCTAAATCCTGATGTAGAGCCCAACACAAGTCCCGACGTAGAGCCCAACACACGTCCCGACGTAGAACCCAACACACGGCCCGACGTAGTGCCCAACACGCGTCCCGACGTAGAGCTGAAAGTAATCTAAATCCTGATGTAGAGCCCAACACACGTTCCGACGTAGAGCCCAACACACGTCACGACGTAGAGCCCAACACACGTCCCGACGGAGAGCCCAACACACGTCCCGACGTAGAGCTGAAAGAAAGCTAAATCCTGATATAGAGCCCAATACACGTCCCGACGTAGAGCCCAACACACGTCCCGACGTAGAGGTGAAAGTAAGCTAAACCCTGATGTAGAAACCAACAGACGTCCCGACGTAGAGCCGAAAACACGTCACGACGTAGAGCCCAACACACGTCCCGACGTAGAGCCCAACACACGTCCCGACGTAGAGCTGAAAGTAAGCTAAATCCTGATGTAGAGCCCAATACACGTCCCGACATAGAGCCCAACACACGTCCCGACATAGAGCCGAAAGTAAGCTAAATCCTGATGTGGAGCCCAACACACGTCCCGACGTAGAGCCCAACACATGTCCCGACGTAGAGCTGAAAGTAAGCTAAATCCTGATGTAGAGCCCAACACACGTCCCGACGTAGAGCCCAACACACGTCCCGACGTAGAGCCCAACACACGTCCCGACGTAGAGCTGAAAGTAAGCTAAATCCTGATGTAGAGCCCAACATACGTCTCGACGTAGAGCCCAACACACATCGCGACGTAGAACCCAACAGACGTCCCAACGTAGAGCCCAACACACGTCCCGCAGTAGAGCCCAACACACGTCCCGACGTAGAGCCCAACGCACGTCCCGACGTAGAGCTGAAAGTACGCTAAATCCTGATGTAGAGCCCAACACACGTCCCGACGTAGAGCCCAAAAGACGTCCCGACGTAGAGCCTAACACATGTCCCGACGTAGAGCCCAACACACGTCCCGACGTAGAGCTGAGAGTAAGCTAAATCCTGATGTCAAGCCCAACACACGTCCCCACGTAGAGCTGAAAGTAAGCTAAATCCTGATGTAGAGCCCAACACATGTCCCGAGGTAGAGCCCAACACACGTCCAGACGAAGAGCTGAAAGTAATCTAAATCCTGATGTAGAGCCCAACACACATCCCGACGTAGAGCCCAACACACGTCCCAACGTAGTGCCCAAAACACGTCCCGACGTAGAGCTGAAATTAAGCTAAATCCTGATGTAGATACCAACACACGTCCCGACGTAGAGCCCAACACACGTCCTGACATAGAGTCCAACACACGTCCCGACGTAGAGCCCAGCACACGACCCGACGTAGACCCAAACTCACGTCCCGACGTAGAGCTGAAAGTAAGCTGAACCCTGATGTAGAGTCCAACATATGTCTCGACGTAGAGCCCAAAACACGTCGCAACGTAGAGCCCAACACACGTCGCGACGTAGAGCCCAACACACTTCCCGACATAGAGCCCAACACACGTCCCGACGTAGAGCTGAAAGTAAGCTAAATCCCGACGTAGAGCCCAACACACATCCCGACATAGAGCCCAACACACGTCCCGACGTAGAGCCCAACACACGTCCCGACGTAGAGCCCAACACACGTCCCTAAGTTGAGCTGAAAGTATGCTAAATCCTGATGTAGAGCCCAACACACGTCCCGACGTAGAGCCCAACACACGTCCCGACGTAGAGCTGAAAGTAAGCTAAATCTGATGTAGAGCCCAACACACGTCCCGACTTAGAGCATAACACGTGTCCCGACGTTGAACTGAAAGTATGCTAGATACTGATGTAGAGCCCAACACACGTCCCGACGTAGAGCCCAACACACGTCCCGAAGTAGAGCCCAACACACGTCCCAACTTAGAGCATAACACGTGTCCCGAGGTAGAACTGAAAGTATGCTAGATCCTGATGTAGAGCCCAACACACGTCCCGACGTAGAGCCCAACACACGTCCCGACGTAGAGCCCAACACACGTCCCGACGTACAGCTGAAAGTAAGCTAAATCCTGACGCAGAGCCCAACACACGTCCCGACGTAGAGCCCAACACACGTTCCGACGTCGAGCTGAAAGTAAGCTAAATCCTGATGTAGAGCCCAACACACGTCCCGACGTAGAGCCCAACACACGTCCAGAAGCAGAGCTAAAATTACGCTAAATCCTGATGTAGAGCCCAACACACGTCCCGACGTAGAGCCCAGCACACGTCCCGACGTAGAGCCCAACACACGTCCCGACGTAGAGCCCAACACACGTCCCGAAGTAGAGCTAAAAGTACGCTAAATCCTGATGTAGAGCCCAACCCACGTCCCGACGTAGAGCCCAACCCACGTCCCGACGTAGAGCCCAACCCACGTCCCGACGTAGAGCCCAACACACGTCCCGAAGTTGAGCTAAAAGTACGCTAAATCCTGATGTAGAGCCCAACCCACGTCCCGACGTAGAGCCCAACCCACGTCCCGACGTAGAACCCAACCCACGTCCCGACGTAGAGCCCAACACACGTCCCGACGTAGAGCCCAACACACGTCCCGACGTAGAGCCCAACAAAAGTTCCGACATAGATCCCAACACACGTCCCGACGTAGAGCCCAACAGACGTCCCGACGTAGAGCCCAAAACATGTCCCGATATAGAGCCCAACACACGTCCCGACGTAGAGCCAAACACACGTCCCCACGTAGAGCTGAAAGTAAGCTAAATCCTGATGTAGAGCCCAACACACGTCCCGACTTAGAGCCCAACACTCGCCCAGACGTAGAGGTGAAAGTAAGCTAATTCCTGATGCAGAGCCCAACACACGTCCGACTTAGAGCCCAACACTAGCCCAGACGTAGAGCTGAAAGTAAGCTAAATCCTGATGTAGAGCCCAACACATGTAACAACGTACAGCCCAACACATGTCCCAACGTAGAGCTGAAAGTAAGCTAAATCCTGATGTAGAGCCCAACACAGGTCCCGACGTAGAGAGCAACACACGTCCCGAAGTAGAGCCCAACACACGTCCCGACGTAGAGCTGAAAGTACGCTAAATCCTGATGTAGAGCCCAACATACATCTCGACGTAGAGCCCAACACACAGCGCAACGTAGAACCCAACAGACGTCCCGACGTAGAGCCCAACACATGTCCCGACGTAGAGCCCAACACACGTCCCGACGCAGAGCTGAAAATACGCTAAATCCTGAGGTAGAGCCCAACACACGTCCCGATGTAGAGCCCAACACACGTCCCAACGTAGAGCTGAAAGTAAGCTAAATCCTGATGTAGAGCCCAACACATGTCCCGACGTAGAGCCTAACACACGTCCCGACGTAGAGCCCAACACACGTCCCGACGTAGAGGTGACAGTACGCTAAATCCTGATGGAGAGCCCAACACATGTCCCAACGTAGAGCCCAGCAGACGTCTCGACATAGAGCCCAAGACACGTCCCGAAGTAGAGCTGAAAGTAAGCTAAGTCCTGATGTCGAGCCAAACACACGTCCCCACGTAGAGCTGAAAGTAAGCTAAATCCTGATGTAGAGCCCAACACACATCCCGACGTAGAGCCCAACACACGTCCCGAAGTAGAGCGGAAAGTACGTTAAATCCTGATGTCGAGCCCAACACACGTCCCGACGTAGAACCCAACACACGTCCCGACGTAGAGCCCAACACACGTCCCAAGGCAGACTCCAACACATGTCCCGACGTAGAGCCCAACACACGTCCCGACCTAGAGCCCAACACACGTCCCGACGTAGAGCTCAAGACACGTCCCGACGTAGAGCTGAAAGTAAGCTAAATCCTGATGTTAAGCCCAACACACGTCCCGACGTAGAGCTGAAAGTAAGCTAAACCCTGATGTAGAGCCCAACACACGTCCCGACGTAGAGCCCAACACATGTCCCGAGGTAGAGTTGAAAGTAAGCTAAATCCTGATGTAGAGCCCAACACACGTCTCGACGTAGAGCCCAACACATGTCCCGACGTAGAGCTGAAAGTAAGCTAAATCCTGATGTAGAGCCCAACCCACGTCCCGACATAGAACCCAACCCACGTCCCGACGTAGAGCCCAACCCACGTCCCGAAGTAGAGCCCAATCCACGTCCCGACGTAGAGCCCAACCCACGTCCCGACGTAGAGCCCAACCCACGTCCCGACGTAGAGCCCAACACACGTCCCGACGTAGAGCCAAACAAACGTCCCGACGTAGAGCCCAACACATGTCCCGATATAGAGCCCAACACACGTCCCGACGTAGAGCCAAACACACGTCCCGACGTAGAGATGAAAGTAAGCTAAATCCTGATGTAGAGCCCAACACACGTCCCGACGTAGAGGCCAACACTCGCCCAGACGTAGAGCTAAAAGTACGCTAAATCCTGATGTAGAGCCCAACCCACGTCCCGACGTAGAGCCCAACCCACGTCCCGACGTAGAACCCAACCCACGTCCCGACGTAGAACCCAATCCAAGTCCCGACGTAGAGCCCAACCGACATCCCGACGTAGAGCCCAACCCACGTGCCGACGTAGAGCCCAACACACGTCCCGACGTAGAGCCCAACAAAAGTCCCGACGTAGAGCCCAACACACGTCCCGACGTAGAGCCCAACAGACGTCCCGACGTAGAGCCCAAAACATGTCCCGATATAGAGCCCAACACACGTCCCGATGTAGAGCCAAACACACGTCCCCACGTAGAGCTGAAAGTAAGCTAAATCCTGATGTAGAGCCAACACACGTCCCGACCTAGAGCCCAACACTAGCCCAGACGTAGAGCTGAAAGTAAGCTAAATCCTGATGTAGAGCCCAACACACGTCCCAACGTAGAGCCCAACACATGTCCCAACGTAGAGCTGAAAGTAAGCTAAATCCTGATGTAGAGCCCAACACACGTCCCGACGTAGAGCCCAACACACGTCCCGAAGTAGAGCTGAAAGTACGCTAAATCCTGATGTAGAGCCCAACATACGTCTCGACGTAGAGCCCAACACACAGCGCAATGTAGAACGCAACAGACGTCCCGACGTAGAGCCCAACACAGGACCCGACGTAGAGCTGAAATTAACCTAAATCCTGATGTAGATCCCAACACACGTCCCGACGTAGAGCCCAACGCACGTCCCGACGTAGAGCCCAACGCACGTCCCGACGTAGTGCCCAACGCACGACCCGACGTAGAGCTGAAATTAACCTAAATCCTGACGTAGAGCCCAACACACGTCCCGACGTAGAGCCCAACGCACGTCCCGACGTAGAGCCCAACGCACGTCCCGACGTACAGCCCAACGCACGTCCCGACGTAGAGCCTAACGCATGTCCCGACGTAGAGCTGAAAGTTAGCTAACTACAGACGTAGAGCCTAACGCACGTCCCGACGTAGAGCGCAACACACGTCCCGACGTAGAGCCCAACGCACGTCCCGATGTAGAGCCCAACGCACGTCCCGACGTAGAGCTGAAAGTAAGCTAAATCCTGACGTAGAGCCCAACTCACGTCCCGACGTAGAGCCCAACGCACGTCCCGACGTAGAGCCCAATGCACGTCCCGACGTAGAGCCGAACGCACGTCCCGACGTAGAGCTGAATGTAAGCTAAATCCTGACGTAGAGCCCAACGCACATCCCGACGTAGACCCCAACGCATGTCTCGACGTAGAGCCCAACGCACGTCCCGACGTAGAGCCCAACGCACGTCCCGACGTAGAGCCCAACGCACGTCCCGACGTAGAGCCCAACACACGTCGCGACGTAGAGCCCAACACACGTCGCGACGTAGAGCCCAACACACGTCCCGACGTAGAGCTGAAAGTAAGATAAATCCTGATGTAGTGCCCAACACACGTCCCGACGTAGTGCCCAACACACGACCCGACGTAGAGCTGAAATTAACCTAAATCCTGATGTAGATCCCAACACACGTCCCGACGTAGAGCCGAACGCACGTCCCGACGTAGAGCCCTACGCACGTCCCGACGTAGAGCCCAACGCACGTCCCGACCTAGTGCCCAACGCACGACCCGACGTAGAGCTGAAATTAACCTAAATCCTGACGTAGAGCCCAGCACACGTCCCGACGTAGAGCCCAACGCACGTCCCGACGTAGAGCCCAACGCACGTCCCGACGTAGAGCTGAAAGTTAGCTAACTACAGACGTAGAGCCTAACGCACGTCCCGACGTAGAGCCCAACACACGTCCCGACGTAGAGCCCAACGCACGTCCCGACGTAGAGCCCAACGCACGTCCCTACGTAGAGCTGAAAGTAAGCTAAATCCTGACGTAGAGCCCAACGCACGTCCCGACGTAGAGCTGAAAGTAAGCTAAATCCTGACGTAGAGCCCAACGCACGTCCCGACGTAGAGCCCAACGCACGTCCCGACGTAGAGCTGAAAGTAAGCTAAATCCTGACGTAGAGCACAACTCACGTCCCGACGTAGAGCCCAACGCACATCCCGACGTAGAGCCCAACGCACGTCCCGACGTAGAGCCCAACGCACGTCCCGACGTAGAGCCCAACGCACGTCCCGACGTAGAGCTGAATGTAAGCTAAATCCTGACGTAGAGCCCAACGCACGTCCCGACGTAGAGCCCAACGCACGTCCCGACGTAGAGCCCAACGCACGTCCCGACGTAGAGCTGAAAGTAAGCTAAATTCTGACGTAGAGCCCAACGCACATCCCGACGTAGAGCCCAACGCACGTCCCGACGTAGAGCCCAACGCACGTCCCGACGTAGAGCTTAAATTAAGCTATATCCTGACGTAGAGCCCAACGCACGTCCCGACGTAGAGCCCAACGCACGTTCCGACGTAGAGCCCAACGCAGGTCCCGACGTAGAGCTGAAAGTTAGCTCACTACAGACGTAGAGCCCAACACACTTCCCAACGAAGAGCCCAAAGCACGTCCCGACGTAGAGCCCAACGCACGTCCCGACGTAGAGCCCAACGCACGTCCCGACGTAGAGCTGAAAGTAAGATAAATCCTGACGTAGAGCCCAACGCACATCCCGACGTAGATCCCAACGCACGTCCCGACGTAGAGCCCAACGCACGTCCCGACGTAGAGCCCAACGCACGTCCCGACGTAGAGCTGAAAGTAAGCTAAATCCCGATGTAGAGCCCAACGCACGTCCTGACGTAGAGCCGAAAGTTAGCTCACTACAGACGTAGAGCCCAACGCACGTAACGACGTAGAGCCCAACGCATGTCCCGACATAGAGCCCAACGCACGTCCCGACGTAGAGCCCAACGCACGTCCCGACGTAGAGCCCAACGCACGTCCCGACGTAGAGCTGAAAGTTAGCTAACTACAGACGTAGAGCCCAACGCACGTCCCGACGTAGAGCCCAACGCACGTCCCGACGTAGAGCTGAAAGTAAGCTAAATCCCGACGTAGAGCCCAACGCACGTCCCGACGTAGAGCTGAAAGTAAGCTAAATCCCGATGTAGAGCCCAACGCACGTCCTGACGTAGAGCCGAAAGTTAGCTCACTACAGACGTAGAGCCCAACGCACGTAACGACGTAGAGCCCAACGCATGTCCCGACATAGAGCCCAACGCACGTCCCGACGTAGAGCCCAACGCACGTCCCGACGTAGAGCCCAACGCACGTCCCGACGTAGAGCTGAAAGTTAGCTAACTACAGACGTAGAGCCCAACGCACGTCCCGACGTAGAGCCCAACGCACGTCCCGACGTAGAGCTGAAAGTAAGCTAAATCCCGACGTAGAGCCCAACGCACGTCCCGACGTAGAGCTGAAAGTAAGCTAAATCCCGATGTAGAGCCCAACGCACGTCCCGACGTAGAGCTGAAAGTAAGCTAAATCGCGACGTAGAGGCCAACGCACGTCCCGATGTAGAGGCCTACGCACGTCCCGACGTAGAGCTGAAAGTAAGCTAAATCCCGACGTAGAGGCCAACGCATGTCCCGACGTAGAGGCAAACGCACGTCCCGACGTAGAGCTGAAAGTAAGCTAAATCCCGACGTAGAGCCCAACGCACGTCCCGACGTAGAGCCCAACGCACGTCCCGACATAGAGCCCAACGCACGTCCCGACGTAGAGCTGAAAGTAAGATAAATCCCGACGTAGCGCCCAACGCACGTCCCGAAGTAGCGCCCAACGCACGTCCCGACGTAGCGCCCAACGCACGTCCCGACGTAGAGCCCAACGCACGTCCCGACGTAGAGCTGAAAGTAAGCTAAATCCCGACGTAGAGGCCAACGCACGTCCCGACGAAGAGGCCAACGCACGTCCCGACGTAGAGGCCAACGCACGTCCCGACGTAGAGCTGAAAGTAAGCTAAATCCCGACGTAGAGCCCAACGCACGTCCCGACGTAGAGCCCAACGCACGTCCCGACGTAGAGCCCAACGCACGTTCCGACGTAGCGCCCAACGCACGTCCCGACGTAGAGCTGAAAGTTAGCTAACTACAGATGTAGAGCCCAACGCACGTCCCGACGTAGAGCTGAAAGTTAGCTAACTACAGACGTAGAGCCCAACGCACGTCCCAACGTAGAGTTGAAAGTTAGCTAACTACAGACGTAGAGCCCAACGCACGTCCCGACGTGGAGCCCAACGCACGTCCCAATGTAGAGGCCAACGCACGTCCCGACGTAGAGCCCAACGCACGTCCCGACGTAGAGCTGAAAGTAAGCTAAATCCCGACATAGCGCCCAACGCACGTCCCGACGTAGAGCTGAAAGTTAGCTAACTACAGACGTAGAGCCCTACGCACGTCCCGACGTAGAGCAGAAAGTTAGCTAACTACAGACGTAGAGCCCAACGCACGTCCCGACATAGAACCCAACGCACGTCCCGACGTAGAGCCCAACGCACGTCCCGACGTAGAGCCCAACAAACGTCCCGAGGTAGAGCCCAACGCACGTCCCGACGTAGAGCTGCAAGTAAGCTAAATGCCGACGTAGAGGCCAACGCACGTCCCGACGTAGAGCTGAAAGGAAGCTAAATCCCGACGTAGAGCCCAACACACGTCCCGACGTAGAGCCCAACTCACGTCCCGACGTAGAGCCCAACGCACGTCCCGACGTAGAGCTGAAAGTTAGCTAACTACAGACGTAGAGCCCAACGCACGTCCCGACGTGGAGCCCTACGCACGTCCCGACGTAGAGCCCAACGCACGTCCCGACGTAGAGCTGAAAGTTAGCTAACTACAGACGTAGAGCCCAACGCACGTCCCGACGTAGAGCCCAACGCATGTCCCGACGTAGAGCCCAACGCACGTCCCGACGTAGAGCTGAAAGTAAGCTAAATCCCGACGTAGAGCCCAACGCACGTCCCGAAGTAGAGCTGAAAGTAAGCTAAATCCCGACGTAGAGGCCAACGCACGTCCCGACGTAGAGGCCAACGCACGTCTCGAAGTAGAGCTGAAAGTAAGCTAAATCCCGACGTAGAGGCCAACGCACGTCCCGACGTAGAGGCCAACGCACGTCCCGACGTAGAGCTGAAAGTAAGCTAAATCCCGACGTAGAGCCCAACGCACGTCCCGACGTAGAGCCCAACGCATGTCCCTACCTAGAGCCCAACGCACGTCCAGACGTAGAGCTGAAAGTAAGCTAAATCCCGACGTAGCGCCCAAAGCACATCCCGAAGTACCGCCCAACGCACGTCCCGACGTAGCTCCCAACGCACGTCCCGACGTAGCGCCCAATGCACGTCCCGACGTAGAGCTGAAAGTAAGCTAAATCCCGACGTAGAGGCCAACGCACGTCCCGACGTAGAGCCCAACGCACGTCCCGACGTAGCGCCCAACGCACGTCCCGACGTAGAGCCCAATGCACGTCCCGACGTAGAGCTGAAAGTAAGCTAAATCCCGACGTAGAGGCCAACGCACGTCCCGACGTAGAGCCTAACGCACGTCCCGACGTAGCGCCCAACGCACGTCGCGATGTAGAGCTGAAAGTTAGCTAACTACAGATGTAGAGCCCAACGCACGTCCCGACGTAGAGCCCAACGCACGTCCCGACGTAGAGCTGAAAGTAAGCTAAATCCCGACGTAGAGCTCAACGCACGTCCCGACGTAGAACCCAACGCACGTCCCGACGTAGAGCCCAACGCACGTACCGACGTAGAGCCCAATCGCACGTCCCGACGTAGAGCTGAAAGTTAGCTAACTACAGACGAAGAGCCAAACGCGCGTCCCGACGTAGAGCTGAAAGTTAGCTAACTACAGATGTAGAGCCCAACGCGCGTCCCGACGTAGAGCCCAACGCACGTCCCGACGTAGAACTGAAAGTAAGCTAAATCCCGACGTAGAGCCGAACGCACGTCCCGACGTAGAGCTGAAAGTTAGCTAACTACAGATGTAGAGCCCAACGCACGTCCCGACGTAGAGCCCAACGCACGTCCCGACGTAGAGCCCAACGCACGTCCCGATGTAGAGCTGAAAGTAAGCTAAATCCCGACGTAGAGGCCAACGCACGTCCCGACGTAGAGGCCAACGCACGTCCCGACGTAGAGCTGAAAGTAAGCTAAATCCCGACGTAGAGCCCAACGCACGTCCCGACATAGAGCCCAACGCACGTCCCGACATAGAGCCCAACGCACGTCCCGACGTAGAGCTGAAAGTAAGATAAATCCCGACGTAGCGCCCAACGCACGTCCCGATGTAGAGCTGAAAGTTAGCTAACTACAGATGTAGAGCCCAACGCACGTCCCGACGTAGAGCCCAACGCACGTCCCGACGTAGACCTGAAAGTAAGCTAAATCCCGACGTAGAGCCCAACGCACGTCCCGACATAGAGCCCAACGCACGTCCCGACGTAGAGCCTAACGCACGTCCCGACGTAGAGCTGAAAGTAAGCTAAATCCCGACGTAGAGCTCAACGCACGTACCGACGTAGAACCCAACGCACGTCCCGACGTAGAGCCCAACGCACGTCCCAACGTAGAGCTGAAAGTTAGCTAACTACAGACGAGGAGCCCAACGCGCGTCCCGACGTAGAGCTCAAAGTTAGCTAACTACAGACGTAGAGCCCAACGCGCGTCCCGACGTAGAGCAGGAAGTTAGCTAACTACAGACGTAGAGCCCAACGCATGTCCCGACGTAGAACCCAACGCACGTCCCGACGTAGAGCCCAACGCACATCCCGACGTAGAACCCAACGCACGTCCCGACGTAGAGGCCAACGCACGTCCCGACGTAGAGCTGAAAGTAAGCTAAATACCGACGTAGAGCCCAACGCACGTCCCGACGTAGAGCCCAACGCACGTCCCGACATAGAGCCCAACGCACGTCCCGACGTAGAGCTGAAAGTAAGATAAATCCCGACGTAGCGCCCAACGCACGTCCCGATGTAGAGCTGAAAGTTAGCTAACTACAGATGTAGAGCCCAACGCACGTCCCGACGTATAGCCCAACGCACGTCCCGACGTAGACCTGAAAGTAAGCTAAATCCCGACGTAGAGCCCAACGCACGTCCCGACGTAGAGCCCAACGCACGTCCCGACGTAGAGCCTAACGCACGTCCCGACGTAGAGCTGAAAGTAAGCTAAATCCCGACGTAGAGCTCAACGCACGTCCCGACGTAGAACCCAACGCACGTCCCGACGTAGAGCCCAACGCACGTCCCGACGTAGAGCCCAACGCACGTCCCGACGTAGAGCTGAAAGTTAGCTAACTACAGACGAAGAGCCCAACGCGCGTCCCGACGTAGAGCTCAAAGTTAGCTAACTACAGACGTAGAGCCCAACGCGCGTCCCGACGTAGAGCAGGAAGTTAGCTAACTACAGACGTAGAGCCCAACGCACGTCCCGATGTAGAACCCAACGCACGTCCCGACGTAGAGCCCAACGCACATCCCGACGTAGAACCCAACGCACGTCCCGACGTAGAGCCCAACGCACGTCCCGACGTAGAGCTGAAAGTAAGCTAAATGCCGACGTAGAGGCCAACGCACGTCCCGACGTAGAGCTGAAAGTAATCTAAATCCCGACGTAGAGCCCAACGCACGTCCCGACGAAGAGGCCAACGCACGTCCCGACGTAGAGGCCAACGCACGTCCCGACGTAGCGCCCAACGCACGTCCCGACGTAGAGCCCAACGCACGTCCCGACGCAGAGCTGAAAGTAAGCTAAATCCCGACGTAGAGTCCAACGCACGTCCCGACGAAGAGCCCAACGCACGTCCCGACGTAGAGCCCAACGCACGTCCCGACGTAGAGCCCAACGCACGTTCCGACGTAGCGCCCAACGCACGTCCCGACGTAGAGCTGAAAGTTAGCTAACTACAGACGTAGAGCCCAACGCACGTCCCAACGTAGAGTTGAAAGTTAGCTAACTACAGACGTAGAGCCCAACGCACGTCCCGACGAAGAGCCCAACGCACGTCGCGACGTAGACCTGAAAGTAAGCTAAATCCCGACGTAGAGCCCAACGCACGTCCCGACGTAGAACCCAACGCACGTCCCGACGTAGAGCCCAACGCACGTCCCGACGTAGAGCCCAACGCACGTCCCGACGTAGAGCTGAAAGTTAGCTAACTACAGACGTAGAGCCCAACGCACATCCCAACGTAGAGTTGAAAGTTAGCTAACTACAGACGAAGAGCCCAACGCGCGTCCCGACGTAGAGCCCAACGTGTGTCCCGATGTAGAGCCCAACGCACGTCCCGACGTAGAGCCCAAAGCACGTCCCAACGTAGATCTGAAAGTAAGCTAAATCCCGACGTAGAGCCCAACGCACGTCCCGACGTAGAGCCCAACGCACGTCCCGATGTAGAGGCCAACGCACGTCCCGACGTAGAGGCCAACGCACGTCTCGACGTAGAGCTGAAAGTAAGCTAAATCCCGACGTAGAGCCCAACGCACGTCCCGACGTAGAGCCCAACGCACGTCCCGACGTAGAGCCCAACGCACGTCCCGACGTAGCGCCCAACGCACGTCCCGACGTAGAGCTGAAAGTTACCTAACTACAGACGTAGAGCCCAACGCACGTCCCGACGTAGAGCAGAAAGTTAGCTAACTACAGACGTAGAGCCCAACGCACGTCCCGACGTAGAGCCCAACGCACGTCCCGACGTAGAGCCCAACGCACGTCCCGACGTAGAGCTGAAAGTAAGCTAAATCCCGACGTAGAGCCCAACGCACGTCCCGACGTAGAGCCCAACGCACGTCCCGACATAGCGCCCAACGCACGTCCCGACGTAGAGCTGAAAGTTAACTAACTACAGACGTAGAGCCCAACGCACGTCCCGACGTAGAGCACAAAGTTAGCTAACTACAGACGTAGAGACCAACGCACGTCCCGACGTAGAACCCAACGCACGTCCCGACGTAGAGCCCAACGCACGTCCCGACGTAGAGCCCAACGCACGTCCCGACGTAGAGCTGAAAGTAAGCTAAATCCCGACGTAGAGGCCAACGCACCTCCCGACGTAGAGCTGAAAGGAAGCTAAATCCCGACGTAGAGCCCAACGCACGTCCCGACATAGAGCCCAACTCACGTCCCGACGTAGAGGCCAACGCACGTCCCGACGTAGAGCTGAAAGTTAGCTAACTACAGACGTAGAGCCCAACGCACGTCCCGACGTAGAGCCCAACGCACGTCCCGACGTAGAGCCCAACGCACGTCCCGACGTAGAGCTGAAAGTTAGCTAACTACAGACGTAGAGCCCAAAGCACGTCCCGACGTAGAGCCCAACACACGTCCCGATGTAGAGCCCAACGCACGTCCCGACGTAGAGCTGAAAGTAAGCTAAATCCCGACGTAGAGCCCAACGCACGTCCCGACGTAGAGCTGAAAGTAAGCTAAATCCCGACGTAGAGGCCAACGCACGTCCCGACGTAGAGGCCAACGCACGTCCCGAAGTAGAGCTGAAAGTAAGCTAAATCCCGACGTAGAGCCCAACGCACGTCCCGACGTAGAGCCCAACGCATGTCCCTGCCTAGAGCCCAACGCACGTCCCGACGTAGAGCTGAAAGTAAGCTAAATCCCGACGTAGCGCCCAACGCACATCCCGAAGTACCGCCCAACGCACGTCCCGACGTAGCGCCCAACGCACGTCCCGACGTAGCGCCCAATGCACGTCCCGACGTAGAGCTGAAAGTAAGCTAAATCCCGACGTAGAGGCCAACGCACGTCCCGACGTAGAGCCCAACGCACGTCCCGACGTAGCGCCCAACGCACGTCCCGACGTAGAGCCCAATGCACGTCCCGACGTAGAGCTGAAAGTAAGCTAAATCCCGACGTAGAGGCCAACGCACGTCCCGACGTAGAGCCCAACGCACGTCCCGACGTAGCGCCCAACGCACGTCCCGCTGTAGAGCTGAAAGTTAGGTAACTACAGATGTAGAGCCCAACGCACGTCCCGACGTAGAGCCCAACGCACGTCCCGACGTAGACCTGAAAGTAAGCTAAATCCCGACGTAGAGCCCAACGCACGTCCCGACGTAGAGCCCAACGCACGTCCCGACGTAGAGCCTAACGCACGTCCCGACGTAGAGCTGAAAGTAAGCTAAATCCCGACGTAGAGCTCAACGCACGTCCCGACGTAGAACCCAACGCACATCCCGACGTAGAGCCCAACGCACGTCCCGACGTAGAGCCCAACGCACGTCCCGACGTAGAGCTGAAAGTTAGCTAACTACAGACGAAGAGCCCAACGCGCATCCCAACGTAGAGCTCAAAGTTAGCTAACTACAGACGTAGAGCCCAACGCGCGTCCCGACGTAGAGCCCAACGCACGTCCCGACGTAGAGCCCAACGCACGTCCCGACGTAGAGCCCAACGCACGTCCCGACTTAGAGCTGAAAGTAAGCTAAATCCCGACGTAGAGCCCAACGCACGTCCCGATGTAGAGGCCAACGCACGTCCCGACGTAGAGGCCAACGCACGTCCCGACGTAGAGGCCAACGCACGTCTCGACGTAGAGCCCAACGCACGTCCCGACGTAGAGCCCAACGCACGTCCCGACGTAGAGCCCAACGCACGTCCCGACGTAGCGCCCAACGGACGTCCCGACGTAGAGCTGAAATTACCTAACTACAGACGTAGAGCCCAACGCACGTCCCGACGTAGAGCAGAAAGTTAGGTAACTACAGACGTAGAGCCCAACGCACGTCCCGACGTAGAGCCCAACGCACGTCCCGACGTAGAGCTGAAAGTAAGCTAAATCCCGACGTAGAGCCCAACGCACGTCCCGACGTAGAGTCCAACGCACGTCCCGACATAGCGCCCAACGCACGTCCCGACGTAGAGCTGAAAGTTAGCTAACTACAGACGTAGAGCCCAACGCACGTCCCGACGTAGAGGAGAAAGTTAGCTAACTACAGACGTAGAGCCCAACGCACGTCCCGACGTAGAACCCAACGCACGTCCCGACGTAGAGCCCAACGCACATCCCGACGTAGAGCCCAACGCACGTCCCGACGTAGAGCCCAACGCATGTCCCGACGTAGAGCTGAAAGTAAGCTAAATGCCGACGTAGAGGCCAACGCACGTCCCGACGTAGAGCTGAAAGTAAGCTAAATCCCGACGTAGAGCCCAACGCACGTCCCGACGTAGAGTCCAACGCACGTCCCGACATAGCGCCCAACGCACATCCCGACGTAGAGCTGAAAGTTAGCTAACTACAGACGTAGAGCCCAACGCACGTCCCGACGTAGAGGAGAAAGTTAGCTAACTACAGACGTAGAGCCCAACGCACGTCCCGACGTAGAACCCTACGCACGTCCCGACGTAGAGCCCAACGCACGTCCCGACGTAGAGCCCAACGCACGTCCCGCGTAGAGCCCAACGCACGTCCTGACGTAGAGCTGAAAGTAAGCTAAATGCCGACGTAGAGGCCAACGCACGTCCCGACGTAGAGCTGAAAGGAAGCTAAATCCCGACGTAGAGCCCAACGCACGTCCCGACGTAGAGCCCAACTCACGTCCCGACGTAGAGCCCAACGCACGTCCCGACGTAGAGCTGAAAGTTAGCTAACTACAGACGTAGAGCCCAACGCACGTTCCGACGTAGAGCCCAACACATGTCCCGACGTAGAGCCCAACGCACGTCCCGACGTAGAGCTGAAAGTTAGCTAACTACAGACGTAGAGCCCAACGCACGTCCCGACGTAGAACCCTACGCACGTCCCGACGTAGAGCCCAACGCACGTCCCGACGTAGAGCCCAACGCACGTCCCGCGTAGAGCCCAACGCACGTCCCGACGTAGAGCTGAAAGTAAGCTAAATGCCGACGTAGAGGCCAACGCACGTCCCGACGTAGAGCTGAAAGTAAGCTAAATCCCAACGTAGAGCCCAACGCACGTCCCGACGTAGAGCCCAACGCACGTCCCGACGTAGAGCCCAACGCACGTCCCGACGTAGAGCTGAAAGGTAGCTAACTACAGACGTAGAGCCCAACGCGCGTCCCGACGTAGAGCCCAACGCACGTCCCGACGTAGAGCCCAACGCACGTCCCGACGTAGAGCTGAAAGTTAGCTAACTACAGACGTAGAGCCCAACGCACGTCCCGACGTAGAGCCCAACGCACGTCCCGACGTAGAGCCCAACGCACGTCCCGACGTAGAGCTGAAAGTAAGCTAAATCCCGACGTAGAGCCCAACGCACGTCCCGACGTAGAGCTGAAAGTTAGCTAACTACAGACGTAGAGCCCAACGCACGTCCCGACGTAGAGCCCAACGCACGTCCCGACGTAGAGCCCAACGCACGTCCCGACGTAGAGCTGAAAGTAAGCTAAATCCCGACGTAGAGGCCAACGCACGTCCCGACGTAGAGCCCAACGCACGTCCCGACGTAGAGCTGAAAGTAAGCTAAATCCCGAATTGAGCCCAACGCACGTCCCGACGTAGAGCCCAACGCACGTCCCGACATAGAGCCCAACGCACGTCCCGACGTAGAGCTGAAAGTAAGATAAATCCCGACGTAGCGCCCTACGCACGTCCCGATGTAGAGCTGAAAGTTAGCTAACTACAGATGTAGAGCCCAACGCGTGTCCCGACGTAGAGCCCAACGCACGTCCCGACGTAGAGCCCAACGCACGTCCCGACGTAGACCTGAAAGTAAGCTAAATCCCGACGTAGAGCTCAACGCACGTCCCGACGTAGAACCCAACGTAGGTCCCGACGTAGAGCCCAACGCACGTCCCGACGTAGAGCTGAAAGTAAGCTAAATGCCGACGTAGAGGCCAACGCACGTCCCGACGTAGAGCTGAAAGTTAGCTAACTACAGACGTAGAGCCCAACGCACGTCCCGACGTAGAGCAGAAAGTTAGCTAACTACAGACGTAGAGCCCAACGCACGTCCCGACGTAGAACCCAACGCACGTCCCGACGTAGAGCCCAACGCACGTCCCGACGTAGCGCCCAACGGACGTCCCGACGTAGAGCTGAAAGTTACCTAACTACAGACGTAGAGCCCAACGCACGTCCCGACGTAGAGCAGAAAGTTAGGTAACTACAGACGTAGAGCCCAACGCACGTCCCGACGTAGAGCCCAACGCACGTCCCGACGTAGAGCTGAAATTAAGCTAAATCCCGACGTAGAGCCCAACGCACGTCCCGACGTAGAGTCCAACGCACGTCCCGACATAGCGCCCAACGCACGTCCCGACGTAGAGCTGAAAGTTAGCTAACTACAGACGTAGAGCCCAACGCACGTCCCGACGTAGAGGAGAAAGTTAGCTAACTACAGACGTAGAGCCCAACGCACGTCCCGACGTAGAACCCAACGCACGTCCCGACGTAGAGCCCAACGCACATCCCGACGTAGAGCCCAACGCACGTCCCGACGTAGAGTCCAACGCACGTCCCGACATAGCGCCCAACGCACGTCCCGACGTAGAGCTGAAAGTTAGCTAACTACAGACGTAGAGCCCAACGCACGTCCCGACGTAGAGGAGAAAGTTAGCTAACTACAGACGTAGAGCCCAACGCACGTCCCGACGTAGAACCCAACGCACGTCCCGACGTAGAGCCCAACGCACATCCCGACGTAGAGCCCAACGCACGTCCCGACGTAGAGCCCAACGCATGTCCCGACGTAGAGCTGAAAGTAAGCTAAATGCCGACCTAGAGGCCAACGCACGTCCCGACGTAGAGCTGAAAGGAAGCTAAATCCCGACGTAGAGCCCAACGCACGTCCCGACGTAGAGCCCAACTCACGTCCCGACGTAGAGCCCAACGCACGTCCCGACGTAGAGCTGAAAGTTAGCTAACTACAGACGTAGAGCCCAACGCACGTTCCGACGTAGAGCCCAACACACGTCCCGACGTAGAGCCCAACGCACGTCCCGACGTAGAGCTGAAAGTTAGCTAACTACAGACGTAGAGCCCAACGCACGTCCCGACGTAGAACCCTACGCACGTCCCGACGTAGAGCCCAACGCACGTCCCGACGTAGAGCCCAACGCACGTCCCGCGTAGAGCCCAACGCACGTCCCGACGTAGAGCTGAAAGTAAGCTAAATGCCGACGTAGAGGCCAACGCACGTCCCGACGTAGAGCTGAAAGTAAGCTAAATCCCGACGTAGAGCCCAACGCACGTCCCGACGTAGAGCCCAACGCACGTCCCGACGTAGAGCCCAACGCACGTCCCGACGTAGAGCTGAAAGGTAGCTAACTACAGACGTAGAGCCCAACGCACATCCCGACGTAGAGCCCAACGCACGTCCCGACGTAGAGCCCAACGCACGTCCCGACGTAGAGCTGAAAGTTAGCTAACTACAGACGTAGAGCCCAACGCACGTCCCGACGTAGAGCCCAACGCACGTCCCGACGTAGAGCCCAACGCACGTCCCGACGTAGAGCTGAAAGTAAGCTAAATCCCGACGTAGAGCCCAACGCACGTCCCGACGTAGAGCTGAAAGTTAGCTAACTACAGACGTAGAGCCCAACGCACGTCCCGACGTAGAGCCCAACGCACGTCCCGACGTAGAGCCCAACGCACGTCCCGACGTAGAGCCCAACGCACGACCCGACGTAGAGCTGAAAGTTAGCTAACTACAGACGTAGAGCCCAACGCACGTCCCGACGTAGAACCCTACGCACGTCCCGACGTAGAGCCCAACGCACGTCCCGACGTAGAGCTGAAAGTAAGCTAAATGCCGACGTAGAGGCCAACGCACGTCCCGACGTAGAGCTCAAAGTAAGCTAAATCCCGACGTAGAGCCCAACGCACGTCCCGACGTAGAGCCCAACGCACGTCCCGACGTAGAGCCCAACGCACGTCCCGACGTAGAGCTGAAAGGTAGCTAACTACAGACGTAGAGCCCAACGCGCGTCCCGACGTAGAGCCCAACGCACGTCCCGACGTAGAGCCCAACACACGTCCCGACGTAGAGCTGAAAGTTAGCTAACTACAGACGTAGAGCCCGACGCATGTCCCGACGTAGAGACCAACGCACGATCCGACGTAGAGCCCAACGCATGTCCCGACGTAGAACTGAAAGTAAAATAAATCCCGACGTAGAGCCCAATGCACGTCCCGACGTAGAGCTGAAAGTAAGCTAAATCCCGACGTAGAGCCCAACGCACGTCCCGACGTAGAGCTGAAAGTAAGCTAAATCCCGACGTAGAGGCCAACGCACGTCCCGATGTAGAGGCCAACGCACGTCCCGACGTAGAGCTGAAAGTAAGCTAAATCCCGACGTAGAGGCCAACGCACGTCCCGACGTAGAGGCCAACGCACGTCCCGACGTAGAGGCCAACGCACGTCCCGACGTAGAGCTGAAAGTAAGCTAAATCCCGACGTAGAGGCCAACGCACGTCCCGACGTAGAGCCCAACGCACGTCCCGACGTAGAGCCCAACGCACGTCCCGACATAGAGCCCAACGCACGTCCAGACGTAGAGCTGAAAGTATGATAAATCCCGACGTAGCGCCCAACGCACGTCCCGAAGTAGCGCCCAACGCACGTCCCGACGTAGCGCCCAACGCACGTCCCGACGTAGAGCCCAACGCACGTCCCGACGTAGAGCTGAAAGTAAGCTAAATCCCGACGTAGAGGCCAACGCACGTCCCGACGAAGAGGCCAACGCACGTCCCGACGTAGAGGCCAACGCACGTCCCGACGTAGAGCTGAAAGTAAGCTAAATCCCGACGTAGAGCCCAACGCACGTCCCGACGTAGAGCCCAACGCACGTCCCGACGTAGAGCCCAACGCACGTTCCGACGTAGCTCCCAACGCACGTCCCGACGTAGAGCTGAAAGTTAGCTAACTACAGACGTAGAGCCCAACGCACATCCCAACGTAGAGTTGAAAGTTAGCTAACTACAGACGTAGAGCCCAACGCACGTCCCGACGTAGAGCTGAAAGTTAGCTAACTACAGACGTAGAGCCCAACGCGCGTCCCGACGTAGAGCAGAAAGTTAGCTAACTACATATGTAGAGCCCAACGCACGTCCCAACGTAGAACCCAACGCACGTCCCTACGTAGAGCCCAACGCACATCCCGACGTAGAGCCCAACGCACGTCCCGACGTAGAGCCCAACGCACGTCCCGACGTAGAGCTGAAAGTAAGCTAAATGCCGACGTAGAGGCCAACGCACGTCCCGACGTAGAGCAGAAAGGAAGCTAAATCCCGACGTAGAGCCCAACGCACGTCCCGACGTAGAGCTTAACTCACGTCCCGACGTAGAGCCCAACGCACGTCCCGACGTAGAGCCCAACGCACGTCCCGACGTAGAGCCCAACGCACGTCCCGATGTAGAGCTGAAAGTTAGCTAACTACAGATGTAGAGCCCAACGCACGTCCCGACGTAGAGCCCAACGCACGTCCCGACGTAGACCTGAAAGTAAGCTAAATCCCGACGTAGAGCCCAACGCACGTCCCGACGTAGAGCCTAACGCACGTCCCGACGTAGAGCTGAAAGTAAGCTAAATCCCGACGTAGCGCCCAACGCACGTCCCGACGTAGAACCCAACGCACGTCCCGACGTAGAGCCCAACGCACGTCCCGACGGAGAGCCCAACGCACGTCCCGACGTAGAGCTGAAAGTTAGCTAACTACAGACGAAGAGCCCAACGCGCGTCCCGACGTAGAGCTGAAAGTTAGCAAACTACAGACGTAGAGCCCAACGCACGTCCCGACGTAGAGCCCAACGCACGTCCCGACGTAGAGCCCAACGCACGTCCCGACGTAGAGCTGAAAGTTAGCTAACTACAGACGTAGAGCCCAAACCACGTCCCGACGTAGAACCCTACGCACGTCCCGACGTAGAGCCCAACGCACGTCCCGACGTAGAACCCAACGCACGTCCGACGTAGAGCCCAACGCACGTCCCGACGTAGAGCTGAAAGTAGGCTAAATGCCGACGTAGAGGCCAACGCACGTCCCGACGTAGAGCTGAAAGTAAGCTAAATCCCGACGTAGAGCCCAACGCACGTCCCGACGTAGAGCCCAACGCACGTCCCGACGTAGAGCCCAACGCACGTCCCGACGTAGAGCTGAAAGTAAACTAAATCCCGAGGTAGAGCTCAACGCACGTCCCGACGTAGAGCCCAACGCACGTCCCGACGTAGAGCTGAAAGTTAGCTAACTACAGACGAAGAGCCCAACGCGCGTCCCGACGTAGAGCTCAAAGTTAGCTAACTACAGACGTAGAGCCCAACGCGCGTCCCGACGTAGAGCCCAACGCGTGTACCAAAGTAGAGCCCAACGCACGTCCCAACGTAGAGCCCAACGCACGTCCCGACGTAGAGCTGAAAATAAGCTAAATCCCGACGTAGAGCCCAACGCACGTCCCGACGTAGAACCCTACGCACGTCCCGACGTAGAGCCCAACGCACATCCCGACGTAGAGCCCAACGCACGTCCCGACGTAGAGCTGAAAGTAAGCTAAATGCCGACGTAGAGGCCAACGCACGTCCCGACGTAGAGCTGAAAGTAAGCTAAATCCCGACGTAGAGCCCAACGCACGTCCCGACGTAGAGCCCAACGCACGTCCCGACGTAGAGCCCAACGCACGTCCCGACGTAGAGCTGAAAGGTAGCTAACTACAGACGTAGAGCCCAACGCGCGTCCAGACGTAGAGCCCAACGCACGTCCCGACGTAGAGCCCAACGCACGTCCCGACGTAGAGCTGAAAGTTAGCTAACTACAGACGTAGAGCCCAACGCACGTCCCGACGTAGAGCCCAACGCACGTCCCGACGTAGAGCCCACGCACGTCCCGACGTAGAGCTGAAAGTAAGCTAAATCCGACGTAGAGCCCAACGCACGTCCCGACGTAGAGGTGAAAGTTAGCTAACTACAGACGTAGAGCCCAACGCACGTCCCGACGTAGAGCCCAACGCACGTCCCGACGTAGAGCCCAACGCACGTCCCGACGTAGAGCTGAAAGTAAGCTAAATCCCGACGTAGAGGCCAACGCACGTCCCGACGTAGAGGCCAACGCACATCCCGACGTAGAGCTGAAAGTAAGCTAAATCCCGACGTAGAGCCCAACGCACGTCCCGACGTAGAGCCCAATGCACGTCCCGACATAGAGCCCAACGGACGTCCCGACGTAGAGCTGAAAGTATGATAAATCCCGACGTAGCGCCCAAGGCACGTCCCGATGTAGAGCTGAAAGTTAGCTAACTACAGATGTAGAGCCCAACGCACGTCCCGACGTAGAGCCCAACGCACGTCCCGACGTAGACCTGAAAGTAAGCTAAATCCCGACGTAGAGCCCAACGCACGTCCCGACGTAGAGCCTAACGCACGTCCCGACGTAGAGCTGAAAGTAAGCTAAATCCCGACGTAGAGCTCAACGCACGTCCCGACGTAGAACCCAACGCACGTCCCGACGTAGAGCCCAACGCACGTCCCGACGGAGAGCCCAACGCACGTCCCGACGTAGAGCTGAAAGTTAGCTAACTACAGACGAAGAGCCCAACGCGCGTCCCGACGTAGAGCTGAAAGTTAGCTAACTACAGACGTAGAGCCCAACGCACGTCCCGACGTAGAGCCCAACGCACGTCCCGACGTAGAGCCCAACGCACGTCCCGACGTAGAACTGAACTAAAATAAATCCCGACGTAGAGCCCAATGCACGTCCCGACGTAGAGCTGAAAGTAAGCTAAATCCCGACGTAGAGGCCAACGCACGTCCCGACGTAGAGGCCAACGCACGTCCCGACGTAGAGGCCAACGCACGTCCCGACGTAGAGCTGAAAGTAAGCTAAATCCCGACGTAGAGGCCAACGCACGTCCCGACGTAGAGCCCAACGCACGTCCCGACGTAGAGCTCAACGCACGTCCCGACATAGAGCCCAACGCACGTCCAGACGTAGAGCTGAAAGTATGATAAATCCCGACGTAGCGCCCAACGCACGTCCCGAAGTAGCGCCCAACGCACGTCCCGACGTAGCGCCCAACGCACGTCCCGACGTAGAGCCCAACGCACGTCCCGACGTAGAGCTGAAAGTAAGCTAAATCCCGACGTAGAGGCCAACGCACGTCCCGACGAAGAGGCCAACGCACGTCCCGACGTAGAGGCCAACGCACGTCCCGACGTAGAGCTGAAAGTAAGCTAAATCCCGACGTAGAGCCCAACGCACGTCCCGACGTAGAGCCCAACGAACGTTCCGACGTAGCTCCCAACGCACGTCCCGACGTAGAGCTGAAAGTTAGCTAACTACAGACGTAGAGCCCAACGCACATCCCAACGTAGAGTTGAAAGTTAGCTAACTACATACGTAGAGCCCAACGCACGTCCCGACGTAGAGCTGAAAGTTAGCTAACTACAGACGTAGAGCCCAACGCGCGTCCCGACGTAGAGCAGAAAGTTAGCTAACTACATATGTAGAGCCCAACGCACGTCCCAACGTAGAACCCAACGCACGTCCCGACGTAGAGCCCAACGCACATCCCGACGTAGAGACCAACGCACGTCCCGACGTAGAGCCCAACGCACGTCCCGACGTAGAGCTGAAAGTAAGCTAAATGCCGACGTAGAGGCCAACGCACGTCCCGACGTAGAGCAGAAAGGAAGCTAAATCCCGACGTAGAGCCCAACGCACGTCCCGACGTAGAGCTTAACTCACGTCCCGACGTAGAGCCCAACGCACGTCCCGACGTAGAGCCCAACGCACGTCCCGACGTAGAGCCCAACGCACGTCCCGACGTAGAGCCCAACGCACGTCCCGATGCAGAGCTGAAAGTTAGCTAACTACAGATGTAGAGCCCAACGCACGTCCCGACGTAGAGCCCAACGCACGTCCCGATGTAGAGCTGAAAGTTAGCTAACTACAGATGTAGAGCCCAACGCACGTCCCGACGTAGAGCCCAACGCACGTCCCGACGTAGAGCCCAACGCACGTCCCGACGTAGAGCTGAAAGTAAGCTAAATCCCGACGTAGAGCTCAACGCACGTCCCGACGTAGAACCCAACGCACGTCCCGACGTAGAGCCCAACGCACGTCCCGACGGAGAGCCCAACGCACGTCCCGACGTAGAGCTGAAAGTTAGCTAACTACAGACGTAGAGCCCAACGCACGTCCCGACGTAGAGCAGAAAGTTAGGTAACTACAGACGTAGAGCCCAACGCACGTCCCGACGTAGAGCCCAACGCACGTCCCGACGTAGAGCTGAAATTAAGCTAAATCCCGACGTAGAGCCCAACGCACGTCCCGACGTAGAGTCCAACGCACGTCCCGACATAGCGCCCAACGCACGTCCCGACGTAGAGCTGAAAGTTAGCTAACTACAGACGTAGAGCCCAACGCACGTCCCGACGTAGAGGAGAAAGTTAGCTAACTACAGACGTAGAGCCCAACGCACGTCCCGACGTAGAACCCAACGCACGTCCCGACGTAGAGCCCAACGCACATCCCGACGTAGAGCCCAACGCACGTCCCGACGTAGAGTCCAACGCACGTCCCGACATAGCGCCCAACGCACGTCCCGACGTAGAGCTGAAAGTTAGCTAACTACAGACGTAGAGCCCAACGCACGTCCCGACGTAGAGGAGAAAGTTAGCTAACTACAGACGTAGAGCCCAACGCACGTCCCGACGTAGAACCCAACGCACGTCCCGACGTAGAGCCCAACGCACATCCCGACGTAGAGCCCAACGCACGTCCCGACGTAGAGCCCAACGCATGTCCCGACGTAGAGCTGAAAGTAAGCTAAATGCCGACCTAGAGGCCAACGCACGTCCCGACGTAGAGCTGAAAGGAAGCTAAATCCCGACGTAGAGCCCAACGCACGTCCCGACGTAGAGCCCAACTCACGTCCCGACGTAGAGCCCAACGCACGTCCCGACGTAGAGCTGAAAGTTAGCTAACTACAGACGTAGAGCCCAACGCACGTTCCGACGTAGAGCCCAACACACGTCCCGACGTAGAGCCCAACGCACGTCCCGACGTAGAGCTGAAAGTTAGCTAACTACAGACGTAGAGCCAAACGCACGTCCCGACGTAGAACCCTACGCACGTCCCGACGTAGAGCCCAACGCACGTCCCGACGTAGAGCCCAACGCACGTCCCGCGTAGAGCCCAACGCACGTCCCGACGTAGAGCTGAAAGTAAGCTAAATGCCGACGTAGAGGCCAACGCACGTCCCGACGTAGAGCTGAAAGTAAGCTAAATCCCGACGTAGAGCCCAACGCACGTCCCGACGTAGAGCCCAACGCACGTCCCGACGTAGAGCCCAACGCACGTCCCGACGTAGAGCTGAAAGGTAGCTAACTACAGACGTAGAGCCCAACGCACATCCCGACGTAGAGCCCAACGCACGTCCCGACGTAGAGCCCAACGCACGTCCCGACGTAGAGCTGAAAGTTAGCTAACTACAGACGTAGAGCCCAACGCACGTCCCGACGTAGAGCCCAACGCACGTCCCGACGTAGAGCCCAACGCACGTCCCGACGTAGAGCTGAAAGTAAGCTAAATCCCGACGTAGAGCCCAACGCACGTCCCGACGTAGAGCTGAAAGTTAGCTAACTACAGACGTAGAGCCCAACGCACGTCCCGACGTAGAGCCCAACGCACGTCCCGACGTAGAGCCCAACGCACGTCCCGACGTAGAGCCCAACGCACGACCCGACGTAGAGCTGAAAGTTAGCTAACTACAGACGTAGAGCCCAACGCACGTCCCGACGTAGAACCCTACGCACGTCCCGACGTAGAGCCCAACGCACGTCCCGACGTAGAGCTGAAAGTAAGCTAAATGCCGACGTAGAGGCCAACGCACGTCCCGACGTAGAGCTCAAAGTAAGCTAAATCCCGACGTAGAGCCCAACGCACGTCCCGACGTAGAGCCCAACGCACGTCCCGACGTAGAGCCCAACGCACGTCCCGACGTAGAGCTGAAAGGTAGCTAACTACAGACGTAGAGCCCAACGCGCGTCCCGACGTAGAGCCCAACGCACGTCCCGACGTAGAGCCCAACACACGTCCCGACGTAGAGCTGAAAGTTAGCTAACTACAGACGTAGAGCCCGACGCATGTCCCGACGTAGAGACCAACGCACGATCCGACGTAGAGCCCAACGCATGTCCCGACGTAGAACTGAAAGTAAAATAAATCCCGACGTAGAGCCCAATGCACGTCCCGACGTAGAGCTGAAAGTAAGCTAAATCCCGACGTAGAGCCCAACGCACGTCCCGACGTAGAGCTGAAAGTAAGCTAAATCCCGACGTAGAGGCCAACGCACGTCCCGATGTAGAGGCCAACGCACGTCCCGACGTAGAGCTGAAAGTAAGCTAAATCCCGACGTAGAGGCCAACGCACGTCCCGACGTAGAGGCCAACGCACGTCCCGACGTAGAGGCCAACGCACGTCCCGACGTAGAGCTGAAAGTAAGCTAAATCCCGACGTAGAGGCCAACGCACGTCCCGACGTAGAGCCCAACGCACGTCCCGACGTAGAGCCCAACGCACGTCCCGACATAGAGCCCAACGCACGTCCAGACGTAGAGCTGAAAGTATGATAAATCCCGACGTAGCGCCCAACGCACGTCCCGAAGTAGCGCCCAACGCACGTCCCGACGTAGCGCCCAACGCACGTCCCGACGTAGAGCCCAACGCACGTCCCGACGTAGAGCTGAAAGTAAGCTAAATCCCGACGTAGAGGCCAACGCACGTCCCGACGAAGAGGCCAACGCACGTCCCGACGTAGAGGCCAACGCACGTCCCGACGTAGAGCTGAAAGTAAGCTAAATCCCGACGTAGAGCCCAACGCACGTCCCGACGTAGAGCCCAACGCACGTCCCGACGTAGAGCCCAACGCACGTTCCGACGAAGCTCCCAACGCACGTCCCGACGTAGAGCTGAAAGTTAGCTAACTACAGACGTAGAGCCCAACGCACATCCCAACGTAGAGTTGAAAGTTAGCTAACTACAGACGTAGAGCCCAACGCACGTCCCGACGTAGAGCTGAAAGTTAGCTAACTACAGACGTAGAGCCCAACGCGCGTCCCGACGTAGAGCAGAAAGTTAGCTAACTACATATGTAGAGCCCAACGCACGTCCCAACGTAGAACCCAACGCACGTCCCGACGTAGAGCCCAACGCACATCCCGACGTAGAGCCCAACGCACGTCCCGACGTAGAGCCCAACGCACGTCCCGACGTAGAGCTGAAAGTAAGCTAAATGCCGACGTAGAGGCCAACGCACGTCCCGACGTAGAGCAGAAAGGAAGCTAAATCCCGACGTAGAGCCCAACGCACGTCCCGACGTAGAGCTTAACTCACGTCCCGACGTAGAGCCCAACGCACGTCCCGACGTAGAGCCCAACGCACGTCCCGACGTAGAGCCCAACGCACGTCCCGATGTAGAGCTGAAAGTTAGCTAACTACAGATGTAGAGCCCAACGCACGTCCCGACGTAGAGCCCAACGCACGTCCCGACGTAGACCTGAAAGTAAGCTAAATCCCGACGTAGAGCCCAACGCACGTCCCGACGTAGAGCCTAACGCACGTCCCGACGTAGAGCTGAAAGTAAGCTAAATCCCGACGTAGCGCCCAACGCACGTCCCGACGTAGAACCCAACGCACGTCCCGACGTAGAGCCCAACGCACGTCCCGACGGAGAGCCCAACGCACGTCCCGACGTAGAGCTGAAAGTTAGCTAACTACAGACGAAGAGCCCAACGCGCGTCCCGACGTAGAGCTGAAAGTTAGCAAACTACAGACGTAGAGCCCAACGCACGTCCCGACGTAGAGCCCAACGCACGTCCCGACGTAGAGCCCAACGCACGTCCCGACGTAGAGCTGAAAGTTAGCTAACTACAGACGTAGAGCCCAAACCACGTCCCGACGTAGAACCCTACGCACGTCCCGACGTAGAGCCCAACGCACGTCCCGACGTAGAACCCAACGCACGTCCGACGTAGAGCCCAACGCACGTCCCGACGTAGAGCTGAAAGTAGGCTAAATGCCGACGTAGAGGCCAACGCACGTCCCGACGTAGAGCTGAAAGTAAGCTAAATCCCGACGTAGAGCCCAACGCACGTCCCGACGTAGAGCCCAACGCACGTCCCGACGTAGAGCCCAACGCACGTCCCGACGTAGAGCTGAAAGTAAACTAAATCCCGAGGTAGAGCTCAACGCACGTCCCGACGTAGAGCCCAACGCACGTCCCGACGTAGAGCTGAAAGTTAGCTAACTACAGACGAAGAGCCCAACGCGCGTCCCGACGTAGAGCTCAAAGTTAGCTAACTACAGACGTAGAGCCCAACGCGCGTCCCGACGTAGAGCCCAACGCGTGTACCAAAGTAGAGCCCAACGCACGTCCCAACGTAGAGCCCAACGCACGTCCCGACGTAGAGCTGAAAATAAGCTAAATCCCGACGTAGAGCCCAACGCACGTCCCGACGTAGAACCCTACGCACGTCCCGACGTAGAGCCCAACGCACATCCCGACGTAGAGCCCAACGCACGTCCCGACGTAGAGCTGAAAGTAAGCTAAATGCCGACGTAGAGGCCAACGCACGTCCCGACGTAGAGCTGAAAGTAAGCTAAATCCCGACGTAGAGCCCAACGCACGTCCCGACGTAGAGCCCAACGCACGTCCCGACGTAGAGCCCAACGCACGTCCCGACGTAGAGCTGAAAGGTAGCTAACTACAGACGTAGAGCCCAACGCGCGTCCAGACGTAGAGCCCAACGCACGTCCCGACGTAGAGCCCAACGCACGTCCCGACGTAGAGCTGAAAGTTAGCTAACTACAGACGTAGAGCCCAACGCACGTCCCGACGTAGAGCCCAACGCACGTCCCGACGTAGAGCCCACGCACGTCCCGACGTAGAGCTGAAAGTAAGCTAAATCCGACGTAGAGCCCAACGCACGTCCCGACGTAGAGGTGAAAGTTAGCTAACTACAGACGTAGAGCCCAACGCACGTCCCGACGTAGAGCCCAACGCACGTCCCGACGTAGAGCCCAACGCACGTCCCGACGTAGAGCTGAAAGTATGATAAATCCCGACGTAGCGCCCAACGCACGTCCCGAAGTAGCGCCCAACGCACGTCCCGACGTAGCGCCCAACGCACGTCCCGACGTAGAGCCCAACGCACGTCCCGACGTAGAGCTGAAAGTAAGCTAAATCCCGACGTAGAGGCCAACGCACGTCCCGACGAAGAGGCCAACGCACGTCCCGACGTAGAGGCCAACGCACGTCCCGACGTAGAGCTGAAAGTAAGCTAAATCCCGACGTAGAGCCCAACGCACGTCCCGACGTAGAGCCCAACGAACGTTCCGACGTAGCTCCCAACGCACGTCCCGACGTAGAGCTGAAAGTTAGCTAACTACAGACGTAGAGCCCAACGCACATCCCAACGTAGAGTTGAAAGTTAGCTAACTACATACGTAGAGCCCAACGCACGTCCCGACGTAGAGCTGAAAGTTAGCTAACTACAGACGTAGAGCCCAACGCGCGTCCCGACGTAGAGCAGAAAGTTAGCTAACTACATATGTAGAGCCCAACGCACGTCCCAACGTAGAACCCAACGCACGTCCCGACGTAGAGCCCAACGCACATCCCGACGTAGAGACCAACGCACGTCCCGACGTAGAGCCCAACGCACGTCCCGACGTAGAGCTGAAAGTAAGCTAAATGCCGACGTAGAGGCCAACGCACGTCCCGACGTAGAGCAGAAAGGAAGCTAAATCCCGACGTAGAGCCCAACGCACGTCCCGACGTAGAGCTTAACTCACGTCCCGACGTAGAGCCCAACGCACGTCCCGACGTAGAGCCCAACGCACGTCCCGACGTAGAGCCCAACGCACGTCCCGACGTAGAGCCCAACGCACGTCCCGATGCAGAGCTGAAAGTTAGCTAACTACAGATGTAGAGCCCAACGCACGTCCCGACGTAGAGCCCAACGCACGTCCCGATGTAGAGCTGAAAGTTAGCTAACTACAGATGTAGAGCCCAACGCACGTCCCGACGTAGAGCCCAACGCACGTCCCGACGTAGAGCCCAACGCACGTCCCGACGTAGAGCTGAAAGTAAGCTAAATCCCGACGTAGAGCTCAACGCACGTCCCGACGTAGAACCCAACGCACGTCCCGACGTAGAGCCCAACGCACGTCCCGACGGAGAGCCCAACGCACGTCCCGACGTAGAGCTGAAAGTTAGCTAACTACAGACGAAGAGCCCAACGCGCGTCCCGACGTAGAGCTGAAAGTTAGCAAACTACAGACGTAGAGCCCAACGCACGTCCCGACGTAGAGCCCAACGCACGTCCCGACGTAGAGCCCAACGCACGTCCCGACGGAGAGCCCAACGCACGTCCCGACGTAGAGCTGAAAGTTAGCTAACTACAGACGAAGAGCCCAACGCGCGTCCCGACGTAGAGCTGAAAGTTAGCAAACTACAGACGTAGAGCCCAACGCACGTCCCGACGTAGAGCCCAACGCACGTCCCGACGTAGAGCCCAACGCACGTCCCGACGTAGAGCTGAAAGTTAGCTAACTACAGACGTAGAGCCCAAACCACGTCCCGACGTAGAACCCTACGCACGTCCCGACGTAGAGCCCAACGCACGTCCCGACGTAGAACCCAACGCACGTCCGACGTAGAGCCCAACGCACGTCCCGACGTAGAGCTGAAAGTAGGCTAAATGCCGACGTAGAGGCCAACGCACGTCCCGACGTAGAGCTGAAAGTAAGCTAAATCCCGACGTAGAGCCCAACGCACGTCCCGACGTAGAGCCCAACGCACGTCCCGACGTAGAGCCCAACGCACGTCCCGACGTAGAGCTGAAAGTAAACTAAATCCCGAGGTAGAGCTCAACGCACGTCCCGACGTAGAGCCCAACGCACGTCCCGACGTAGAGCTGAAAGTTAGCTAACTACAGACGAAGAGCCCAACGCGCGTCCCGACGTAGAGCTCAAAGTTAGCTAACTACAGACGTAGAGCCCAACGCGCGTCCCGACGTAGAGCCCAACGCGTGTACCAAAGTAGAGCCCAACGCACGTCCCAACGTAGAGCCCAACGCACGTCCCGACGTAGAGCTGAAAATAAGCTAAATCCCGACGTAGAGCCCAACGCACGTCCCGACGTAGAACCCTACGCACGTCCCGACGTAGAGCCCAACGCACATCCCGACGTAGAGCCCAACGCACGTCCCGACGTAGAGCTGAAAGTAAGCTAAATGCCGACGTAGAGGCCAACGCACGTCCCGACGTAGAGCTGAAAGTAAGCTAAATCCCGACGTAGAGCCCAACGCACGTCCCGACGTAGAGCCCAACGCACGTCCCGACGTAGAGCCCAACGCACGTCCCGACGTAGAGCTGAAAGGTAGCTAACTACAGACGTAGAGCCCAACGCGCGTCCAGACGTAGAGCCCAACGCACGTCCCGACGTAGAGCCCAACGCACGTCCCGACGTAGAGCTGAAAGTTAGCTAACTACAGACGTAGAGCCCAACGCACGTCCCGACGTAGAGCCCAACGCACGTCCCGACGTAGAGCCCACGCACGTCCCGACGTAGAGCTGAAAGTAAGCTAAATCCGACGTAGAGCCCAACGCACGTCCCGACGTAGAGGTGAAAGTTAGCTAACTACAGACGTAGAGCCCAACGCACGTCCCGACGTAGAGCCCAACGCACGTCCCGACGTAGAGCCCAACGCACGTCCCGACGTAGAGCTGAAAGTAAGCTAAATCCCGACGTAGAGGCCAACGCACGTCCCGACGTAGAGGCCAACGCACGTCCCGACGTAGAGCTGAAAGTAAGCTAAATCCCGACGTAGAGCCCAACGCACGTCCCAACGTAGAGCCCAATGCACGTCCCGACATAGAGCCCAACGGACGTCCCGACGTAGAGCTGAAAGTATGATAAATCCCGACGTAGCGCCCAACGCACGTCCCGATGTAGAGCTGAAAGTTAGCTAACTACAGATGTAGAGCCCAACGCACGTCCCGACGTAGAGCCCAACGCACGTCCCGACGTAGACCTGAAAGTAAGCTAAATCCCGACGTAGAGCCCAACGCACGTCCCGACGTAGAGCCTAACGCACGTCCCGACGTAGAGCTGAAAGTAAGCTAAATCCCGACGTAGAGCTCAACGCACGTCCCGACGTAGAACCCAACGCACGTCCCGACGTAGAGCCCAACGCACGTCCCGACGGAGAGCCCAACGCACGTCCCGACGTAGAGCTGAAAGTTAGCTAACTACAGACGAAGAGCCCAACGCGCGTCCCGACGTAGAGCTGAAAGTTAGCTAACTACAGACGTAGAGCCCAACGCACGTCCCGACGTAGAGCCCAACGCACGTCCCGACGTAGAGCCCAACGCACGTCCCGACGTAGAGCTGAAAGTTAGCTAACTACAGACGTAGAGCCCAAACCACGTCCCGACTTAGAACCCTACGCACGTCCCGACGTAGAGCCCAACGCACGTCCCGACGTAGAGCCCAACGCACGTCCGACGTAGAGCCCAACGCACGTCCCGACGTAGAGCTGAAAGTAAGCTAAATGCCGACGTAGAGGCCAACGCACGTCCCGACGTAGAGCTGAAAGTAAGCTAAATCCCGACGTAGAGCCCAACGCACGTCCCGACGTAGAGCCCAACGCACGTCCCGACGTAGAGCCCAACGCACGTCCCGACGTAGAGCTGAAAGGTAGCTAACTACAGACGTAGAGCCCAACGCGCGTCCCGACGTAGAGCCCAACGCACGTCCCGACGTAGAGCCCAACACACGTCCCGACGTAGAGCTGAAAGTTAGCTAACTACAGACGTAGAGCCCAACGCACGTCCCGACGTAGAGCCCAACGCACGTTCCGACGTAGAGCCCAACGCACGTCCCGACGTAGAGCTGAAAGTAAAATAAATCCCGACGTAGAGCCCAATGCACGTCCCGACGTAGAGCTGAAAGTAAGCTAAATCCCGACGTAGAGCCCAACGCACGTCCCGACGTAGAGCTGAAAGTAAGCTAAATCCCGACGTAGAGGCCAACGCACGTCCCGATGTAGAGGCCAACGCACGTCCCGACGTAGAGCTGAAAGTAAGCTAAATCCCGACGTAGAGCCCAACGCACGTCCCGACGTAGAGGCCAACGCACGTCCCGACGTAGAGCTGAAAGTAAGCTAAATCCCGACGTAGAGCCCAACGCACGCCCCGACGTAGAGCCCAACGCACGTCCCGACATAGAGCCCAACGCACGTCCAGACGTAGAGCTGAAAGTATGATAAATCCCGACGTAGCGCCCAACGCACGTCCCGAAGTAGCACCCAACGCACGTCCAGACGTAGAGCTGAAAGTATGATAAATCCCGACGTAGCGCCCAACGCACGTCCCGAAGTAGCGCCCAACGCACGTCCCGACGTAGCGCCCAACGCGTGTCCCGACGTAGAGCCCAACGCACGTCCCGACGTAGAGCTGAAAGTAAGCTAAATCCCGACGTAGAGCCCAACGCACGTCCCGACGAAGAGGCCAACGCACGTCCCGACGTAGAGGCCAACGCACGTCCCGACGTAGAGCTGAAAGTAAGCTAAATCCCGACGTAGAGCCCAACGCACGTCCCGACGTAGAGCCCAACGCACGTCCCGACGTAGAGCCCAACGCACGTCCCGACGTAGAGCCCAACGCGCGTCCCGACGTAGAGCCCAACGCACGTCCCGACGTAGAGCCCAACACACGTCCCGACGTAGAGCTGAAAGTAAGCTAAATCCCGACGTAGAGCCCAACGCACGTCCCGACGTAGCGCCCAACGCACGTCCCGACGTAGAGCTGAAAGTTAGCTAACTACAGATGTAGAGCCCAACGCACATCCCGACGTAGAGCTGAAAGTTAGCTAACTACAGACGTAGAGCCCAACGCACGTCCCGACGTAGAGCTGAAAGTTAGCTAACTACATATGTAGAGCCCAACGCACGTCCCGACGTAGAGCAGAAAGTTAGCTAACTACATACGTAGAGCCCAACGCACGTCCCGACGTAGAACCCAACGCACGTCCCGACGTAGAGCGCAACGCACATCCCGACGTAGAGCCCAACGCACGTCCCGACGTAGAGCCCAACGCACGTCCCGACGTAGAGCTGAAAGTAAGCTAAATGCCGACGTAGAGGCCAACGCACGTCCCGACGTAGAGCTGAAAGGAAGCTAAATCCCGACGTAGAGCCCAACGCACGTCCCGACGTAGAGCTTAACTCACGTCCCGACGTAGAGCCCATCGCACGTCCCGACGTAGAGCTGAAAGTTAGCTAACTACAGACGTAGAGCCCAACGCACGTCCCGACGTAGAGCCCAACGCACGTCCCGACGTAGAGCCCAACGCACGTCCCGACGTAGAGCTGAATGTTAGCTAACTACAGACGTAGAGGCCAACGCACGTCCCGACGTAGAACCCTACGCACGTCCCGACGTAGAGCCCAACGCACGTCCCGACGTAGAGCCCAACGCACGTCCCGACGTAGAGCCCAACGCACGTCCCGACGTAGAGCTGAAAGTAAGCTAAATGCCGACGTAGAGGCCAACGCACGTCCCGACGTAGAGCTGAAAGTAAGCTAAATCCCGACGTAGAGCCCAACGCACGTCCCGACGTAGAGCCCAACGCACGTCCCGACGTAGAGCTGAAAGGTAGCTAACTACAGACGTAGAGCCCAACGCACATCCCAACGTAGAGTTGAAAGTTAGCTAACTACAGACGTAGAGCCCAACGCACGTCCCGACGTAGAGCTGAAAGTTAGCTAACTACAGACGTAGAGCCCAACGCGTGTCCCGACGTAGAGCAGAAAGTTAGCAAACTACAGACGTAGAGCCCAACGCACGTCCCGACGTAGAGCCCAACGCACGTCCCGACGTAGAGCCCAACGCACATCCCGACGTAGAGCCCAACGCACGTCCCGACGTAGAGCCCAACGCATGTCCCGACGTAGAGCTGAAAGTAAGCTAAATGCCGACGTAGAGGCCAACGCACGTCCCGACGTAGAGCTGAAAGGAAGCTAAATCCCGACGTAGAGCCCAACGCACGTCCCGACGTAGAGCTTAACTCACGTCCCGACGTAGAGCCCAACGCACGTCCCGACGTAGAGCCCAACGCACGTCCCGACGTAGAGCTGAAAGTTAGCTAACTACAGACGTAGAGCCCAACGCACGTCCCGACGTAGAGCCCAACGCACGTCCCGACGTAGAGCTGAACGGAAGCTAAATCCCGACGTAGAGCCCAACGCACGTCCCGACGTAGAGCCCAAGGCACGTCCCGACATAGCGCCCAATGCACGTCCCGACGTAGAGCTGAAAGTTAGCTAACTACAGACGTAGAGCCCTACGCACGTCCCGACGTAGAGCAGAAAGTTAGCTAACTACAGACGTAGAGCCCAACGCACGTCCCGACGTAGAACGCAACGCACGTCCCGACGTAGAGCCCAACGCACGTCCCGACGTAGAGCCCAACGCACGTCCCGACGTAGAGCTGAAAGTAAGCTAAATGCCGACGTAGAGGCCAACGCACGTCCCGACGTAGAGCTGAAAGGAAGCTAAATCCCGACGTAGAGCCCAACGCACGTCCCGACGTAGAGCCCAACTCACGTCCCGACGTAGAGCCCAACGCACGTCCCGACGTAGAGCTGAAAGTTAGCTAACTACAGACGTAGAGCCCAACGCACGTCCCGACGTAGAGCCCAACGCACGTCCCGACGTAGAGCTGAAAGTTAGCTAACTACAGACGTAGAGCCCAACGCACGTCCCGACGTAGAGCCCAACGCACGTCCCGACGTAGAGCCCAACGCACGTCCCGACGTAGAGCTGAAAGTAAGCTAAATCCCGACGTAGAGGCCAACGCACGTCCCGACGTAGAGGCCAACGCACGTCCCGAAGTAGAGCTGAAAGTAAGCTAAATCCCGACGTAGAGGCCAACGCACGTCCCGACGTAGAGGCCAACGCACGTCCCGACGTAGAGCTGAAAGTAAGCTAAATCCCGACGTAGAGCCCAACGCACGTCCCGACGTAGAGCCCAAGGCATGTCCCTACCTAGAGCCCAACGCACGTCCCGACGTACAGCTGAAAGTAAGCTAAATCCCGACGTAGTGCCCAACGTACATCCCGAAGTACCGCCCAACGCACGTCCCGACGTAGCGCCCAACGCACGTCCCGACGTAGAGCTGAAAGTTAGCTAACTACAGATGTAGAGCCCAACGAACGTCCCGACGTAGAGCCCAACGCACGTCCCGACGTAGACCTGAAAGTAAGCTAAATCCCGACGTAGAGCCCAACGCACGTCCCGACGTAGAGCCCAACGCACGTCCCGACGTAGAGCCTAACGCACGTCCCGACGTAGAGCTGAAAGTAAGCTAAATCCCGACTTAGAGCTCAACGCACGTCCCGACGTAGAACCCAACGCACGTCCCGACGTAGAGCCCAACGCATGTCCCGACGTAGAGCCCAACGCACGTCCCGACGTAGAGCTGAAAGTTAGCTAACTACAGACGAAGAGCCCAACGCGCGTCCCGACGTAGAGCTCAAAGTTAGCTAACTACAGACGTAGAGCCCAACGCGCGTCCCGACGTAGAGCCCAACGCGTGTACCGACGTAGAGCCCAACGCACGTCCCGACGTAGAGCCCAACGCACGTCCCGACGTAGAGCTGAAAATAAGCTAAATCCCGATTTAGAGCCCAACGCACGTCCCGACGTAGAACCCTACGCACGTCCCGACGTAGAGCCCAACGCACGTCCCGACGTAGAGCCCAACGCACGTCCCGACGTAGAGCTGAAAGTAAGCTAAATGCCGACGTAGAGGCCAACGCACGTCCCGACGTAGAGCTGAAAGTAAGCTAAACCCCGACGTAGAGCCCAACGCACGTCCCGACGTAGAGCCCAAAGCACGTCCCAACGTAGAGCCCAACGCACGTCCCGACGTAGAGCTGAAAGGTAGCTAACTACAGACGTAGAGCCCAACGCGCGTCCCGACGTAGAGCCCAACGCACGTCCCGACTTAGAGCCCAACGCACGTCCCGACGTAGAGCAGAAAGTTAGCTAACTACAGACGTAGAGCCCAACGCACGTCCCGACGTAGAGCCCAACGCACGTCCCGACGTAGAGCCCAACGCACGTCCCGACGTAGATCTGAAAGTAAGCTAAATCCCGACGTAGAGCCCAACGCACGTCCCGACGTAGAGCCCAAGGCACGTCCCGACATAGCGCCCAACGCACGTCCCGACGTAGAGCTGAAAGTTAGCTAACTACAGACGTAGAGCCCAACGCACGTCCCGACGTAGAGCACAAAGTTAGCTAAATACAGACGTAGAGCCCAACGCACGTCCCGACGTAGAACCCAACGCACGTCTCGACGTAGAGCCCAACGCACGTCCCGACGTAGAGCCCAACGCACGTCCCGACGTAGAGCTGAAAGTAAACTAAATCCCGACGTAGAGGCCAACGGACGTACCGACGTAGAGCTGAAAGGAAGCTAAATCCCGACGTAGAGCCCAACGCACATCCCGACGTAGAGCCCAACTCACGTCCCGACGTAGAGCCCAACGCACGTCCCGACGTAGAGCTGAAAGTTAGCTAACTACAGACGTAGAGCCCAACGCACGTCCCGACGTAGAGCACAACGCACGTCCCGACGTAGAGCCCAACGCACGTCCCGACGTAGAGCTGAAAGTTAGCTAACTACAGACGTAGAGCCCAAGGCACGTCCCGACGTAGAGCCCAACGCACGTCCCGACGTAGAGCCCAACGCACGTCCCCACGTAGAGCTGAAAGTAAGCTAAATCCCGACGTAGAGCCCAACGCACGTCCCGACGTAGAGCTGAAAGTAAGCTAAATCCGGACGTAGAGGCCAACGCACGTCCCGACGTAGAGGCCAACGCACGTCCCGACGTAGAGCTGAAAGTAAGCTAAATCCCGACGTAGAGCCCAACGCACGTCCCGACGTAGAGCCGAACGCACGTCCCGACCTAGAGCCCAACGCACGTCCCGACGTATAGCTGAAAGTAAGCTATATCCCGACGTAGCGCCCAACGCAAATCCCGACGTAGAGCCCAACGCACGTCCCGACGTAGCGCCCAACGCACGTCCCGACGTAGCACCCAATGCACGTCCCGACGTAGAGCTGAAAGTAAGCTAAATCCCGACGTAGTGGCCAACGCACGTCCCGACGTAGAGGACAACGCACGTCCCGACGTAGAGGCCATGCACGTCCCGACGTAGAGCTGAAAGTAAGCTAAATCCCGATGTAGAGCCCAACGCACGTCCCGACGTAGAGCCCAACGCACGTCCCGACGTAGCGCCCTACGCACGTCCCGACGTAGAGCTGAAAGTTAGCTAACTACAGACTTAGAGCCCAACGCACATCCCGACGTAGAGCAGAAAGTTAGCTAACTACAGACGCAGAGCCCAACGCACGTCTCAACGTAGAGCCCAACGCACGTCCCGACGTAGAGCCCAACGCACGTCCCGACGTAGAGCTGAAAGTAAGCTAAATCCCGAAGTAGAGCCCAACGCACGTCCCGACGTAGAGCCCAACGCACGTCCCGACATAGAGCCCAATGCACGTCCCGACGTAGAGCTGAAAGTTAGCTAACTACAGACGTAGAGCCCAACGCACGTCCCGACGTAGAGCCCAACGCACGTCCCGACGTACAGCCCAACGCCCGTCCCGACGTAGAGCTGAAAGTAAGCTAAATCCCGACGTAGAGCCCAACGCACGTCCCGACGTAGAGCCCAACGCACGTCCGACGTAGAACCCAACGCACGTCCCGACGTAGAGACCAACGCACGTCCCGACGTAGAGCTGAAAGTAAGCTAAATCCCGACGTAGAGCCCAACGCACGTCCCGACGTAGAGCCCAACGCACGTCCCGACGTAGCGCCCAACGCACGTCCCGACGTAGAGCTGAAAGTTAGCTAACTACAGACGTAGAGCCCAACGCACGTCACGACGTAGAGCTGAAAGTTAGCTAACTACAGACGTAGAGCCCAACGCACGTCCCGACGTAGAGCCCAACGCACGTCCCGACGTAGCGCCCAACGCACGTCCCGACGTATATCCCAACGCACGTCCCGACGTAGAGCCCAACGCACGTCCCGACGTAGACCTGTAAGTAAGCTAAATCCCGACGTAGAGCCCAAAGCACGTCCCGACGTAGAGCCCAACGCACGTCCCGACGTAGAGCCCAAAGCACGTCCCGACGTAGAGCTGAAAGTAAGCTAAATCCCGACGTAGAGCCCAACGCACGTCCCGACGTAGAGCCCAACGCACGTCCTGACGTAGAGCTGAAAGTTAGCTAACTACAGACGAAGAGCCCAACGCACGTCCCGACGTAGAGCTGAAAGTTAGCTAACTACAGACGTAGAGCCCAACGCGCGTCCCGACGTAGAGCCCAACGCGTGTCCCGACGTAGAGGTCAACGCACGTCCCGACGTAGAGCCCAACGCACGTTCCGAAGTAGAGCTGAAAGTAAGCTAAATCCCGACGTAGAGGCCAACGCACGTCCCGACGTAGAGGCCAACGCACGTCCCAATGTAGAGGCCAACGCACGTCCCGACGTAGAGGCCAACGCACGTCTCGACGTAGAGCTGAAAGTAAGCTAAATCCCGACGTAGAGCCCAACGCACGTCCCGACGTAGAGCCCAACGCACGTCCCGACGTAGAGCCCAACGCACGTCCCGACGTAGAGCTGAAAGTTAGCTAAATACAGACGTAGAGCCCAACGCATGTCCCGACGTAGAGCAGAAAGTTAGCTAACTACAGACGTAGAGCCCAACGCACGTCCCGACGTAGAGCCCAACGCACGTCCCGACGTAGTGCCCAACGCACGTCCCGACGTAGAGGTGAAAGTAAGCTAAATCCCGACGTAGAGCCCAACGCAGGTCCCGACGTAGAGCCCAACGCACGTCCCGACATAGCGCCCAACGCACGTCCCGACGTAGAGCTGAAAGTTAGCTAAGTACAGATGTAGAGCCCAACGCACGTCCCGACGTAGAGCCCAACGCACGTCCCGATGTAGTGCCCAACGCACGTCCCGACGTAGAGCTGAAAGTAAGCTAAATCCCGACGTAGAGCCCAACGCAGGTCCCGACGTAGAGCCCAACGCACGTCCCGACATAGCGCCCAACGCACGTCCCGACGTAGAGCTGAAAGTTAGCTAAGTACAGACGTAGAGCCCAACGCACGTCCCGACGTAGAGCAGAAAGTTAACTAACTACAGACGTAGAGCCCAACGCACGTCCCGACGTAGAGCCCAACGCACGTCCCGACGTAGAGCCCAACGCACGTCCCGATGTAGAGCCCAACGCACCTCCCGACGTAGAGCCCAACGCACGTCCCGACGTAGAGCTGAAAGTAAGCTAAATGCCGTCTTAGAGGCCAAGGCACGACCCGACGTAGAGCCCAACGCACGTCCCGACGTAGAGCCCAACACACGTCCCGACGTAGAGCTGAAAGTTAGCTAACTACAGACGTAGAGCCCAACGCACGTCCGGACGTAGAGCCCAACGCACGTCCCGACGTAGAGCTGAAAGTAAAATAAATCCCGACGTAGAGCCCAACGCACGTCCCGACGTAGAGCTGAAAGTAAGCTAAATCCCGATGTAGAGCCCAACGCACGTCCCGACGTAGAGCCCAACGCACGTCCCGACGTAGCGCCCAACGCACGTCCCGACGTAGAGCTGAAAGTTAGCTAACTACAGACTTAGAGCCCAACGCACATCCCGACGTAGAGCAGAAAGTTAGCTAACTACAGACGCAGAGCCCAACGCATGTCTCAACGTAGAGCCCAACGCACGTCCCGACGTAGAGCCCAACGCACGTCCCGACGTAGAGCTGAAAGTAAGCTAAATCCCGAAGTAGAGCCCAACGCACGTCCCGACGTAGAGCCCAACGCACGTCCCGACATAGAGCCCAATGCACGTCCCGACGTAGAGCTGAAAGTTAGCTAACTACAGACGTAGAGCCCAACGCACGTCCCGACGTAGAGCCCAACGCACGTCCCGACGTACAGCCCAACGCACGTCCCGACGTAGAGCTGAAAGTAAGCTAAATCCCGACGTAGAGCCCAACGCACGTCCCGACGTAGAGCCCAACGCACGTCCCGACGTAGAGCCCAACGCACGTCCCGACGTAGAGACCAACGCACGTCCCGACGTAGAGCTGAAAGTAAGCTAAATCCCGACGTAGAGCCCAACGCACGTCCCGACGTAGAGCCCAACGCACGTCCCGACGTAGCGCCCAACGCACGTCCCGACGTAGAGCTGAAAGTTAGCTAACTACAGACGTAGAGCCCAACGCACGTCCCGACGTAGAGCCCAACGCACGTCCCGACGTAGCGCCCAACGCACGTCCCGACGTATATCCCAACGCACGTCCCGACGTAGAGCCCAACGCACGTCCCGACGTAGACCTGTAAGTAAGCTAAATCCCGACGTAGAGCCCAAAGCACGTCCCGACGTAGAGCCCAACGCACGTCCCGACGTAGAGCCCAACGCACGTCCTGACGTAGAGCTGAAAGTTAGCTAACTACAGACGAAGAGCCCAACGCACGTCCCGACGTAGAGCTGAAAGTTAGCTAACTACAGACGTAGAGCCCAACGCGCGTCCCGACGTAGAGCCCAACGCGTGTCCCGACGTAGAGGTCAACGCACGTCCCGACGTAGAGCCCAACGCACGTTCCGAAGTAGAGCTGAAAGTAAGCTAAATCCCGACGTAGACGCCAACGCACGTCCCGACGTAGAGGCCAACGCACGTCCCAATGTAGAGGCCAACGCACGTCCCGACGTAGAGGCCAACGCACGTCTCGACGTAGAGCTGAAAGTAAGCTAAATCCCGACGTAGAGCCCAACGCACGTCCCGACGTAGAGCCCAACGCACGTCCCGACGTAGAGCCCAACGCACGTCCCGACGTAGAGCTGAAAGTTAGCTAAATACAGACGTAGAGCCCAACGCATGTCCCGACGTAGAGCAGAAAGTTAGCTAACTACAGACGTAGAGCCCAACGCACGTCCCGACGTAGAGCCCAACGCACGTCCCGACGTAGTGCCCAACGCACGTCCCGACGTAGAGCTGAAAGTAAGCTAAATCCCGACGTAGAGCCCAACGCAGGTCCCGACGTAGAGCCCAACGCACGTCCCGACATAGCGCCCAACGCACGTCCCGACGTAGAGCTGAAAGTTAGCTAAGTACAGATGTAGAGCCGAACGCACGTCCCGACGTAGAGCCCAACGCACGTCCCGACGTAGTGCCCAACGCACGTCCCGACGTAGAGCTGAAAGTAAGCTAAATCCCGACGTAGAGCCCAACGCAGGTCCCGACGTAGAGCCCAACGCACGTCCCGACATAGCGCCCAACGCACGTCCCGACGTAGAGCTGAAAGTTAGCTAAGTACAGACGTAGAGCCCAACGCACGTCCCGACGTAGAGCAGAAAGTTAACTAACTACAGACGTAGAGCCCAACGCACGTCCCGACGTAGAGCCCAACGCACGTCCCGACGGAGAGCTGAAAGTAAAATAAATCCCGACGTAGAGCCCAACGCACGTCCCGACGTAGAGCTGAAAGTAAGCTAAATCCCAACGTAGAGGCCAACGCACGTCCCGACGTAGAGGCCAACGCATGTCCCGACGTAGAGCTGAAAGTAAGTTAAATTCCGACGTAGAGGCCAACGCACGTCCCGACGTAGAGGCCAACGCACGTCCCGACGTAGAGCTGAAAGTAAGCTAAATCCCGACGTAGAGCCCAACGCACGTCCCGACGTATAGCCCAACGCACGTCCCGACGTAGAGCTAAACGGGCGTCCCGACGTAGAGCCCAACGCACGTCCCGACGTTGAGCTGAAAGTAAGCTAAATCCCGACGTAGAGGCCAACGAACGTCCCGATGTAGAGCCCAACGCACGTCCCGACGTAGAGCCCAACGCACGTCCCTACGTAGAGCTGAAAGTAAGCTAAATCCCGACGTAGAGCCCAATGCACGTCCCGACGTAGAGCCCAACGCGCATCCCGACGTAGAGCCCAACGCGCGTCCCTACGTAGAGCTGAAAGTTAGCTAACTACAGACGTAGAGCCCAACGCGCGTCCCGACGTAGAGCTGAAAGTTAGCTAACTACAGACGTAGAGCCCAACGCGCGTCCCGACGTAGAGCTAAAAGTTAGCTAACTACAGACGTAGAGCCCAACGCGCGTCCCGACGTAGAGCCCAACACGCGTCCCGACGTAGAGTCCAACGCGCGTCCCGACACAGAGCCCAACGCACGTCCTGACGTAGTGCCCAACGCACGTCCCGACGTGGAACGGAAAGTAAGCTAAATCCCGACGTAGAGCCCAACGCACGTCCCGACGTAGAGCCCAACGCATGTCCCGACGTAGAGCCCAGCGCACGTCCCGACGTAGTGCCCAACGCACGTCCCGACGTAGAGACCAACGCACGTCCCGACGTAGAGCTGAAAGTAAGCTAAATCCCGACGTAGAGCCCAACGCACGTCCCGACGTAGAGCCCAACGACGTCCCGACGTAGAGCCCAACGACGTCCCGACGTAGAGCCCAACGCACATCCCGACGTAGCGCCCAACGCACGTCTTGACGTAGAGCTGAAAGTTAGCTAACTACAGACGTAGAGCCCAACGCACGTCCCGACGTAGAGCCCAACGCACGTCCCGACGTAGAGCCCAACGCGCGTCCCGACGTAGAGCCCAACGCACGTCCCGACGTAGAGCTGAAAGTAAGCTAAATCCCGACGTAGAGCCCAACGCACGTCCCGACGTAGATCCCAACGCACGTCCCGACATAGAGCCCAACGCACGTCCCGACGTAGAGCTGAAAGTTAGCTAACTACAGACGTAGAGCCCAACGCACGTCCCGACGTAGAGCCCAACGCACGTCCCGACGTAGAGCTGAAAGTAAGCTAAATCCCGACGTAGAGCCCAACACACGTCCCGACGTAGAGCTGAAAGTAAGCTAAATCCCGACGTAGAGGCCAACGCACGTCCCGACGTAGAGGCCAACGCACGTACCGACGTAGAGCTGAAAGTAAGCTAAATCCCGACGTAGAGCCCAACGCACGTCCCGACGTAGAGCCCAACGCACGTCCCGACATAGAGCCCAACGCACGTCCCGACGTAGAGCTGAAAGTTAGCTAACTACAGACGTAGAGCACAACGCACGTCCCTACGTAGAGCCCAACGCACGTCCCGACGTAGAGCTGAAAGTAAGATAAATCCCGACGTAGAGCCCAACACACGTCCCGACATAGAGCTGAAAGTAAGCTAAATCGCGACGTAGAGGCCAACGCACGTCCCGACGTAGAGCTGAAAGTAACCTAAATCCCGACATAGAGGCCAACGCACGTCCCGACGTAGCGCCCAACGCACGTCCCGACGTAGAGCTGAAAGTAAGCTAAATCCCGACGTAGAGCCCAACGCACGTCCCGACGTAGAGCCCAACGCACGTCCCGACGTAGAGCTGAAAGTAAGCTAAATCCCGACGTAGAGCCCAACGCACGTCCCGACGTAGAGGCCAACGCACGTCCCGACGTAGAGCCCAACGCATGTTCCGACGTAGCGCCCAACGCACGTCTTGACGTAGAGCTGAAAGTTAGCTAACTACAGATGTAGAGCCCAACGCACGTCCCGACGTAGAGCTGAAAGTTAGCTAACTACAGACGTAGAGCCCAACGCACGTCCCGACATAGAGCTGAAAGTTAGCTAACTACAGACGTAGAGCCCAACGCACGTCCCGACGTAGAGCCCAACGCACGTCCCGACGTAGAGCTGAAAGTTAGCTAACTACAGACGTAGAGCCCAACGCACGTCCCGACAAGAGCTGAAAGTTAGCTAACTAAAGACGTAGAGCCCAACGCACGTCCCGACGTAGAGCCCAACGCACGTCCCGACGTAGAGCCCAACGCACGTCCCGACGTAGACCTGAAGGTAAGCTAAATCCCGACCTAGAGCCCAACGCACATCCCGACGTAGAGCCCAACGCACGTCCCGACGTAGAGCTGAAAGTTAGCTAACTACAGATGAAGAGCCCAACGCACGTCCCGACGTAGAGCCCAACGCACGTCCAGACGCAGAGCCCAACGCACGTCCCGACGTAGAGCTGAAAGTTAGCTAACTACAGACGAAGAGCCCAACGCGCGTCCCGACGTAGAGCTGAAAGTTAGCTAACTACAGACGTAGAGCCCAACGCGCGTCCCGACGTAGAGCCCAACGCGTGTCCCGACGTAGAGACCAACGCACGTCCCGACGTAGAGCCCAACGCACGTCCCGACGTAGAGCTGAAGGTAAGCTAAATCCCGACGTAGAAGCCAACGCACGTCCCTACGTAGAGGCCAACGCACGTCCCGACGTAGAGCCCAACGCACGTCCCGACGTAGAGGCCAACGCACGTCCCGACGTAGAGCTGAAAGTAAACTAAATCCCGATGTAGAGCCCAACGCACGTCCCGACGTAGAGCCCAACGCACGTCCCGACGTAGCGCCCAACGCACGTCCCGACGTAGAGCTGAAACTTAGCTAACTACATACGTAGAGCCCAACGCACGTCCCGACGTAGAGCAGAAAGTTAGATAACTACAGACGTAGAGCCCAACGCACGTCCCGACGTAGAGCCCAACGCACGTCCCGACGTAGAGCTGAAAGTAAGCTAAATCCCGACGTAGAGCCCAACGCACGTCCCGACGTAGAGCCCAACGCACGTCCCGACATAGAGCCCAACGCACGTCCCGACGTAGAGCTGAAAGTTAGCTAACTACAGACGTAGAGCCCAACGCACGTCCCGACGTAGAGGCCAACGCACGTCCCGACGTAGAGCTGAAAGTAACCTAAATCCCGACGTAGAGGCCAACGCACGTCCCGACGTAGAGCTGAAAGTAAGCTAAATCCCGACTTAGAGGCCAACGCACGTCCCGACGTAGAGGCCAACGCACGTCCCGACGTAGAGCTGAAAGTAAGCTAAAACCCGACGTAGAGCCCAACGCACGTCCCGACGTAGAGGCCAACGCACGTACCGACGTAGAGCCCAACGCACGTCCCGACGTAGAGCTGAAAGTAAGCTAAATCCCGACGTAGAGGCCAACGCACGTCCCGACGTAGAGCTGAAAGTAACCTAAATCCCGACATAGAGGCCAACGCACGTCCCGACGTAGCGCCCAACGCACGTCCCGACGTAGAGCTGAAAGTAAGCTAAATCCCGACGTAGAGCCCAACGCACGTCCCGACGTAGAGCCCAACGCACGTCCCGACGTAGAGCTGAAAGTAAGCTAAATCCCGACGTAGAGCCCAACGCACGTCCCGACGTAGAGGCCAACGCACGTCCCGACGTAGAGCCCAACGCATGTTCCGACGTAGCGCCCAACGCACGTCTTGACGTAGAGCTGAAAGTTAGCTAACTACAGATGTAGAGCCCAACGCACGTCCCGACGTAGAGCTGAAAGTTAGCTAACTACAGACGTAGAGCCCAACGCACGTCCCGACGTAGAGCCCAACGCACGTCCCGACGTAGACCTGAAGGTAAGCTAAATCCCGACCTAGAGCCCAACGCACGTCCCGACGTAGAGCCCAACGCACGTCCCGACGTAGAGCTGAAAGTTAGCTAACTACAGACGAAGAGCCCAACGCACGTCCCGACGTAGAGCCCAACGCACGTCCAGACGCAGAGCCCAACGCACGTCCCGACGTAGAGCTGAAAGTTAGCTAACTACAGACGAAGAGCCCAACGCGCGTCCCGACGTAGAGCTGAAAGTTAGCTAACTACAGACGAAGAGCCCAACGCGCGTCCCGACGTAGAGCTGAAAGTTAGCTAACTACAGACGTAGAGCCCAACGCGCGTCCCGACGTAGAGCCCAACGCGTGTCCCGACGTAGAGACCAACGCACGTCCCGACGTAGAGCCCAACGCACGTCCCGACGTAGAGCTGAAGGTAAGCTAAATCCCGACGTAGAAGCCAATGCACGTCCCTACGTAGAGGCCAACGCACGTCCCGACGTAGAGCCCAACGCACGTCCCGACGTAGAGGCCAACGCACGTCCCGATGTAGAGCTGAAAGTAAACTAAATCCCGACGTAGAGCCCAACGCACGTCCCGACGTAGAGCCCAACGCACGTCCCGACGTAGCGCCCAACGCACGTCCCGACGTAGAGCTGAAACTTAGCTAACTACATACGTAGAGCCCAACGCACGTCCCGACGTAGAGCAGAAAGTTAGATAACTACAGACGTAGAGCCCAACGCACGTCCCGACGTAGAGCCCAACGCACGTCCCGACGTAGAGCTGAAAGTAAGCTAAATCCCGACGTAGAGCCCAACGCACGTCCCGACGTAGAGCCCAACGCACGTCCCGACATAGAGCCCAACGCACGTCCCGACGTAGAGCTGAAAGTTAGCTAACTACAGACGTAGAGCCCAACGCACGTCCCGACGTAGAGGCCAACGCACGTCCCGACGTAGAGCTGAAAGTAACCTAAATCCCGACGTAGAGGCCAACGCACGTCCCGACGTAGAGCTGAAAGTAAGCTAAATCCCGACGTAGAGGCCAACGCACGTCCCGACGTAGAGGCCAACGCACGTCCCGACGTAGAGCTGAAAGTAAGCTAAAACCCGACGTAGAGCCCAACGCACGTCCCGACGTAGAGGCCAACGCACGTACCGACGTAGAGCCCAACGCACGTCCCGACGTAGAGCTGAAAGTAAGCTAAATCCCGACGTAGCGCCCAACGCACGTCCCGAAGCAACGCCCAACGCACGTCCCGACGTAGCGCCCAACGCACGTCCCGACGTAGAGCTGAAAGTAAGCTAAATCCCGACGTAGAGGCCAACGCACGTCCCGACGTAGAGGCCAACGCACGTCCCGACGTAGCGCCCAACGCACGTCCCGACGTAGAGCTGAAAGTTAGCTAACTACAGACGTAGAGCCCAACGCACGTCCCGACGTAGAGTTGAAATTAGCTAACTACAGACGTAGAGCCCAACGCACGTCCCGACGTAGAGCTGAAAGTTAGCTAACTACAGATGTAGAGCACAACGCGCGTCCCGACGTAGAGCCCAACGCACGTCCCGACGTAGAGCCCAACGCACGTCCCGACGTAGAGCCCAACGCACGTCCCGACGTAGAGCTGAAAGTAAGCTAAATCCCGACGTAGAGGCCAACGCACCTCCCAACATAGAGCTGAAAGTAAGCTAAATCCCGACGTAGAGCCCAACGCATGTCCCGACCTAGAGCCCAACGCACGTCCCGACGTAGCACCCAACGCACGTCCCGACGTAGAGCTGAAAGTTAGCTAACTACAGACGTAGAGCCCAACGCACGTCCCGACGTAGAGCTGAAATTAGCTAACTACAGACGTAGAGCCCAACACACGTCCCGACGTAGAGCTGAAAGTAAGCTAAATCCCGACGTAGAGGCCAAAGCACGTCCCGACGTAGAGGCCAACGCACGTCCCAACGTAGAGCTGAAAGTAAGCTAAATACCGACGTAGAGGCCAACGCACGTCCCGACGTAGAGGCCAATGCACGTCCCGACGTAGAGCTGAAAGTAAGCTAAATCCCGACGTAGAGCCCAACGCACGTCCCGACGGAGAGCCCAACGCACGTCCCGACGTAAAGCCCAACACACGTCCCGACGTAAAGAGCTGAAAGTAAGCTAAATCCCGACGTAGAGCCCAACACACGTCCTGACGTAGAGCTGAAAGTAAGCTAAATCCCGACGTAGAGCCCAACGCACGTCCCGACGTAGAGCCCAACGCACGTCCCGACATAGAGCCCAACGCACGTCCCGACGTAGAGCTGAAAGTTAGCTAACTACAGACGTAGAGCCCAACGCACGTCCCGACGTAGAGCCCAACGCACGTCCCTACGTAGAGCCCAACGCACGTCCCGACGTAGAGCTGAAAGTAAGCTAAATCCCGACGTAGAGGCCAACGCACGTCCCGACGTAGAGGCCAACGCACGTACCGACGTAGAGCTGAAAGTAAGCTAAATCCCGACGTAGAGCCCAACGCACGTCCCGACGTAGAGCCCAACGCACGTCCCGACATAGAGCCCAACGCACGTCCCGACGTAGAGCTGAAAGTTAGCTAACTACAGACGTAGAGCCCAACGCACGTCCCGACGTAGAGCCCAACGCACGTCCCTACGTAGAGGCCAACGCACGTCCCGACGTAGAGCTGAAAGTAAGCTAAATCCCGACGTAGAGCCCAACACACGTCCCGACGGAGAGCTGAAAGTAAGCTAAATCGCGACGTAGAGGCCAACGCACGTCCCGACGTAGAGCTGAAAGTAACCTAAATCCCGACGTAGAGGCCAACGCACGTCCCGACGTAGAGGCCAACGCACGTCCCGACGTAGAGCTGAAAGTAAGCTAAATCCCGACGTAGAGCCCAACGCACGTCCCGACGTAGAGCCCAACGCACGTCCCAACGTAGAGCCCAACGCACGTCCCGACGTAGAGCTGAAAGTAAGCAAAATCCCGACGTAGTGCCCAACGCACGTCCCGAAGAAACGCCCAACGCACGTCCCGACGTAGCGCCCAACGCACGTCCCGACGTAGAGCTGAAAGTAAGCTAAATCCCGACGTAGAGGCCAACGCACGTCCCGACGTAGAGGCCAACGCACGTCCCGACGTAGAGCTGAAAGTAAGCTAAATCCCGACGTAGAGCCCAACGCACGTCCCGACGTAGAGCACAACGCACGTCCCGACGTAGAGCCCAACACACGTTCCGACGTAGCGCCCAACGCACGTCTTGACGTAGAGCTGAAAGTTAGCTAACTACAGATGTAGAGCCCAACGCACGTCCCGACGTAGAGCTGAAAGTTAGCTAACTACAGACGTAGAGCCCAACGCACGTCCCGACATAGAGCTGAAAGTTAGCTAACTATAGACGTAGAGCCCAACGCACGTCCCGACGTAGAGCCCAACGCACGTCCCGACGTAGAGCTGAAAGTTAGCTAACTACAGACGTAGAGCCCAACGCACGTCCCGACATAGAGCTGAAAGTTAGCTAACTATAGACGTAGAGCCCAACGCACGTCCCGACGTAGAGCCCAACGCACGTCCCGACGTAGAGCTGAAAGTAAGCTAAATCCCGACGTAGAGCCCAACGCACGTCCCGACGTAGAGCCCAACGCACGTCCCGACATAGAGCCCAACGCACGTCCCGACGTAGAGCTGAAAGTTAGCTAACTACAGACGTAGAGCCCAACGCATGTCCCGACGTAGAGCCCAACGCACGTCCCGACGTAGAGCTGAAAGTAAGCTAAATCCCGACGTAGAGGCCAACGCACGTCCCGACGTAGAGGCCAACGCACGTCCCGACGTAGAGCTGAAAGTAAGCTAAATCCCGACGTAGAGCCCAACGCACGTCCCGACGTAGAGCCCAACGCACGTCCCGACGTAGAGCTGAAAGTTAGCTAACTACAGACGTAGAGCCCAACGCACGTCCCGACGTAGAGCCCAACGCACGTCCCTACGTAGAGCCCAACGCACGTCCCGACGTAGAGCTGAAAGTAAGCTAAATCCCGACGTAGAGCCTAACACACGTCCCGACGTAGAGCTGAAAGTAAGCTAAATCGCGACGTAGAGGCCAACGCACGTCCCGACGTAGAGCTGAAAGTAAGCTAAATCCCGACGTAGAGGCCAACGCACGTCCCGACGTAGAGCTGAAAGTAAGCTAAATCCCGACGTAGAGGCCAACGCACGTCCCGACGTAGAGGCCAACGCACGTCCCGACGTAGAGCTGAAAGTAAGCTAAAACCCGACGTAGAGCCCAACGCACGTCCCGACGTAGAGCCCAACGCATGTCCCGACGTAGAGCCCACCGCACGTCCCGACGTAGAGCTCAATGCACGTCCCGACGTAGAGCTGAAAGTAAGCTAAATCCCGACGTAGAGCCCAACGCACGTCCCGACGTAGAGCCCAACGCACGTCCCGACGTAGAGCCCACCGCACGTCCCGACGTAGAGCCCAACGCACGTCCCGACGTAGAGCTGAAAGTAAGCTAAATCCCGACGTAGCGCCCAACGCACGTCCCGACATAGCGCCCAACGCACGTCCCGACGTAGAGCTGAAAGTAAGCTAAATCCCGACGTAGAGGCCAACGCACGTCCCGACGTAGAGGCCAACGCACGTCCCGACGTAGAGCTGAAAGTAAGCTAAATCCCGACGTAGAGCCCAACGCACATCCCGACGTAGAGCCCAACGCACGTCCCGACGTAGAGCCCAACGCATGTCCCGACGTAGAGCCCAACGCACGTCCCGACGTAGAGCTGAAAGTTAGCTAACTACAGACATAGAGCCCAACGCACGTCCCGACGTAGAGCCCAACGCACGTCCCGACGTAGAGCTAAAAGTAAGCTAAATCCCGACGTAGAGCCCAACAGACGTCCCGACGTAGAGCTGAAAGTAAGCTAAATCCCGACGTAGAGGCCAACGCACGTCCCGACGTAGAGGCCAACGCACGTCCCGACGTAGAGCTGAAAGTAAGCTAAGTCCCGACGTAGAGGCCAACGCACGTCCCGACGTAGAGGCCAACGCACGTCCCGACGTAGAGCTGAAAGTAAGCTAAATCCCGACGTAGAGCCCAACGCACGTCCCGACGTAGAGCCCAACGCATGTCCCGACGTAGAGCCCACCGCACGTCCCGACGTAGAGCTCAATGCACGTCCCGACGTAGAGCTGAAAGTAAGCTAAATCCCGACGTAGCGCCCAACGCACGTCCCGACGTAGCGCCCAACGCACGTCCCGACGTAGAGCTGAAAGTTAGCTAACTACATACGTAGAGCCCAACGCACGTCCCGACGTAGAGCCCAACGCACGTCCCGACGTAGAGCTGAAAGTAAGCTAAATCCCGACGTAGAGCCCAACGCACGTCCCGACGTAGAGCCCAACGCACGTCCCGACATAGAGCCCAACGCACGTCCCGACGTAGAGCTGAAAGTTAGCTAACTACAGACGTAGAGCCCAACGCACGTCCCGACGTAGAGCCCAACGCACGTCCCGACGTAGAGCTGAAAGTAAGCTAAATCCCGACGTAGAGCCCACCACACGTCCCGACGTAGAGCTGAAAGTAAGCTAAATCCCGACGTAGAGGCCAACGCACGTCCCGACGTAGAGGCCAACGCACGTACCGACGTAGAGCTGAAAGTAAGCTAAATGCCGAAGTAGAGGCCAACGCACGTCCCGACGTAGAGGCCAACGCACGTCCCGACGTAGCGCCCAACGCACGTCCCGACGTAGATCTGAAAGTTAGCTAACTACAGACGTAGAGCCCAACGCACGTCCCGACGTAGAGCTGAAATTAGCTAACTACAGACGTAGAGCCCAACGCACGTCCCGACGTAGAGCTGAAAGTTAGCTAACTACAGATGTAGAGCCCAACGCACGTCCCGACGTAGAGCCCAACGCATGTCCCGACGTAGAGCCCAACGCACGTCCCGACGTAGAGCCCAACGCACGTCCCGACGTAGAGCTGAAAGTAAGCTAAATCCCGACGTAGAGGCCAACGCACGTCCCAACATAGAGCTGAAAGTAAGCTAAATCCCGACGTAGAGCCCAACGCAAGTCCCGACCTAGAGCTCAACGCACGTCCCGACGTAGCACCCAACGCACGTCCCGACGTAGAGCTGAAAGTTAGCTAACTACAGACGTAGAGCCCAACGCACGTCCCGACGTAGAGCTGAAATTAGCTAACTACAGACGTAGAGCCCAACACACGTCCCGACGTAGAGCTGAAAGTAAGCTAAATCCCGACGTAGAGGCCAACGCACGTCCCGACGTAGAGGCCAACGCACGTCCCATCGTAGAGCTGAAAGTAAGCTAAATACCGACGTAGAGGCCAACGCACGTCCCGACGTAGAGGCCAATGCACGTCCCGACGTAGAGCTGAAAGTAAGCTAAATCCCGACGTAGAGCCCAACGCACGTCCCGACGGAGAGCCCAACGCACGTCCCGACGTAAAGCCCAACACACATCCCGACGTAAAGAGCTGAAAGTAAGCTAAATCCCGACGTAGAGCCCAACACACGTCCCGACGTAGAGCTGAAAGTAAGCTAAATCCCGACGTAGAGCCCAACGCACGTCCCGACGTAGAGCCCAACGCACGTCCCGACGTAGAGCTGAAAGTTAGCTAACTACAGACGTAGAGCCCAACGCACGTCCCGACGTAGAGCCCAACGCACGTCCCTAAGTAGAGGCCAACGCACGTCCCGACGTAGAGCTGAAAGTAAGCTAAATCCCGACGTAGAGCCCAACACACGTCCCGACGGAGAGCTGAAAGTAAGCTAAATCGCGACGTAGAGGCCAACGCACGTCCCGACGTAGAGCTGAAAGTAACCTAAATCCCGACGTAGAGGACAACGCACGTCCCGACGTAGAGGCCAACGCACGTCCCGACGTAGAGCTGAAAGTAAGCTAAATCCCGACGTAGAGCCCAACGCACGTCCCGACGTAGAGCCCAACGCACGTCCCAACGTAGAGCCCAACGCACGTCCCGACGTAGAGCTGAAAGTAAGCAAAATCCCGACGTAGTGCCCAACGCACGTCCCGAAGCAACGCCCAACGCACGTCCCGACGTAGCGCCCAACGCACGTCCCGACGTAGAGCTGAAAGTAAGCTAAATCCCGACGTAGAGCCCAACGCACGTCCCGACGTAGAGCCCAACGCACGTCCCGACGTAGAGCTGAAAGTAAGCTAAATCCCGACGTAGAGCCCAACGCACGTCCCGACGTAGAGCACAACGCACGTCCCGACGTAGAGCCCAACGCACGTTCCGACGTAGCGCCCAACGCACGTCTTGACGTAGAGCTGAAAGTTAGCTAACTACAGATGTAGAGCCCAACGCACGTCCCGACGTAGAGCTGAAAGTTAGCTAAGTACAGACGTAGAGCCCAACACACGTCCCGACATAGAGCTGAAAGTTAGCTAACTATAGACGTAGAGCCCAACGCACGTCCCGACGTAGAGCCCAACGCACGTCCCGACGTAGAGCTGAAAGTTAGCTAACTACAGACGTAGAGCCCAACGCACGTCCCGACATAGAGCTGAAAGTTAGCTAACTACAGACGTAGAGCCCAACGCACGTCCCGACGTAGAGCCCAACGCTCGTCCCGACGTAGAGCTGAAAGTAAGCTAAATCCCGACGTAGAGCCCAACGCACGTCCCGACGTAGAGCCCAACGCACGTCCCGACATAGAGCCCAACGCACGTCCCGACGTAGAGCTGAAAGTTAGCTAACTACAGACGTAGAGCCCAACGCATGTCTCGACGTAGAGCCCAACGCACGTCCCGACGTAGAGCTGAAAGTAAGCTAAATCCCGACGTAGAGCCCAACACACGTCCCGACGTAGAGCTGAAAGTAAGCTAAATCCCGACGTAGAGGCCAACGCACGTCCCGACGTAGAGGCCAACGCACGTACCGACGTAGAGCTGAAAGTAAGCTAAATCCCGACGTAGAGCCCAACGCACGTCCCGACGTAGAGCCCAACGCACGTCCCGACGTAGAGCTGAAAGTAAGCTAAATCCCGACGTAGAGCCCAACACATGTCCCGACGTAGAGCTGAAAGTAAGCTAAATCGCGACGTAGAGGCCAACGCATGTCCCGACGTAGAGCTGAAAGTAACCTAAAACCCGACGTAGAGGCCAACGCACGTCCAGACGTAGAGCTGAAAGTAAGCTAAATCCCGACGTAGAGGCCAACGCACGTCCCGACGTAGAGGCCAACGCACGTCCCGACGTAGAGCTGAAAGTAAGCTAAAACCCGACGTAGAGCCCAACGCACGTCCCGACGTAGAGCCCAACGCATGTCCCGACGTAGAGCCCACCGCACGTCCCGACGTAGAGCTCAATGCACGTCCCGACGTAGAGCTGAAAGTAAGCTAAATCCCGACGTAGAGCCCAACGCACGTCCCGACGTAGAGGCCAACGCACGTCCCGCCGTAGAGCCCACCGCACGTCCCGACGTAGAGCCCACCGCACGTCCCGACGTAGAGCTGAAAGTAAGCTAAATCCCGACGTAGCGCCCAACGCACGTCCCGACATAGCGCCCAACGCACGTCCCGACGTAGAGTTGAAAGTAAGCTAAATCCCGACGTAGAGGCCAACGCACGTCCCGACGTAGAGGCCAACGCACGTCCCGACGTAGAGGCCAACGCACGTCCCGACGTAGAGCTGAAAGTAAGCTAAATCCCGACGTAGAGCCCAACGAACGTCCCGACGTAGAGCCCAACGCACGTCCCGACGTAGAGCCCAACGCACGTCCCGACGTAGAGCCCAACGCACGTCCCGACGTAGCGCCAAACGCACGTCCCGACGTAGAGCTTGAAGTTAGCTAACTACAGACGTAGAGCCCAACGCACGTCCCGACGTAGAGCCCAACGCACGTCCCGACGTAGAGCCCAACGCACGTCCCGACGTAGCGCCCAACGCACGTCCCGACTTAGAGGCCAACGCACGTCCCGACGTAGAGGCCAACGCACGTCCCGACGTAGAGCTGAAAGTAAGCTAAATCCCGACGTAGAGCCCAACGCACGTCCCGACGTAGAGCCCAACGCACGTCCCGACGTAGAGCCCAACGCATGTCCCGACGTAGAGCCCAACGCACGTCCCGACGTAGAGCTGAAAGTTAGCTAACTACAGACATAGAGCCCAACGCACGTCCCGACGTAGAGCCCAACGCACGTCCCGACGTAGAGCTAAAAGTAAGCTAAATCCCGACGTAGAGCCCAACAGACGTCTCGACGTAGAGCTGAAAGTAAGCTAAATCCCGACGTAGAGGCCAACGCACGTCCCGACGTAGAGGCCAACGCACGTCCCGACGTAGAGCTGAAAGTAAGCTAAATCCCGACGTAGAGGCCAACGCACGTCCCGACGTAGAGCCCAACGCACGTCCCGAATTAGAGCTGAAAGTAAGCTAAATCCCGACATAGAGCCCAACGCACGTCCCGACGTAGAGCCCAACGCATGTCCCGACGTAGAGCCCACCGCACGTCCCGACGTAGAGCTCAATGCACGTCCCGACGTAGAGCTGAAAGTAAGCTAAATCCCGACGTAGCGCCCAACGCACGTCCCGACGTAGAGCTGAAAGTAAGCTAAATCCCGACGCAGAGGCCAACGCACGTCCCGACATAGAGGCCAACGCACGTCCCGACCTAGAGGCCAACGCACGTCCCGACATAGAGGCCAACGCACGTCCCGACGTAGAGCTGAAAGTAAGCTAAATCCCGACGTAGAGCCCAACGCACGTCCCGACGTAGAGCCCAACGCACGTCCCGACATAGAGCCCAACGCACGTCCCGACGTAGAGCTGAAAGTAAGCTAAATCCCGACGTAGCGCCCAACGCACGTCCCGAAGTAGCGCCCAACACACGTCCCGACGTAGCGCCCAACGCACGTCCCGACCTAGAGCTGAAAGTTAGCTAACTACAGATGTAGAACCCAACGCACATCCCGACGTAGAGCCCAACGCACGTCCCGACGTAGAGCATAACGCACGTCCCGACGTAGAGCTGAAAGTAAGCTAAATCCCGACGTATAGCCCAAAGCACGTCCCGACGTAGAGCCCAACGCACGTCCCGATGTAGAGCCCAACGCACGTCCCGATGTAGAGCCCAACGCACGTCCCGACGTAGCGCCCAACACACGTCCCGACGTAGAGCTGAAAGTAAGCTAAATCCCGACGTAGAGCCCAACGCACGTCCCGACGTAGCGCCCAACGCTCGTCCCGACGTAGAGCTGAAAGTTAGCTAACTACAGACGTAGAGCCCAACGCACGTCCCGACGTAGAGCTGAAAGTTAGCTAACTACAGACGTAGAGCCAAACGCACGTCCCGACGTAGAGCCAAACGCACGTCCCGACGTAGAGCCCAACGCACGTCCCGACGTAGAGCCCAACGCACGACCCAACGTAGACCTGAAAGTAAGCTAAATCCCGACGTAGAGCCCAACGCACGTCCCGACGTAGAGCCCAACGCACGTCCCGACGTAGAGCTGAAAGTAAGCTAAATCCCGACGTAGAGGCCAACGGACGTCCCGACGTAGAGCTGAAAGTAAGCTAAATCCCAACGTAGAGGCCAACGCACGTCCCGACGTAGAGCCCAACGCACGTCCCGACGTAGAGCTGAAAGTAAGCTAAATCCCGACGTAGAGCCCAACGCACGTCCCGACGTAGAGGCCAACGCACGTCCCGACGTAGAGCTGAAAGTAAGCTAAATCCCGACGTAGAGCCCAACGCACGTCCCTACGTAGAGCCCAACGCACGTCCCGACGTAGAGCTGAAAGTAAGCTAAATCCCGACGTAGCGCCCAACGCACGTCCCGAAGTAGCGCCCAACACACGTCCCGACGTAGAGATGAAAGTAAGCTAAATCCCGACGTAGAGGCCAACGCACGTCCCGACGTAGAGCTGAAAGTAAGCTAAATCCCAACGTAGAGGCCAACGCACGTCCCGACGTAGAGGCCAACGCACGTCCCGACGTAGAGCTGAAAGCAAGCTAAATCCCGACGTAGAGCCCAACGCACGTCCCGACGTAGAGGCCAACGCACGTCGCGACGTAGAGCTGAAAGTAAGCTAAATCCCGACGTAGAGCCCAATGCACGTCCCGACGTAGAGCTGAAAGTAAGCTAAATCCCGACGTAGAGGCCAACGGACGTCCCGTCGTAGAGCTGAAAGTAAGCTAAATCCCAACGTAGACGCCAACGCACGTCCCGACGTAGAGGCCAACGCACGTCCCGACGTAGAGCTGAAAGTAAGCTAAATCCCGACGTAGAGCCCAACGCACGTCCCGATGTAGAGGCCAACGCACGTCCCGACGTAGAGCTGAAAGTAAGCTAAATCCCGACGTAGAGCCCAATGCACGTCCCGACGTAGAACCCAACGCACGTCCCGACGTAGAGCGCAACGCACGTCCCGACATAGAGCCCAACGCACGTCCCGACGTAGAGGCCAGCGCACGTCCCGACGTAGAGGCCAGCGCACGTCCCGAGGTAGAGGCCAGCGCACGTCCCGACGTAGAGCCCAACGCACGTCCCGACGTAGAGCTTAATGTAAGCTAAATCCCGACGTAGAGCCCAACGCACGTCCCGATGTAGAGCCCAACGCACGTCCCGACGTAGAGGCCAACGCACGTCCCGACGTAGAGCTGAAAGTAAGCTAAATCCCGACGTAGAGCCCAACGCACGTCCCGACGTAGCGCCCAACGCACGTCCCGACGTAGAGCTGAAAGTTAGCTAACTACAGACGTAGAGCCCAACGCGCGTCCCGACGTAGAGCCCAACGCGTGTACCGACGTAGAGCTCAACGCACGTCCCGACGTAGAGCCCAACGCACGTCCCGACGTAGAGCTGAAAGTAAGCTAAATCCCGACGTAGAGGCCAACGCACGTCCCAACGTAGAGGCCAACGCACGTCCCGACGTAGAGCCCAACGCACGTCCCGACGTAGAGCTGAAAGTTAGCTAACTACAGACGTAGAGCCCAACGCACGTCCCGACGTAGAGCAGAAAGTTAGCTAACTACAGACGTAGAGCCCAACGCACGTCCCGACGTAGAGCCCAACGCACGTCCCGACGTAGAGCCCAACGCACGTCCCGACGTAGCGCCCAACGCACGTCCAGACGTAGAGCCGAAAGTATGTTAAATCCCGACGTAGAGGCCAACGCACGTCCTGACTTAGAGGCCAACAGACGTCCCGACGTAGCGCCCAACGCACGTCCCGACGTAGAGCTGAAAGTATCTAAATCCCGACGTAGAGCCCAACGCACGTCCCGACGTGGAGCCCAACGCACGTCCCGACGTAGAGCCCAACGCACGTCCCGACGTAGAGCCCAAGGCACGTCCCGACGTAGAGCTGAAAGTAAGCTAAATACCGACGTAGCGCCCAACGCACGTCCCGAAGCAGCGCCCAACACACGTCCCGACGTAGCGCCCAACGCACGTCCCGACGTAGCGCCCAACGCACGTCCCGACGTAGAGCTGAAAGTAAGCTAAATCCCGACGTAGAGGCCAACGCACGTCCCGACGTAGAGGCCAACGCACGTCCCGACGTAGAGCCCAACGCACGTCCCGACATAGCGCCAAACGCACGTCCCGACGTAGTGCTGAAACTTAGCTAACTACAGACGTAGAGCCCAACGCACGTCCCGACGTAGAGCTGAAAGTTAGCTAACTACAGATGTAGAGCCCAACGCACGTCCCGACGTAGAGCCCAACGCACGTCCATACGTAGAGCCCAACGAAAGTCCCAACGTAGAGCCCAACGCACGTCCCGACGTAGAGCCCAACGCACGTCCCGACTTAGAGCGCAGCGCACGTCCCGACGTATATCCCAAAGCATGTCCCGACGTAGAGCCCAACGCACGTCACGACGTAGACCTGAAAGTAAGCTAAATCCCGACGTAGAGCCCAACGCACATCCCGACGTAGAGCCCAACGTACGTCCCGATGTAGAGCCCAACGCACGTCCCGACGTAGAACTGAAAGTAAGCTAAATCCCGACGTAGAGGCCAACGGACGTCCCGACGTAGAGCTGAAAGTAAGCTAAATCCCAACGTAGAGGCCAACGCACGTCCCGACGTAGAGGCCAACGCACGTCCCGACGTAGAGCTGAAAGTAAGCTAAATCCCGACGTAGAGCCCAACGCACGTCCCGACGTAGAGGCCAACGCACGTCCCGACGTAGAGCTGAAAGTAAGCTAAATCCCGACGTAGAGCCCAATGCACGTCCCGACGTAGAGCTGAAAGTAAGCTAAATCCCGACGTAGAGGCCAACGCACGTCCCGACGTAGAGCTGAAAGTAAGCTAAATCCCAACGTAGAGGCCAACGCACGTCCCGACGTAGAGGCCAACGCACGTCCTGACGTAGAGCTGAAAGTAAGCTAAATCCCGACGTAGAGCCCAAGGCACGTCCCGACGTAGAGGCCAACGCACGTCCCGACGTAGAGCTGAAAGTAAGCTAAATCCCGACGTAGAGCCCAATGCACGTCCCGACGTAGAGCCCAACGCACGTCCCGACGTAGAGCGCAACGCACGTCCCGACATAGAGCCCAACGCACGTCCCGACGTAGAGCTGAAAGTAAGCTAAATGCCGACGTAGCGCCCAACGCACGTCCCGAAGTAGCGCCCAACACACGTCCCGACGTAGCGCCCAACGCACGTCCCGACGTAGAGCTGAAAGTAAGCTAAATCCCGACGTAGAGGCCAACGCACGTCCCGACGTAGAGGCCAACGCACGTCCCGACGTAGAGCCCAAAGCACGTCCCGAGGTAGAGCCCAACGCACGTCCCGACGTAGAGGCCAACGCACGTCCCGACGTAGAGCTGAAAGTAAGCTAAATCCCGACGTAGAGGCCAACGCACGTCCCGACGTAGATCCCAACGCACGTCCCGACGTAGAGCTGAAAGTTAGCTAACTACAGACATAGAGCCCAACGCACGTCCCGACGTAGAGCATAAAGTTAGCTAACTACAGACATAGAGCCCAACGCACGTCCCGACGTAGAGCCCAACGCACGTCCCGAGGTAGAGCTGAAAGTAAGCTAAAACCCGACGTAGAGCCCAACGCACGTCCCGACGTAGAGTTGAAAGTAAGCTAAATCCCGACGTAGAGGCCAACGCACGTCCCGACGTAGAGGCCAACGCACGTCCCGACGTAGAGCTGAAAGTAAGCTAAATCCCGAAGTAGAGGCCAACGCACGTCCCGACGTAGAGGCCAACGCACGTCCCGACGTAGAGCTGAAAGTAAGCTAAATCCCGACGTAGAGCCCAACGCACGTCCCGACGTAGAGCCCAACGCACGTCCCGACGTAGAGCTGAAAGTAAGCTAAATCCCGATGTAGAGGCCAACGCACGTCCCGACGTAGAGGCCAACGCACGTTCCGACGTAGAGGCCAACGCACGTCCCGACGTAGAGCTGAAAGTAAGCTAAATCCCGACGTAGAGCCCAATGCACGTCCCGACGTAGAACCCAACGCACGTCCCGACGTAGAGCGCAACGCACGTCCCGACATAGAGCCCAACGCACGTCCCGACGTAGAGGCCAGCGCACGTCCCGACGTAGAGGCCAGCGCACGTCCCGAGGTAGAGGCCAGCGCACGTCCCGACGTAGAGCCCAACGCACGTCCCGACGTAGAGCTTAATGTAAGCTAAATCCCGACGTAGAGCCCAACGCACGTCCCGATGTAGAGCCCAACGCACGTCCCGACGTAGAGGCCAACGCACGTCCCGACGTAGAGCTGAAAGTAAGCTAAATCCCGACGTAGAGCCCAACGCACGTCCCGACGTAGCGCCCAACGCACGTCCCGACGTAGAGCTGAAAGTTAGCTAACTACAGACGAAGAGCCCAACGCGCGTCGCGACGTAGAGCTGAAAGTTAGCTAACTACAGACGTAGAGCCCAACGCGCGTCCCGACGTAGAGCCCAACGCGTGTACCGACGTAGAGCTCAACGCACGTCCCGACGTAGAGCCCAACGCACGTCCCGACGTAGAGCTGAAAGTAAGCTAAATCCCGACGTAGAGGCCAACGCACGTCCCGACGTAGAGGCCAACGCACGTCCCGACGTAGAGCCCAACGCACGTCCCGACGTAGAGCTGAAAGTTAGCTAACTACAGACGTAGAGCCCAACGCACGTCCCGACGTAGAGCAGAAAGTTAGCTAACTACAGACGTAGAGCCCAACGCACGTCCCGACGTAGAGCCCAACGCACGTCCCGACGTAGAGCCCAACGCACGTCCCGACGTAGCGCCCAACGCACGTCCAGACGTAGAGCCGAAAGTATGTTAAATCCCGACGTAGAGGCCAACGCACGTCCTGACTTAGAGGCCAACAGACGTCCCGACGTAGCGCCCAACGCACGTCCCGACGTAGAGCTGAAAGTATCTAAATCCCGACGTAGAGCCCAACGCACGTCCCGACGTGGAGCCCAACGCACGTCCCGACGTAGAGCCCAACGCACGTCCCGACGTAGAGCCCAAGGCACGTCCCGACGTAGAGCTGAAAGTAAGCTAAATACCGACGTAGCGCCCAACGCACGTCCCGAAGCAGCGCCCAACACACGTCCCGACGTAGCGCCCAACGCACGTCCCGACGTAGCGCCCAACGCACGTCCCGACGTAGAGCTGAAAGTAAGCTAAATCCCGACGTAGAGGCCAACGCACGTCCCGACGTAGAGGCCAACGCACGTCCCGACGTAGAGCCCAACGCACGTCCCGACATAGCGCCAAACGCACGTCCCGACGTAGTGCTGAAACTTAGCTAACTACAGACGTAGAGCCCAACGCACGTCCCGACGTAGAGCTGAAAGTTAGCTAACTACAGATGTAGAGCCCAACGCACGTCCCGACGTAGAGCCCAACGCACGTCCATACGTAGAGCCCAACGAAAGTCCCAACGTAGAGCCCAACGCACGTCCCGACGTAGAGCCCAACGCACGTCCCGACTTAGAGCGCAGCGCACGTCCCGACGTATATCCCAAAGCATGTCCCGACGTAGAGCCCAACGCACGTCACGACGTAGACCTGAAAGTAAGCTAAATCCCGACGTAGAGCCCAACGCACATCCCGACGTAGAGCCCAACGTACGTCCCGACGTAGAGCCCAACGCACGTCCCGACGTAGAACTGAAAGTAAGCTAAATCCCGACGTAGAGGCCAACGGACGTCCCGACGTAGAGCTGAAAGTAAGCTAAATCCCAAGGTAGAGGCCAACGCACGTCCCGACGTAGAGGCCAACGCACGTCCCGACGTAGAGCTGAAAGTAAGCTAAATCCCGACGTAGAGCCCAACGCACGTCCCGACGTAGAGGCCAACGCACGTCCCGACGTAGAGCTGAAAGTAAGCTAAATCCCGACGTAGAGCCCAATGCACGTCCCGACGTAGAGCTGAAAGTAAGCTAAATCCCGACGTAGAGGCCAACGCACGTCCCGACGTAGAGCTGAAAGTAAGCTAAATCCCAACGTAGAGGCCAACGCACGTCCCGACGTAGAGGCCAACGCACGTCCTGACGTAGAGCTGAAAGTAAGCTAAATCCCGACGTAGAGCCCAAGGCACGTCCCGACGTAGAGGCCAACGCACGTCCCGACGTAGAGCTGAAAGTAAGCTAAATCCCGACGTAGAGCCCAAGGCACGTCCCGACGTAGAGCCCAACGCACGTCCCGACGTAGAGCGCAACGCACGTCCCGACATAGAGCCCAACGCACGTCCCGACGTAGAGCTGAAAGTAAGCTAAATGCCGACGTAGCGCCCAACGCACGTCCCGAAGTAGCGCCCAACACACGTCCCGACGTAGCGCCCAACGCACGTCCCGACGTAGAGCTGAAAGTAAGCTAAATCCCGACGTAGAGGCCAACGCACGTCCCGACGTAGAGCCCAACGCACGTCCCGACGTAGAGCTGAAAGTAAGCTAAATCCCGACGTAGAGCCCAAAGCACGTCCCGACGTAGAGCCCAACGCACGTCCCGACGTAGAGCCCAACGCACGTCCCGACGTAGAGCCCAACGCACGTCCCGACGTAGCGCCCAACACACGTCCCGACGTAGAGCTGAAAGTTAGCTAACTACAGATGTAGAGCCCAACGCACGTCCCGACGTAGAGCTGAAAGATAGCTAACTACAGATGTAGAGCCCAACGCACGTCCTGACGTAGAGCTGAAAGTTAGCTAACTACAGACGTAGAGCCAAACGCACGTCCCAACGTAGAGCCCAACGCACGTCCCGACGTAGAGCCCAACGCACGTCCCGACGTAGAGCCCAACGCACGTCCCAACGTAGACCTGAAAGTAAGCTAAATCCCGACGTAGAGCCCAACGCACGTCCCGACGTAGAGCCAAACGCACGTCCCGACGTAGAGCTGAAAGTAAGCTAAATCCCGTCGTAGAGCCCAACGCACGTCCCGACGTAGAGCCCAACGCATGTCCCGACGTAGAGCTGAAAGTTAGCTAACTACAGACATAGAGCCCAACGCACGTCCCGACGTAGAGCTGAAAGTTAGCTAACTACAGACGTAGAGCCCAACGCACGTCCCGACGTAGAGCTGAAAGTTAGCTAACTGCAGACGTAGAGCCAAACGCACGTCCCGACGTAGAGCCCAACGCACGACCCGACGTAGAGCCCAACGCACGTCCCGACGTAGAGCCCAACGCACGTCCCAACGTAGACCTGAAAGTAAGCTAAATCCCGACGTAGAGCCCAACGCACGTCCCGACGTAGAGCCCAACGCACGTCCCGACGTAGAGCTGAAAGTAAGCTAAATCCCGTCGTAGAGCCCAACGCACGTCCCGACGTAGAGCCCAACGCACGTCCCGACGTAGAGCTGAAAGTTAGCTAACTACAGACGTAGAGCCCAACGCGCGCCCCGACGTAGTGCCCCACGCGTGTCCCGACGTAGAGCCCAACGCACGTCCCGACGTAGAGCCCAACGCACGTCCCGACGTAGAGCTGAAAGTAAGCTAAATCCCGACGTAGAGGCCAACGCACGTCCCGACGTAGAGGCCAACGCACGTCCCGACGTAGAGCCCAAAGCACGTCCCGAGGTAGAGCCCAACGCACGTCCCGACGTAGAGGCCAACGCACGTCCCGACGTAGAGCTGAAAGTAAGCTAAATCCCGACGTAGAGGCCAACGCACGTCCCGACGTAGATCCCAACGCACGTCCCGACGTAGAGCTGAAAGTTAGCTAACTACAGACATAGAGCCCAACGCACGTACCGACGTAGAGCATAAAGTTAGCTAACTACAGACATAGAGCCCAACGCACGTCCCGACGTAGAGCCCAACGCACGTCCCGAGGTAGAGCTGAAAGTAAGCTAAAACCCGACGTAGAGCCCAACGCACGTCCCGACGTAGAGCTGAAAGTAAGCTAAATCCCGACGTAGAGGCCAACGCACGTCCCGACGTAGAGGCCAACGCACGTCCCGACGTAGAGCTGAAAGTAAGCTAAATCCCGAAGTAGAGGCCAACGCACGTCCCGACGTAGAGGCCAACGCACGTCCCGACGTAGAGCTGAAAGTAAGCTAAATCCCGACGTAGAGCCCAACGCACGTCCCGACGTAGAGCCCAACGCACGTCCCGACGTAGAGCTGAAAGTAAGCTAAATCCCGATGTAGAGGCCAACGCACGTCCCGACGTAGAGGCCAACGCACGTTCCGACGTAGAGGCCAACGCACGTCCCGACGTAGAGGACAACGCACGTCCCGACTTAGAGGCCAACGCACGTCCCGACGTAGAGCTGAAAGTAAGCTAAATCCCGACGTAGAGCCCAATGCACGTCCCGACGTAGAACCCAACGCACGTCCCGACGTAGAGCGCAACGCACGTCCCGACATAGAGCCCAACGCACGTCCCGACGTAGAGGCCAGCGCACGTCCCGACGTAGAGGCCAGCGCACGTCCCGAGGTAGAGGCCAGCGCACGTCCCGACGTAGAGCCCAACGCACGTCCCGACGTAGAGCTTAATGTAAGCTAAATCCCGACGTAGAGCCCAACGCACGTCCCGATGTAGAGCCCAACGCACGTCCCGACGTAGAGGCCAACGCACGTCCCGACGTAGAGCTGAAAGTAAGCTAAATCCCGACGTAGAGCCCAACGCACGTCCCGACGTAGCGCCCAACGCACGTCCCGACGTAGAGCTGAAAGTTAGCTAACTACAGACGAAGAGCCCAACGCGCGTCGCGACGTAGAGCTGAAAGTTAGCTAACTACAGACGTAGAGCCCAACGCGCGTCCCGACGTAGAGCCCAACGCGTGTACCGACGTAGAGCTCAACGCACGTCCCGACGTAGAGCCCAACGCACGTCCCGACGTAGAGCTGAAAGTAAGCTAAATCCCGACGTAGAGGCCAACGCACGTCCCGACGTAGAGGCCAACGCACGTCCCGACGTAGAGCCCAACGCACGTCCCGACGTAGAGCTGAAAGTTAGCTAACTACAGACGTAGAGCCCAACGCACGTCCCGACGTAGAGCAGAAAGTTAGCTAACTACAGACGTAGAGCCCAACGCACGTCCCGACGTAGAGCCCAACGCACGTCCCGACGTAGAGCCCAACGCACGTCCCGACGTAGCGCCCAACGCACGTCCAGACGTAGAGCCGAAAGTATGTTAAATCCCGACGTAGAGGCCAACGCACGTCCTGACTTAGAGGCCAACAGACGTCCCGACGTAGCGCCCAACGCACGTCCCGACGTAGAGCTGAAAGTATCTAAATCCCGACGTAGAGCCCAACGCACGTCCCGACGTGGAGCCCAACGCACGTCCCGACGTAGAGCCCAACGCACGTCCCGACGTAGAGCCCAAGGCACGTCCCGACGTAGAGCTGAAAGTAAGCTAAATACCGACGTAGCGCCCAACGCACGTCCCGAAGCAGCGCCCAACACACGTCCCGACGTAGCGCCCAACGCACGTCCCGACGTAGCGCCCAACGCACGTCCCGACGTAGAGCTGAAAGTAAGCTAAATCCCGACGTAGAGGCCAACGCACGTCCCGACGTAGAGGCCAACGCACGTCCCGACGTAGAGCCCAACGCACGTCCCGACATAGCGCCAAACGCACGTCCCGACGTAGTGCTGAAACTTAGCTAACTACAGACGTAGAGCCCAACGCACGTCCCGACGTAGAGCTGAAAGTTAGCTAACTACAGATGTAGAGCCCAACGCACGTCCCGACGTAGAGCCCAACGCACGTCCATACGTAGAGCCCAACGAAAGTCCCAACGTAGAGCCCAACGCACGTCCCGACGTAGAGCCCAACGCACGTCCCGACTTAGAGCGCAGCGCACGTCCCGACGTATATCCCAAAGCATGTCCCGACGTAGAGCCCAACGCACGTCACGACGTAGACCTGAAAGTAAGCTAAATCCCGACGTAGAGCCCAACGCACATCCCGACGTCGAGCCCAACGTACGTCCCGACGTAGAGCCCAACGCACGTCCCGACGTAGAACTGAAAGTAAGCTAAATCCCGACGTAGAGGCCAACGGACGTCCCGACGTAGAGCTGAAAGTAAGCTAAATCCCAACGTAGAGGCCAACGCACGTCCCGACGTAGAGGCCAACGCACGTCCCGACGTAGAGCTGAAAGTAAGCTAAATCCCGACGTAGAGCCCAACGCACGTCCCGACGTAGAGGCCAACGCACGTCCCGACGTAGAGCTGAAAGTAAGCTAAATCCCGACGTAGAGCCCAATGCACGTCCCGACGTAGAGCTGAAAGTAAGCTAAATCCCGACGTAGAGGCCAACGCACGTCCCGACGTAGAGCTGAAAGTAAGCTAAATCCCAACGTAGAGGCCAACGCACGTCCCGACGTAGAGGCCAACGCACGTCCTGACGTAGAGCTGAAAGTAAGCTAAATCCCGACGTAGAGCCCAAGGCACGTCCCGACGTAGAGGCCAACGCACGTCCCGACGTAGAGCTGAAAGTAAGCTAAATCCCGACGTAGAGCCCAAGGCACGTCCCGACGTAGAGCCCAACGCACGTCCCGACGTAGAGCGCAACGCACGTCCCGACATAGAGCCCAACGCACGTCCCGACGTAGAGCTGAAAGTAAGCTAAATGCCGACGTAGCGCCCAACGCACGTCCCGAAGTAGCGCCCAACACACGTCCCGACGTAGCGCCCAACGCACGTCCCGACGTAGAGCTGAAAGTAAGCTAAATCCCGACGTAGAGGCCAACGCACGTCCCGACGTAGAGCCCAACGCACGTCCCGACGTAGAGCTGAAAGTAAGCTAAATCCCGACGTAGAGCCCAAAGCACGTCCCGACGTAGAGCCCAACGCACGTCCCGACGTAGAGCCCAACGCACGTCCCGACGTAGAGCCCAACGCACGTCCCGACGTAGCGCCCAACACACGTCCCGACGTAGAGCTGAAAGTTAGCTAACTACAGATGTAGAGCCCAACGCACGTCCCGACGTAGAGCTGAAAGATAGCTAACTACAGACGTAGAGCCCAACGCACGTCCTGACGTAGAGCTGAAAGTTAGCTAACTACAGACGTAGAGCCAAACGCACGTCCCAACGTAGAGCCCAACGCACGTCCAGACGTAGAGCCCAACGCACGTCCCGACGTAGAGCCCAACGCACGTCCCAACGTAGACCTGAAAGTAAGCTAAATCCCGACGTAGAGCCCAACGCACGTCCCGACGTAGAGCCAAACGCACGTCCCGACGTAGAGCTGAAAGTAAGCTAAATCCCGTCGTAGAGCCCAACGCACGTCCCGACGTAGAGCCCAACGCATGTCCCGACGTAGAGCTGAAAGTTAGCTAACTACAGACATAGAGCCCAACGCACGTCCCGACGTAGAGCTGAAAGTTAGCTAACTACAGACGTAGAGCCCAACGCACGTCCCGACGTAGAGCTGAAAGTTAGCTAACTACAGACGTAGAGCCAAACGCACGTCCCGACGTAGAGCCCAACGCACGACCCGACGTAGAGCCCAACGCACGTCCCGACGTAGAGCCCAACGCACGTCCCAACGTAGACCTGAAAGTAAGCTAAATCCCGACGTAGAGCCCAACGCACGTCCCGACGTAGAGCCCAACGCACGTCCCGACGTAGAGCTGAAAGTAAGCTAAATCCCGTCGTAGAGCCCAACGCACGTCCCGACGTAGAGCCCAACGCACGTCCCGACGTAGAGCTGAAAGTTAGCTAACTACAGACGTAGAGCCCAACGCGCGCCCCGACGTAGTGCCCCACGCGTGTCCCGACGTAGAGCCCAACGCACGTCCCGACGTAGAGCCCAACGCACGTCCCGACGTAGAGCTGAAAGTAAGCTAAATCCCGACGTAGAGGCCAACGCACGTCCCGACGTAGAGGCCAACGCACGTCCCGACGTAGAGCCCAAAGCACGTCCCGAGGTAGAGCCCAACGCACGTCCCGACGTAGAGGCCAACGCACGTCCCGACGTAGAGCCCAAAGCACGTCCCGAGGTAGAGCTGAAAGTTAGCTAACTACAGACATAGAGCCCAACGCACGTACCGACGTAGAGCATAAAGTTAGCTAACTACAGACATAGAGCCCAACGCACGTCCCGACGTAGAGCCCAACGCACGTCCCGAGGTAGAGCTGAAAGTAAGCTAAAACCCGACGTAGAGCCCAACGCACGTCCCGACGTAGAGCTGAAAGTAAGCTAAATCCCGACGTAGAGGCCAACGCACGTCCCGACGTAGATCCCAACGCACGTCCCGACGTAGAGCTGAAAGTTAGCTAACTACAGACATAGAGCCCAACGCACGTACCGACGTAGAGCATAAAGTTAGCTAACTACAGACATAGAGCCCAACGCACGTCCCGACGTAGAGCCCAACGCACGTCCCGAGGTAGAGCTGAAAGTAAGCTAAAACCCGACGTAGAGCCCAACGCACGTCCCGACGTAGAGCTGAAAGTAAGCTAAATCCCGACGTAGAGGCCAACGCACGTCCCGACGTAGAGGCCAACGCACGTCCCGACGTAGAGCTGAAAGTAAGCTAAATCCCGAAGTAGAGGCCAACGCACGTCCCGACGTAGAGGCCAACGCACGTCCCGACGTAGAGCTGAAAGTAAGCTAAATCCCGACGTAGAGCCCAACGCACGTCCCGACGTAGAGGCGAACGCACGTCCCGACGTAGAGCTGAAAGTAAGCTAAATCCCGATGTAGAGGCCAACGCACGTCCCGACGTAGAGGCCAACGCACGTTCCGACGTAGAGGCCAACGCACGTCCCGACGTAGAGGACAACGCACGTCCCGACTTAGAGGCCAACGCACGTCCCGACGTAGAGCTGAAAGTAAGTTAAATCCCGACGTAGAGCCCAACGCACGTCCCGACGTAGAGCTGAAAGTGAGCTAACTACAGACGTAGAGCCCAACGCACGTCCCGACGTAGAGCCCAACGCACGTTCCGACGTAGAGCCCAACGCACGTCCCGACGTAGAGCTGAAAGTAAGCTAAATCCCGACGTAGAGGCCAACGCACGTCCCAACGTAGAGCTGAAAGTAAGCTAAATCCTGACGTAGAGCCCAACGCACGTCCCGACGTAGAGCCCAACGCACGTCCCGACGTAGAGCTGAAAGTTAGCTAAATCCTGACTTAGAGCCCAACGCACGTCCCGACGTAGAGCCCAACGCACGTCCCGACGTAGAGCTTGAAGTTAGCTAACTACAGACGTAGAGCCCAACGCACGTCCCGACGTAGAGCCCAACGCACGTCCCGACGTAGAGCCCAACGCACGTCCCGACGTAGACCTGAAAGTAAGCTAAATCCCGACGTAGAGCCCAACGCACGTCCCGACGTAGAGCTGAAAGTAAGCTAAATCCCGACGTAGAGGCCAATGCAAGTCCCGACGTACAGGCCAACGCACGTCCCGACGTAGAGCTGAAAGTAAGCTAAATCCCGACGTAGAGGCCAACGCACGTCCCGACGTAGAGGCCAGCGCACGTCCCGACGTAGAGGCCAGCGCACGTCCCGACGTAGAGCCCAACGCACGTCCCGACGTAGAGCTTAATGTAAGCTAAATCCCGACGTAGAGCCCAACGCACGTCCCGACGTAGAGCCCAACGCACGTCCCGACGTAGAGCCCAATGCACGTCCCGACGTAAAGCTGAAAGTAAGCTAAATCCCGACGTAGAGCCCAACGCACGTCCCGACGTAGAGGCCAACGCACGTCCCGACGTAGAGCCCAACGCACGTCCCGACGTAGAGCTGAAAGTTAGCTAACTACAGACGTAGAGCCCAACGCACGTCCCGACGTAGAGCAGAAAGTTAGCTAACTACAGACGTAGAGCCCAACGCACGTCCCGACGTAGAGCCCAACGCACGTCCCGACGTAGAGCCCAACGCACGTCCCGACGTAGCGCCCAACGCACGTCCAGACGTAGAGCCGAAAGTATGTTAAATCCCGACGTAGAGGCCAACGCACGTCCTGACGTAGAGGCCAACAGACGTCCCGACGTAGAGCCCAACAGACGTCCCGACATAGAGCCCAACTCACGTCCCGACGTAGAGCCCAACGCACGTCCCTACGTAGCGCCCAACGCACGTCCCGACGTAGAGCTGAAAGTATCTAAATCCCGACGTAGAGCCCAACGCACGTCCCGACGTGGAGCCCAACGCACGTCCCGACGTAGAGCCCACCGCACGTCCCGACGTAGAGCCCAAGGCACGTCCCGACGTAGAGCTGAAAGTAAGCTAAATACCGACGTAGCGCCCAACGCACGTCCCGAAGCAGCGCCCAACACACGTCTCGACGTAGCGCCCAACGCACGTCCCGACGTAGCGCCCAACGCACGTCCCGACGTAGAGCTGAAAGTAAGCTAAATCCCGACGTAGAGGCCAACGCACGTCCCGACGTAGAGGCCAACGCACGTCCCGACGTAGAGCCCAACGCACGTCCCGACATAGCGCCAAACGCACGTCCCGACGTAGAGCTGAAACTTAGCTAACTACAGACGTAGAGCCCAACGCACGTCCCGACGTAGAGCTGAAAGTTAGCTAACTACAGATGTAGAGCCCAACGCACGTCCCGACGTAGAGCCCAACGCACGTCCATACGTAGAGCCCAACGAAAGTCCCAACGTAGAGCCCAACGCACGTCCCGACGTAGAGCCCAACGCACGTCCCGACTTAGAGCCCAGCGCACGTCCCGACGTATATCCCAAAGCATGTCCCGACGTAGAGCCCAACGCACGTCACGACGTAGACCTGAAAGTAAGCTAAATCCCGACGTAGAGCCCAACGCACGTCCCGACGTAGAGCCCAACGTACGTCCCGACGTAGAGCCCAACGCACGTCCCGACGTAGAGCTGAAAGTTAGCTAACTACAGACGTAGAGCCCAAAGCACGTCCCGATGTAGAGCACAACGCATGTCCCGACGTAGAGCCCAACGCACGTCCCGACGTAGAGCTGAAAGTAAGCTAAATCCCGACGTAGAGGCCAACGGACGTCCCGACGTAGAGCTGAAAGTAAGCTAAATCCCAACGTAGAGGCCAACGCATGTCCCGACGTAGAGGCCAACGCACGTCCCGACGTAGAGCTGAAAGTAAGCTAAATCCCGACGTAGAGCCCAACGCACGTCCCGACGTAGAGGCGAACGCACGTCCCGACGTAGAGCTGAAAGTAAGCTAAATCCCGACGTAGAGCCCAATGCACGTCCCGACGTAGAGCTGAAAGTAAGCTAAATCCCGACGTAGAGGCCAACGGACGTCCCGACGTAGAGCTGAAAGTAAGCTAAATCCCAACGTAGAGGCCAACGCACGTCCCGACGTAGAGGCCAACGCACGTCCCGACGTAGAGCTGAAAGTAAGCTAAATCCCGACGTAGAGCCCAAGGCACGTCCCGACGTAGAGGCCAACGCACGTCCCGACGTAGAGCTGAAAGTAAGCTAAATCCCGACGTAGAGCCCAATGCACGTCCCGACGTAGAGCCCAACGCACGTCCCGACGTAGAGCGCAACGCACGTCCCGACGTAGAGCCCAACGCACGTCCCGACGTAGAGCTGAAAGTAAGCTAAATGCCGACGTAGCGCCCAACGCACGTCCCGAAGTAGCGCCCAACACACGTCCCGACGTAGCGCCCAACGCACGTCCCGACGTAGAGCTGAAAGTAAGCTAAATCCCGACGTAGAGGCCAACGCACGTCCCGACGTAGAGCCCAACGCACGTCCCGACGTAGAGCTGAAAGTAAGCTAAATCCCGACGTAGAGCCCAAAGCACGTCCCGACGTAGAGCCCAACGCACGTCCCGACGTAGAGCCCAACGCACGTCCCGACGTAGAGCCCAACGCACGTCCCGACGTAGAGCTGAAAGTTAGCTAACTACAGATGTAGAGCCCAACGCACGTCCCGACGTAGAGCTGAAAGATAGCTAACTACAGACGTAGAGCCCAACGCACGTCCTGACGTAGAGCTGAAAGTTAGCTAACTACAGACGTAGAGCCAAACGCACGTCCCAACGTAGAGCCCAACGCACGTCCCGACGTAGAGCCCAACGCACGTCCCGACGTAGAGCCCAACGCACGTCCCAACGTAGACCTGAAAGTAAGCTAAATCCCGACGTAGAGCCCAACGCACGTCCCGACGTAGAGCCCAACGCACGTCCCGACGTAGAGCTGAAAGTAAGCTAAATCCCGACGTAGAGCCCAAAGCACGTCCCGACGTAGAGCCCAACGCACGTCCCGACGTAGAGCCCAACGCACGTCCCGACGTAGAGCCCAACGCACGTCCCGACGTAGCGCCCAACACACGTCCCGACGTAGAGCTGAAAGTTAGCTAACTACAGATGTAGAGCCCAACGCACGTCCCGACGTAGAGCTGAAAGATAGCTAACTACAGACGTAGAGCCCAACGCACGTCCTGACGTAGAGCTGAAAGTTAGCTAACTACAGACGTAGAGCCAAACGCATGTCCCAACGTAGAGCCCAACGCACGTCCCGACGTAGAGCCCAACGCACGTCCCGACGTAGAGCCCAACGCACGTCCCAACGTAGACCTGAAAGTAAGCTAAATCCCGACGTAGAGCCCAACGCACGTCCCGACGTAGAGCCAAACGCACGTCCCGACGTAGAGCCCAACGCACGTCCCAACGTAGACCTGAAAGTAAGCTAAATCCCGTCGTAGAGCCCAACGCACGTCCCGACGTAGAGCCCAACGCACGTCCCGACGTAGAGCTGAAAGTTAGCTAACTACAGACATAGAGCCCAACGCACGTCCCGACGTAGAGCTGAAAGTTAGCTAACTACAGACGTAGAGCCCAACGCACGTCCCGACGTAGAGCTGAAAGTTAGCTAACTACAGACGTAGAGCCAAACGCACGTCCCGACGTAGAGCCCAACGCACGACCCGACGTAGAGCCCAACGCACGTCCCGACGTAGAGCCCAACGCACGTCCCAACGTAGACCTGAAAGTAAGCTAAATCCCGACGTAGAGCCCAACGCACGTCCCGACGTAGAGCCCAACGCACGTCCCGACGTAGAGCTGAAAGTAAGCTAAATCCCGTCGTAGAGCCCAACGCACGTCCCGACGTAGAGCCCAACGCACGTCCCGACGTAGAGCTGAAAGTTAGCTAACTACAGACGTAGAGCCCAACGCGCGCCCCGACGTAGTGCCCCACGCGTGTCCCGACGTAGAGCCCAACGCACGTCCCGACGTAGAGCCCAACGCACGTCCCGACGTAGAGCTGAAAGTAAGCTAAATCCCGACGTAGAGGCCAACGCACGTCCCGACGTAGAGGCCAACGCACGTCCCGACGTAGAGCCCAAAGCACGTCCCGACGTAGAGCCCAACGCACGTCCCGACGTAGAGGCCAACGCACGTCCCGACGTAGAGCTGAAAGTAAGCTAAATCCCGACGTAGAGGCCAACGCACGTCCCGACGTAGATCCCAACGTACGTCCCGACGTAGAGCTGAAAGTTAGCTAACTACAGACATAGAGCCCAACGCACGTACCGACGTAGAGCATAAAGTTAGCTAACTACAGACATAGAGCCCAACGCACGTCCCGACGTAGAGCCCAACGCACGTCCCGACGTAGAGCTGAAAGTAAGCTAAAACCCGACGTAGAGCCCAACGCACGTCCCGACGTAGAGCTGAAAGTAAGCTAAATCCCGACGTAGAGGCCAACGCACGTCCCGACGTAGAGGCCAACGCACGTCCCGACGTAGAGCTGAAAGTAAGCTAAATCCCGAAGTAGAGGCCAACGCACGTCCCGACGTAGAGGCCAACGCACGTCCCGATGTAGAGCTGAAAGTAAGCTAAATCCCGACGTAGAGCCCAACGCACGTCCCGACGTAGAGCCCAACGCACGTCCCGACGTAGAGCTGAAAGTAAGCTAAATCCCGATGTAGAGGCCAACGCACGTCCCGACGTAGAGGCCAACGCACGTTCCGACGTAGAGGCCAACGCACGTCCCGACGTAGAGGACAACGCACGTCCCGACTTAGAGGACAACGCACGTCCCGACTTAGAGGCCAACGCACGTCCCGACGTAGAGCTGAAAGTAAGTTAAATCCCGACGTAGAGCCCAACGCACGTCCCGACGTAGAGCTGAAAGTGAGCTAACTACAGACGTAGAGCCCAACGCACGTCCCGACGTAGAGCCCAACGCACGTCCCGACGTAGAGCCCAACGCACGTCCCGACGTAGAGCTGAAAGTAAGCTAAATCCCGACGTAGAGGCCAACGCACGTCCCAACGTAGAGCTGAAAGTAAGCTAAATCCTGACGTAGAGCCCAACGCACGTCCCGACGTAGAGCCCAACGCACGTCCCGACGTAGAGCTGAAAGTTAGCTAAATCCTGACGTAGAGCCCAACGCACGTCCCGACGTAGAGCCCAACGCACGTCCCGACGTAGAGCTTGAAGTTAGCTAACTACAGACGTAGAGCCCAACGCACGTCCCGACGTAGAGCCCAACGCACGTCCCGACGTAGAGCCCAACGCACGTCCCGACGTAGACCTGAAAGTAAGCTAAATCCCGACGTAGAGCCCAACGCACGTCCCGACGTAGAGCTGAAAGTAAGCTAAATCCCGACGTAGAGGCCAATGCAAGTCCCGACGTACAGGCCAATGCACGTCCCGACGTAGAGCTGAAAGTAAGCTAAATCCCGACGTAGAGGCCAACGCACGTCCCGACGTAGAGGCCAGCGCACGTCCCGACGTAGAGGCCAGCGCACGTCCCGACGTAGAGCCCAACGCACGTCCCGACGTAGAGCTTAATGTAAGCTAAATCCCGACGTAGAGCCCAACGCACGTCCCGACGTAGAGCCCAACGCACGTCCCGACGTAGAGCCCAATGCACGTCCCGACGTAAAGCTGAAAGTAAGCTAAATCCCGACGTAGCGCCTAACACACGTACCGACGTAGCGCCCAACGCACGTCCCGACGTAGAGCTGAAAGTTAGCTAACTACAGGCGTACAGCCCAACGCACGTCCCGACGTAGAGCTGAAAGTTCGCTAACTACAGACGAAGAGCCCAACGCGCGTCCCGACGTAGAGCTGAAAGTTAGCTAACTACAGACGTAGAGCCCAACGCGCGTCCCGACGTAGAGCCCAACGCGTGTCCCGACGTAGAGCTCAACGCACGTACCGACGTAGAGCCCAACGCACGTCCCGACGTAGAGCTGAAAGTAAGCTAAATCCCGACGTAGAGGCCAACGCACGTCCCGACGTAGAGGCCAACGCACGTCCCGACTTTGAGGCCAACGCACGTCCCGACGTAGAGCTGAAAGTAAGCTAAATCCCGACGTAGAGCCCAACGCACGTCCCGACGTAGAGCCCAACGCGCGTCCCGACGTAGCGCCCAACGCACATCCCGACGTAGAGCTGAAAGTTATCTAACTACAGACGTAGAGCCCAACGCACGTCCCGACGTAGAGCAGAAAGTTAGCTAACTACAGACGTAGAGCCCAACGCACGTCCCGACGTAGAGCCCAACGCACGTCCCGACGTAGAGCCCAACGCACGTCCCGACGTAGCGCCCAACGCACGTCCCGACGTAGAGCTGAAAGTAAGTTAAATCCCGACGTAGATGCCAACGCACGTCCCGACGTAGAGGCCAACGCACGTCCCGACTTTGAGGCCAACGCACGTCCCGACGTAGAGGACAACGCACATCCCGACGTAGAGGCCAACGCACGTCCCGACGTAGAGCTGAAAGTAAGCTAAATCCCGACGTAGAGCCCAACGCACGTCCCGACGTAGAGCCCAACGCACGTCCCGACGTAGAGCAGAACGCACGTCCCGACGTAGAGCTGAAAGTTAGCTAACTACAGACGTAGAGCCCAACGCACGTCCCGACATAGAGCCCAACGCACGTCCCGACGTAGAGCTGAAAGTAAGCTAAATCCCGAAGTAGAGCCCAACACACGTCCCGACGTAGAGCTGAAAGTAAGCTAAATCCCGACGTAGAGGCCAACGCACGTCCCGACGTAGAGGTCAACGCACGTCCCGACGTAGAGCTGAAAGTAAGCTAAATCCCGACGTAGAGCCCAACGCACGTCCCGACGTAGAGGCCAACGCACGTCCCGACGTAGAGCTGAAAGTAAGCTAAATCCCGACGTAGAGCCCAACGCACGTCCCGACGTAGAGCCCAACGCACGTCCCGACGTAGAGCCCACCGCACGTCCCGACGTAGAGCCCAACGCACGTCCCGACGTAGAGCTGAAAGTAAGCTAAATCCCGACGTAGCGCCCAACGCACGTCCCGACGTAGCGCCCAACGCACGACCCGACGTAGAGCTGAAAGTAATCTAAATCCCGACGTAGAGGCCAAAGCACGTCCCGACGTAGAGGCCAACGCACGTCCCGACCTAGAGGCCAACGCACGTCCCGACGTAGAGGCCAACGCACGTCCATACGTAGAGCCCAACGAAAGTCCCAACGTAGAGCCCAACGCACGTCCCGACGTAGAGCCCAACGCACGTCCCGACTTAGAGCCCAGCGCACGTCCCGACGTATATCCCAAAGCATGTCCCGACGTAGAGCCCAACGCACGTCACGACGTAGACCTGAAAGTAAGCTAAATCCCGACGTAGAGCCCAACGCACGTCCCGACGTAGAGCCCAACGTACGTCCCGACGTAGAGCCCAACGCACGTCCCGACGTAGAGCTGAAAGTTAGCTAACTACAGACGTAGAGCCCAAAGCACGTCCCGACGTAGAGCACAACGCATGTCCCGACGTAGAGCCCAACGCACGTCCCGACGTAGAGCTGAAAGTAAGCTAAATCCCGACGTAGAGGCCAACGGACGTCCCGACGTAGAGCTGAAAGTAAGCTAAATCCCAACGTAGAGGCCAACGCACGTCCCGACGTAGAGGCCAACGCACGTCCCGACGTAGAGCTGAAAGTAAGCTAAATCCCGACGTAGAGCCCAACGCACGTCCCGACGTAGAGGCCAACGCACGTCCCGACGTAGAGCTGAAAGTAAGCTAAATCCCGACGTAGAGCCCAATGCACGTCCCGACGTAGAGCTGAAAGTAAGCTAAATCCCGACGTAGAGGCCAACGGACGTCCCGACGTAGAGCTGAAAGTAAGCTAAATCCCAACGTAGAGGCCAACGCACGTCCCGACGTAGAGGCCAACGCACGTCCCGACGTAGAGCTGAAAGTAAGCTAAATCCCGACGTAGAGCCCAAGGCACGTCCCGACGTAGAGCCCAACGCACGTCCCGACGTAGAGCGCAACGCACGTCCCGACGTAGAGCCCAACGCACGTCCCGACGTAGAGCTGAAAGTAAGCTAAATGCCGACGTAGCGCCCAACGCACGTCCCGAAGTAGCGCCCAACACACGTCCCGACGTAGCGCCCAACGCACGTCCCGACGTAGAGCTGAAAGTAAGCTAAATCCCGACGTAGAGGCCAACGCACGTCCCGACGTAGAGCCCAACGCACGTCCCGACGTAGAGCTGAAAGTAAGCTAAATCCCGACGTAGAGCCCAAAGTACGTCCCGACGTAGAGCCCAACGCACGTCCCGACGTAGAGCCCAACGCACGTCCCGACGTAGAGCCCAACGCAAGTCCCGACGTAGCGCCCAACACACGTCCCGACGTAGAGCTGAAAGTTAGCTAACTACAGATGTAGAGCCCAACGCACGTCCCGACGTAGAGCTGAAAGATAGCTAACTACAGACGTAGAGCCCAACGCACGTCCTGACGTAGAGCTGAAAGCTAGCTAACTACAGACGTAGAGCCAAACGCACGTCCCAACGTAGAGCCCAACGCACGTCCCGACGTAGAGCCCAACGCACGTCCCGACGTAGAGCCCAACGTACGTCCCAACGTAGACCTGAAAGTAAGCTAAATCCCGACGTAGAGCCCAACGCACGTCCCGACGTAGAGCCAAACGCACGTCCCGACGTAGAGCTGAAAGTAAGCTAAATCCCGTCGTAGAGCCCAACGCACGTCCCGACGTAGAGCCCAACGCACGTCCCGACGTAGAGCTGAAAGTTAGCTAACTACAGACATAGAGCCCAACGCACGTCCCGACGTAGAGCTGAAAGTTAGCTAACTACAGACGTAGAGCCCAACGCACGTCCCGACGTAGAGCTGAAAGTTAGCTAACTACAGACGTAGAGCCAAACGCACGTCCCGACGTAGAGCCCAACGCACGACCCGACGTAGAGCCCAACGCACGTCCCGACGTAGAGCCCAACGCACGTCCCAACGTAGACCTGAAAGTAAGCTAAATCCCGACGTAGAGCCCAACGCACGTCCCGACGTAGAGCCCAACGCACGTCCCGACGTAGAGCTGAAAGTAAGCTAAATCCCGTCGTAGAGCCCAACGCACGTCCCGACGTAGAGCCCAACGCACGTCCCGACGTAGAGCTGAAAGTTAGCTAACTACAGACGTAGAGCCCAACGCGCGTCCCGACGTAGAGCCCAACGCGTGTCCCGACGTAGAGCTCAACGCACGTACCGACGTAGAGCCCAACGCACGTCCCGACGTAGAGCTGAAAGTAAGCTAAATCCCGACGTAGAGGCCAACGCACGTCCCGACGTAGAGGCCAACGCACGTCCCGACTTTGAGGCCAACGCACGTCCCGACGTAGAGCTGAAAGTAAGCTAAATCCCGACGTAGAGCCCAACGCACGTCCCGACGTAGAGCCCAACGCGCGTCCCGACGTAGCGCCCAACGCACATCCCGACGTAGAGCTGAAAGTTATCTAACTACAGACGTAGAGCCCAACGCACGTCCCGACGTAGAGCAGAAAGTTAGCTAACTACAGACGTAGAGCCCAACGCACGTCCCGACGTAGAGCCCAACGCACGTCCCGACGTAGAGCCCAACGCACGTCCCGACGTAGCGCCCAACGCACGTCCCGACGTAGAGCTGAAAGTAAGTTAAATCCCGACGTAGAGGCCAACGCACGTCCCGACGTAGAGGCCAACGCACGTCCCGACTTTGAGGCCAACGCACGTCCCGACGTAGAGGACAACGCACATCCCGACGTAGAGCCCAACGCACGTCCCGACGTAGAACTGAAAGTAAGCTAAATCCCGACGTAGAGCCCAACGCACGTCCCGACGTAGAGCCCAACGCACGTCCCGACGTAGAGCTGAAAGTTAGCTAACTACAGACGTAGAGCCCAACGCACGTCCCGACATAGAGCCCAACGCACGTCCCGACGTAGAGCTGAAAGTAAGCTAAATCCCGAAGTAGAGCCCAACACACGTCCCGACGTAGAGCTGAAAGTAAGCTAAATCCCGACGTAGAGGCCAACGCACGTCCCGACGTAGAGCTGAAAGTAAGCTAAATCCCGACGTAGAGCCCAACGCACGTCCCGACGTAGAGCCCAACGCACGTCCCGACGTAGAGCCCACCGCACGTCCCGACGTAGAGGCCAACGCACGTCCCGACGTAGAGCTGAAAGTAAGCTAAATCCCGACGTAGAGCCCAACGCACGTCCCGACGTAGAGCCCAACGCACGTCCCGACGTAGAGCCCACCGCACGTCCCGACGTAGAGCCCAACGCACGTCCCGACGTAGAGCTGAAAGTAAGCTAAATCCCGACGTAGCGCCCAACGCACGTCCCGACGTAGCGCCCAACGCACGACCCGACGTAGAGCTGAAAGTAATCTAAATCCCGACGTAGAGGCCAAAGCACGTCCCGACGTAGAGGCCAACGCACGTCCCGACCTAGAGGCCAACGCACGTCCCGACGTAGAGGCCAACGCACGTCCCGACGTAGAGCTGAAAGTAAGCTAAATCCCGACGTAGAGCCCAACGCACGTCCCGACGTAGAGCCCAACGCACGTCCCGACGTAGAGCCCAACGCACGTCCCGACGTAGAGCCCAACGCACGTCCCGACGTAGAGCTGAAAGTTAGCTAACTACAGACGTAGAGCCCAACGCACGTCCCGACGTAGAGCCCAACGCACGTCCCGACATAGAGCCCAACGCACGTCCCGACGTAGCGCCCAACGCACGTCCCGACGTAGAGCTGAAAGTAAGCTAAATCCCGACGTAGAGGCCAACGCACGTCCCGACGTAGAGGCCAACGCACGTCCCGACGTAGAGGCCAACGCACGTCCCGACTTAGAGGCCAACGCACGTCCCGACGTAGAGCTGAAAGTAAACTAAATCCCGACGTAGAGCCCAACGCACGTCCCGACGTAGAGCCCAACGCACGTCCCGACGTAGAGCCCAACGCACGTCCCGACGTAGAGCTGAAAGTTAGCTAACTACAGACGTAGAGCCCAACGCACGTCCCGACGTAGAGCCCAACGCACGTCCCGACGTAGAGCTAAAAGTAAGCTAAATCCCGACGTAGAGACCAACACACGTCCCGACGTAGAGCTGAAAGTACTCTAAATCCCGACGTAGAGGCCAACGCACGTCCCGACGTAGAGGCCAACGCACGTCGCGACGTAGAGCTGAAAATAAGCTAAATCCCGACGTAGAGGCCAACGCACGTCCCGACGTAGAGGCCAACGCACGTCCCGACGTAGAGCTGAAAGTAAGCTAAATCCCGACGTAGAGGCCAACGCACGTCCCGACGTAGAGGCCAACGCACGTCCCGACATAGAGCCCAAAGCACGTCCCGACGTAGAGACCAACGCACGTCCCGACGTAGAGGCCAACGCACGTCCCGACGTAGAGCTGAAAGTAAACTAAATCCCGACGTAGAGGCCAATGCACGTCCCGACGTAGATCCCAACGCACGTCCCGACGTAGAGCTGAAAGTTAGCTAACTACAGACATAGAGCCCAACGCACGTACCGACGTAGAGCATAAAGTTAGCTAACTACAGACATAGAGCCCAACGCACGTCCCGACGTAGAGCCCAACGCACGTCCCGACGTAGAGCTGAAAGTAAGCTAAAACCCGACGTAGAGCCCAACGCACGTCCCGACGTAGAGCTGAAAGTAAGCTAAATCCCGACGTAGAGGCCAACGCACGTCCCGACATAGAGGCCAACGCACGTCCCGACGTAGAGCTGAAAGTAAGCTAAATCCCGAAGTAGAGGCCAACGCACGTCCCGACGTAGAGGCCAACGCACGTCCCGACGTAGAGCTGAAAGTAAGCTAAATCCCGACGTAGAGCCCAACGCACGTCCCGACGTAGAGCCCAACGCACGTCCCGACGTAGAGCTGAAAGTAAGCTAAATCCCGATGTAGAGGCCAACGCACGTCCCGACGTAGAGGCCAACGCACGTTCCGACGTAGAGGCCAACGCACGTCCCGACGTAGAGGACAACGCACGTCCCGACTTAGAGGCCAACGCACGTCCCGACGTAGAGCTGAAAGTAAGTTAAATCCCGACGTAGAGCCCAACGCACGTCCCGACGTAGAGGCCAACGCACGTCCCGACGTAGAGCTGAAAGTAAGCTAAATCCCGACGTAGAGGCCAACGCACGTCCCAACGTAGAGCTGAAAGTAAGCTAAATCCTGACGTAGAGCCCAACGCACGTCCCGACGTAGAGCCCAACGCACGTCCCGACGTAGAGCTGAAAGTTAGCTAAATCCTGACGTAGAGCCCAACGCACGTCCCGACGTAGAGCCCAACGCACGTCCCGACGTAGAGCTTGAAGTTAGCTAACTACAGACGTAGAGCCCAACGTACGTCCCGACGTAGAGCCCAACGCATGTCCCGACGTAGACCTGAAAGTAAGCTAAATCCCGACGTAGAGCCCAACGCACGTCCCGACGTAGAGCTGAAAGTAAGCTAAATCCCGACGTAGAGGCCAATGCAAGTCCCGACGTACAGGCCAACGCCCGTCCCGACGTAGAGCTGAATGTAAGCTAAATCCCGACGTAGAGGCCAACGCACGTCCCGACGTAGAGGCCAGCGCACGTCCCGACGTAGAGGCCAGCGCACGTACCGACGTAGAGGCCAGCACACGTCCCGACGTAGAGCCCAACGCACGTCCCGACGTAGAGCTTAATGTAAGCTAAATCCCGACGTAGAGCCCAACGCACGTCCCGACGTAGAGCCCAACGCACGTCCCGACGTAGAGCCCAATGCACGTCCCGACATAAAGCTGAAAGTAAGCTAAATCCCGACGTAGCGCCCAACACACGTACCGACGTAGCGCCCAACGCACGTCCCGACGTAGAGCTGAAAGTTAGCTAACTACAGGCCTAGAGCCCAACGCACGTCCCGACGTAGAGCTGAAAGTTCGCTAACTACAGACGAAGAGCCCAACGCGCGTCCCGACGTAGAGCTGAAAGTTAGCTAACTACAGACGTAGAGCCCAACGCGCGTCCCGACGTAGAGCCCAACGCGTGTCCCGACGTAGAGCTCAACGCACGTACCGACGTAGAGCCCAACGCACGTCCCGACGTAGAGCTGAAAGTAAGCTAAATCCCGACGTAGAGGCCAACGCACGTCCCGACGTAGAGGCCAACGCACGTCCCTAAGTAGAGGCCAACGCACGTCCCGACGTAGAGCTGAAAGTAAGCTAAATCCCGACGTAGAGCCCAACGTACGTCCCGACGTAGAGCCCAACGCACGTCCCGACGTAGAGCCCAACGCAGGTCCCGACGTAGAGCTGAAAGTTAGCTAACTACAGACGTAGAGCCCAATGCACGTCCCGACGTAGAGCCCAACGCACGTCCCGACGTAGAGCTAAAAGTAAGCTAAATCCCGACGTAGAGCCCAACACACGTCCCGACGTAGAGCTGAAAGGAAGCTAAATCCCGACGGAGAGGCCAACGCACGTCCCGACGTAGAGCTGAAAGTAAGCTAAATCCCGACGTAGAGGCCAACGCACGTCCCGACGTAGAGGCCAACGCACGTCCCGACGTAGAGCTGAAAGTAAGCTAAAACCCGACGTAGAGCCCAACGCACGTCCCGACGTAGAGCCCAACGCACGTCCCGACGTAGAGCCCACCGCACGTCCCGACGTAGAGCACAATGCACGTCCCGACGTAGAGCTGAAAGGAAGCTAAATCCCGACGTAGCGCCCAACGCACGTCCCGACGTAGCGCCCAACGCACGTCCCGACGTAGAGCTGAAAGTAAGCTAAATCCCGACGCAGAGGCCAACGCACGTCCCGACGTAGAGGCCAACGCACGTCCCGACCTAGAGGCCAACGCACGTCCCGACGTAGAGGCCAACGCACGTCCCGACGTAGAGCTGAAAGTAAGCTAAATCCCGACGTAGAGCCCAACGCACATCCCGACGTAGAGCCCAACGCACGTCCCGACGTAGAGCCCAACGCACGTCCCGACGTAGAGCTGAAAGTTAGCTAACTACAGACATAGAGCCCAACGCACGTCCCGACGTAGAGCAGAAAGTTAGCTAACTACAGACATAGAGCCCAACGCACATCCCGACCTAGAGGCCAACGCACGTCCCGACGTAGAGGCCAACGCACGTCCCGACGTAGAGCTGAAAGTAAGTTAAATCCCGACGTAGAGGCCAACGCACGTCCCGACGTAGAGGCCAACGCACGTCCCGACGTAGAGCTGAAAGTAAGCTAAATCCCGACGTAGAGCCCAACGCACGTCCCGACGTAGAGCCCAACGCACGTCCCGACGTAGAGCCCAACGCACGTCCCGACGTAGAGCTGAAAGTTAGCTAACTACAGACGTAGAGCCCAACGCACTTCCCGACGTAGAGCCCAACGCACGTCCCGACGTAGAGCTAAAAGTAAGCTAAATCCCGACGTAGAGCCCAACACACGTCCCGACGTAGAGCTGAAAGTAAGCTAAATCCCGACGTAGAGGCCAACGCACGTCCCGACGTAGAGGCCAACGCACGTCCCGACGTAGAGCTGAAAGTAAGCTAAATCCCGACGTACAGGCCAACGCACGTCCCGACGTAGAGGCCAACGCACGTCCCGACGTAGAGCTGAAAGTAAGCTAAATCCCGACGCAGAGGCCAACGCACGTCCCGACGCAGAGGCCAACGCACGTCCCGACGTAGAGGCCAACGCACGTCCCGAATTAGAGGCCAACGCACGTCCCGACGTAGAGCCCAACGCACGTCCCGACGTAGCGCCCAACGCACGTCCCGACGTAGAGCTGAAAGTTAGCTAACTACAGACATAGAGCCCAACGCACGTCCCGACGTAGAGCAGAAAGTTAGCTAACTAAAGACATAGAGCCCAACGCACGTCCCGATGTAGAGCCCAACGCACGTCCCGACGTAGAGCTGAAAGTAAGCTAAAACCCGACGTAGAGCCCAACGCACGTCCCGACGTAGAGCTGAAAGTAAGCTAAATCCCGACGTAGAGAGCAACGCACGTCCCGACGTAGAGGCCAACGCACGTCCCGACGTAGAGCTGAAAGGAAGCTAAATCCCGACGTAGAGCCCAACGCACGTCCCGACGTAGAGCCCAACGCACGTCCCGACGTAGAGCTGAAAGTAAGCTAAATCCCGATGTAGAGGCCAACGCACGTCCCGACGTAGAGGCCAACGCACGTCCCGACTTAGAGGCCAACGCACGTCCCGACGTAGAGGACAACGCACGTCCCGACGTAGAGGCCAACGCACGTCCCAACGTAGAGCTGAAAGTAAGTTAAATCCCGACGTAGAGCCCAACGCACGTCCCGACGTAGAGCCCAACGCACGTCCCGACGTAGAGCCCAATGCACGTCCCGACGTAGCGCCCAACGCACGTCCCGACGTAGAGCTGAAAGTTAGCTAACTACAGACGTAGAGCCCAACGCACGTCCCGACGTAGAGCTGAAAGTTACCTAACTACAGACGTAGAGCCCAAAGCACGTCCCGACGTAGAGCCCAACGCACGTCCCGACTTAGAGCCCAACGCACGTCCCGACGTAGAGCCCAACGCACGTCCCGACGTAGAGCTGAAAGTAAGCTAAATCCCGACGTAGAGGCCAACGCACGTCCCGACGTAGAGCTGAAAGTAAGCTAAATCCCGACGTAGAGCCCAACGCACGTCCAGACGTAGAGCCCAACGCAGGTCCCGACGTAGAGCTGAAAGTTAGTTAACTACAGACGTAGAGCCCAACGCACGTCCCGACGTAGAGCCCAACGCACGTCCCGACGTAGAGCCCAACGCACGTCCCGACGTAGAGCTGAAAGTAAGCTAAATCCCGACGTAGAGCCCAACGCACGTCCCGACGTAGAGCTGAAAGTAAGCTAAATCCCGACGTAGAGGCCAACGCGCTTCCCGACGTAGAGGCCAACGCACGTCCCGAAGTAGAGGCCAACGCACGTCCCGACGTAGAGCTGAAATTAAGCTAAATCCCGACGTAGAGCCCAACGCACGTCCCGACGTAGAGCCCAACGCACGTCCCGACGTAGAGCCCAACGCAAGTCCCGACGTAGCGCCCAACGCACGTCCCGACGTAGAGCAGAAAGTTAGCTAACTACAGACGTAGAGCCCAACGCACTTCCCGACGTAGAGCCCGACGTAGAGCCCAACGCACGTCCCGACGTAGAGCCCAACGCACGTCCCGACGTAGAGCTGAAAGTTAAATCCCGACGTAGAGGCCAACGCACGTCCCGACGTAGAGGCCAACAGACGTCCCGACGTAGCGCCCAACGCACGTCCCGACGTAGAGCTGAAATTAAGCTAAATCCCGACGTAGAGGCCAACGCACGTCCCGACGTAGAGGCCAACGCACGTCCCGACGTAGAGGCCAGCGCACGTCCCGACGTAGAGGCCAGCACACGTCCCGACGTAGAGGCCAGCGCACGTCCCGACGTAGAGCTTAATGTAAGCTAAATCCCGACGTAGAGCCCAACGTACGTCCCGACGTAGAGCCCAACGCACGTCCCGACGTAGAGCTGAAATTAAGCTAAATCCCGACGTAGAGGCCAACGCACGTCCCGACGTAGAGGCCAGCGCACGTCCCGACGTAGAGGCCAGCACACGTCCCGACGTAGAGGCCAGCGCACGTCCCGACGTAGAGCCCAACGCACGTCCCGACGTAGAGCTTAATGTAAGCTAAATCCCGACGTAGAGCCCAACGCACGTCCCGACGTAGAGCCCAACGCACGTCCCGACGTAGAGCCCAACGCACGTCCCGACGTAGAGCTGAAAGTAAGCTAAATCCCGACGTAGAGCCCAACGCACGTCCCGACGTAGCGCCCAACGCACGTCCCGACGTAGAGCTGAAATTTAGCTAACTACAGACGTAGAGCACAACGCACGTCCCGACGTAGAGCTGAAAGTTATCTAACTACAGACGTAGAGCCCAACGCACGTCCCGACGTAGAGCCCAACGCGTGTCCCGACATAGAGCTCAACGCACGTCCCGACGTAGAGCCCAACGCACGTCCCGACGTAGAGCTGAAAGTAAGCTAAATCCCGAATTAGAGGCCAACGCACGTCCCGACGTAGAGCCCAACGCACGTCCCGACGTAGAGCCCAACGCACGTCTCGACGTAGAGCTAAAAGTAAGGTAAATCCCGACGTAGAGCCCAACACACGTCCCGACGTAGAGCTGAAAGTAAGCTAAATCCTGACTTAGAGGCCAACGCACGTCCCGACGTAGAGGCCAACGCACGTCCCGACGTAGAGCTGAAAGTAAGCTAAATCCCGACGTAGAGGCCAACGCACGTCTCGACGTAGAGGCCAACGCACGTCCCGACGTAGAGCTGAAAGTAAGCTAAATCCCGACGTAGAGCCCACCGCACGTCCCGACGTAGAGCCCAATGCACGTCCCGACGTAGAGCTGAAAGTAAGCTAAATCCCGACGTAGCGCCCAACGCACGTCCCGACGTAGCGCCCAACGCACGTCCCGACGTAGAGCTGAAAGTAAGCTAAATCCCGACGCAGAGGCCAACGCACTTCCCGACGTAGAGGCCAACGCACGTCCCGACGTAGAGCTGAAAGTTAGCAAACTACAGACGTAGAGCCCAACGCACGTCCCGACGTAGAGCCCAACGCACGTCCCGACGTAGCGCCCAACGCACGTCCCGACGTAGAGCTGAAAGTTAGCTAACTACAGACATAGAGCCCAACGCACGTCCCGACGTAGAGCAGAAAGTTAGCTAACTACAGACATAGAGCCCAACGCACGTCCCGACGTAGAGCCCAACGCACGTCCCGACGTAGAGCCCAACGCACGTCCCGACGTAGAGCTGAAAGTAAGCTAAAACCCGACGTAGAGCCCAACGCACGTCCCGACGTAGAGCTGAAAGTAAGCTAAATCCCGACGTAGAGACCAACGCACGTCCCGACGTAGAGGCCAACGCACGTCCCGACGTAGAGCTGAAAGTAAGCTAAATCCCGAAGTAGAGGCCAACGCACGTCCCGACGTAGAGCCCAACGCACGTCCCGACGTAGAGCTGAAAGTAAGCTAAATCCCGACGTAGAGCCCAACGCACGTCCCGACGTAGAGCCCAACGCACGTCCCGACGTAGAGCTGAAAGTAAGCTAAATCCCGATGTAGAGGCCAACGCACGTCCCGACGTAGAGGCCAACGCACGTCCCGACTTAGAGGCCAACGCACGCCCCGACGTAGAGGCCGACGTAGAGCCCAACGCACCTCCCGACGTAGAGCCCAACGCACGTCCCGACGTAGCGTCCAACGCACGTCCCGACGTAGAGCTGAAAGTTAAATCCCGACGTAGAGGCCAACGCAAGTCCCGACTTAGAGGCCAACAGACGTCCCGACGTAGAGCCCAACAGACGTCCCGACGTAGAGCCCAACAGACGTCCCGACTTAGAGGCCAACGCACGTCCCGACGTAGAGCTGAAAGTAAGCTAAATCCCAACGTAGAGGCCAACGCACGTCCCGACGTAGAGGCCAACGCACGTCCCGACGTAGAGCTGAAAGTAAGCTAAATCCCGACGTAGAGGCCAACGCACGTCCCGACGTAGAGGCCAGCGCACGTCCCGACGTAGAGGCCAGCACACGTCCCGACGTAGAGGCCAGCGCACGTCCCGACGTAGAGTCCAACGAACGTCCCGACGTAGAGCTTAATGTAAGCTAAATCCCGACGTAGAGCCCAACGCACGTCCCGACGTAGAGCCCAACGCACGTCCCGACGTAGAGCCCAACGCACGTCCCGACGTAGAGCTGAAAGTAAGCTAAATCCCGACGTAGAGCCCAACGCACGTCCCGACGTAGCGCCCAACGCACGTCCCGACGTAGAGCTGAAAGTTAGCTAACTACAGACGTAGAGCACAACGCACGTCCCGACGAAGAGCTGAAAGTTAGCTAACTACAGACGAAGAGCCCAACGCGCGTCCCGACGTAGAGCTGAAAGTTAGCTAACTGCAGACGTAGAGCCCAACGCGCGTCCCGACATAGAGCCCAACGCGTGTCCCGACATAGAGCTCAACGCACGTCCCGACGTAGAGCTGAAAGTAAGCTAAATCCCGACGTAGAGGCCAACGCACGTCCCGACGTAGAGGCCAACGCACGTCCCGAAGTAGAGGCCAACGCACGTCCCGACGTAGAGCTGAAATTAAGCTAAATCCCGACGTAGACGCCAACGCACGTCCCGACTTAGAGGCCAACGCACGTCCCGACGTAGAGGACAACGCACATCCCGACGTAGAGGCCAACGCACGTCCCGACGTAGAGCTGAAAGTAAGCTAAATCCCGACGTAGAGCCCAACGCACTTCCCGACGTAGAGCCCAACGCACTTCCCGACGTAGAGCCCAACGCACGTCCCGACGTAGAGCCCAACGCACGTCCCGACGTAGAGCTGAAAGTTAGCTAACTACAGACGTAGAGCCCAACGCACGTCCCGACGTAGAGCCCAACGCACGTCCCGACGTAGAGCTGAAAGTAAGCTAAATCCCGAAGTAGAGCCCAACACACGTCCCGACGTAGAGCTGAAAGTAAGCTAAATCCCGACGTAGAGGCCAACGCACGTCCCGACGTAGAGGCCAACGCACGTCCCGACGTAGAGCTGAAAATAAGCTAAATCCCGACGTAAAGCCCAACGCACGTCCCGACGTAGAGGCCAACGCACGTCCCGACGTAGAGCTGAAAGTAAGCTAAATCCCGACGTAGAGCCCAACGCACGTCCCGACGTAGAGCCCAACGCACGTCCCGACGTAGAGCCCACCGCACGTCCCGACGTAGAGCCCAAGGCACGTCCCGACGTAGAGCTGAAAGTAAGCTAAATCCTGACGTAGCGCCCAACGCACGTCCCGACGTAGCGCCCAACGCACGTCCCGACGTAGCGCCCAATGCACGTCCCGACGTAGAGCTGAAAGTAAGCTAAATCCCGACGTAGAGGCCAACGCACGTCCCGACGTAGAGGCCAACGCACGTCCCGACCTAGAGGCCAACGCACGTCCCGACGTAGAGGCCAACGCACGTCCCGACGTAGAGCTGAAAGTAAGCTAAATCCCGACGTAGAGCCCAACGCACGTCCCGACGTAGAGCCCAACGCATGTCCCGACGTAGAGCCCAACGCACGTCCCGACGTAGAGCCCAACGCACGTCCCGACGTAGCGCCAAACGCACGTCCCGACGTAGAGCTGAAAGTTAGCTAACTACAGACGTAGAGCCCAACGCACGTCCCGACGTAGAGAACAACACACGTCCCGACGTAGAGCCCAACGCACATCCCGACGTAGCGCCCAACGCACGTCCCGACGTAGAGCTGAAAGTAAGTTAAATCCCGACGTAGAGGCCAACGCACGTCCCGACGTAGAGGCCAACGCACGTCCCGACTTAGAGGCCAACGCACGTCCCGACTTAGAGGCCAACGCACGCCCCGACGTAGAGGCCAACGCACGTCCCGACGTAGAGCTGAAAGTAAGCTAAATCCCGACGTAGAGCCCAACGCACGTCCCGACGTAGAGCCCAACGCACGTCCCGACGTAGAGCTGAAAGTAAGCTAAATCCCGATGTAGAGGCCAACGCACGTCCCGACGTAGAGGCCAACGCACGTCCCGACTTAGAGGCCAACGCACGTCCCGACGTAGAGCCCGACGTAGAGCCCAACGCACGTCCCGACGTAGAGCCCAACGCACGTCCCGACGTAGCGTCCAACGCACGTCCCGACGTAGAGCTGAAAGTTAAATCCCGACGTAGAGGCCAACGCAAGTCCCGACTTAGAGGCCAACAGACGTCCCGACGTAGAGCCCAACAGACGTCCCGACGTAGAGCCCAACAGACGTCCCGACTTAGAGGCCAACGCACGTCCCGACGTAGAGCTGAAAGTAAGCTAAATCCCGACGTAGAGGCAAACGCACGTCCCGACGTAGAGGCCAACGCACGTCCCGACGTAGAGCTGAAAGTAAGCTAAATCCCGACGTAGAGGCCAACGCACGTCCCGACGTAGAGGCCAGCGCACGTCCCGACGTAGAGGCCAGCACACGTCCCGACGTAGAGGCCAGCGCACGTCCCGACGTAGAGCCCAACGCACGTCCCGACGTAGAGCTTAATGTAAGCTAAATCCCGACGTAGAGCCCAACGCACGTCCCGACGTAGAGCCCAACGCACGTCCCGACGTAGAGCCCAACGCACGTCCCGACGTAGAGCTGAAAGTAAGCTAAATCCCGACGTAGAGCCCAACGCACGTCCCGACGTAGCGCCCAACGCACGTCCCGACGTAGAGCTGAAATTTAGCTAACTACAGACGTAGAGCACAACGCACGTCCCGACGTAGAGCTGAAAGTTATCTAACTACAGACGTAGAGCCCAACGCACGTCCCGACGTAGAGCCCAACGCGTGTCCCGACATAGAGCTCAACGCACGTCCCGACGTAGAGCCCAACGCACGTCCCGACGTAGAGCTGAAAGTAAGCTAAATCCCGAATTAGAGGCCAACGCACGTCCCGACGTAGAGCCCAACGCACGTCCCGACGTAGAGCCCAACGCACGTCTCGACGTAGAGCTAAAAGTAAGGTAAATCCCGACGTAGAGCCCAACACACGTCCCGACGTAGAGCTGAAAGTAAGCTAAATCCTGACTTAGAGGCCAACGCACGTCCCGACGTAGAGGCCAACGCACGTCCCGACGTAGAGCTGAAAGTAAGCTAAATCCCGACGTAGAGGCCAACGCACGTCTCGACGTAGAGGCCAACGCACGTCCCGACGTAGAGCTGAAAGTAAGCTAAATCCCGACGTAGAGCCCACCGCACGTCCCGACGTAGAGCCCAATGCACGTCCCGACGTAGAGCTGAAAGTAAGCTAAATCCCGACGTAGCGCCCAACGCACGTCCCGACGTAGCGCCCAACGCACGTCCCGACGTAGAGCTGAAAGTAAGCTAAATCCCGACGCAGAGGCCAACGCACTTCCCGACGTAGAGGCCAACGCACGTCCCGACGTAGAGCTGAAAGTTAGCAAACTACAGACGTAGAGCCCAACGCACGTCCCGACGTAGAGCCCAACGCACGTCCCGACGTAGCGCCCAACGCACGTCCCGACGTAGAGCTGAAAGTTAGCTAACTACAGACATAGAGCCCAACGCACGTCCCGACGTAGAGCAGAAAGTTAGCTAACTACAGACATAGAGCCCAACGCACGTCCCGACGTAGAGCCCAACGCACGTCCCGACGTAGAGCCCAACGCACGTCCCGACGTAGAGCTGAAAGTAAGCTAAAACCCGACGTAGAGCCCAACGCACGTCCCGACGTAGAGCTGAAAGTAAGCTAAATCCCGACGTAGAGACCAACGCACGTCCCGACGTAGAGGCCAACGCACGTCCCGACGTAGAGCTGAAAGTAAGCTAAATCCCGAAGTAGAGGCCAACGCACGTCCCGACGTAGAGCCCAACGCACGTCCCGACGTAGAGCTGAAAGTAAGCTAAATCCCGACGTAGAGCCCAACGCACGTCCCGACGTAGAGCCCAACGCACGTCCCGACGTAGAGCTGAAAGTAAGCTAAATCCCGATGTAGAGGCCAACGCACGTCCCGACGTAGAGGCCAACGCACGTCCCGACTTAGAGGCCAACGCACGCCCCGACGTAGAGGCCGACGTAGAGCCCAACGCACGTCCCGACGTAGAGCCCAACGCACGTCCCGACGTAGCGTCCAACGCACGTCCCGACGTAGAGCTGAAAGTTAAATCCCGACGTAGAGGCCAACGCAAGTCCCGACTTAGAGGCCAACAGACGTCCCGACGTAGAGCCCAACAGACGTCCCGACGTAGAGCCCAACAGACGTCCCGACTTAGAGGCCAACGCACGTCCCGACGTAGAGCTGAAAGTAAGCTAAATCCCAACGTAGAGGCCAACGCACGTCCCGACGTAGAGGCCAACGCACGTCCCGACGTAGAGCTGAAAGTAAGCTAAATCCCGACGTAGAGGCCAACGCACGTTCCGACGTAGAGGCCAGCGCACGTCCCGACGTAGAGGCCAGCACACGTCCCGACGTAGAGGCCAGCGCACGTCCCGACGTAGAGTCCAACGAACGTCCCGACGTAGAGCTTAATGTAAGCTAAATCCCGACGTAGAGCCCAACGCACGTCCCGACGTAGAGCCCAACGCACGTCCCGACGTAGAGCCCAACGCACGTCCCGACGTAGAGCTGAAAGTAAGCTAAATCCCGACGTAGAGCCCAACGCACGTCCCGACGTAGCGCCCAACGCACGTCCCGACGTAGAGCTGAAAGTTAGCTAACTACAGACGTAGAGCACAACGCACGTCCCGACGAAGAGCTGAAAGTTCGCTAACTACAGACGAAGAGCCCAACGCGCGTCCCGACGTAGAGCTGAAAGTTAGCTAACTGCAGACGTAGAGCCCAACGCGCGTCCCGACATAGAGCCCAACGCGTGTCCCGACATAGAGCTCAACGCACGTCCCGACGTAGCGCCCAACGCACGTCCCGACGTAGAGCTGAAAGTAAGCTAAATCCCGACGTAGAGGCCAACGCACGTCCCGACGTAGAGGCCAACGCACGTCCCGAAGTAGAGGCCAACGCACGTCCCGACGTAGAGCTGAAATTAAGCTAAATCCCGACGTAGAGGCCAACGCACGTCCCGACTTAGAGGCCAACGCACGTCCCGACGTAGAGGACAACGCACATCCCGACGTAGAGGCCAACGCACGTCCCGACGTAGAGCTGAAAGTAAGCTAAATCCCGACGTAGAGCCCAACGCACTTCCCGACGTAGAGCCCAACGCACTTCCCGACGTAGAGCCCAACGCACGTCCCGACGTAGAGCCCAACGCACGTCCCGACGTAGAGCTGAAAGTTAGCTAACTACAGACGTAGAGCCCAACGCACGTCCCGACGTAGAGCCCAACGCACGTCCCGACGTAGAGCTGAAAGTAAGCTAAATCCCGAAGTAGAGCCCAACACACGTCCCGACGTAGAGCTGAAAGTAAGCTAAATCCCGACGTAGAGGCCAACGCACGTCCCGACGTAGAGGCCAACGCACGTCCCGACGTAGAGCTGAAAATAAGCTAAATCCCGACGTAGAGGCCAACGCACGTCCCGACGTAGAGGCCAACGCACGTCCCGACGTAGAGCTGAAAGTAAGCTAAATCCCGACGTAGAGCCCAACGCACGTCCCGACGTAGAGCCCAACGCACGTCCCGACGTAGAGCCCACCGCACGTCCCGACGTAGAGCCCAAGGCACGTCCCGACGTAGAGCTGAAAGTAAGCTAAATCCTGACGTAGCGCCCAACGCACGTCCCGACGTAGCGCCCAATGCACGTCCCGACGTAGAGCTGAAAGTAAGCTAAATCCCGACGTAGAGGCCAACGCACGTCCCGACGTAGAGGCCAACGCACGTCCCGACCTAGAGGCCAATGCACGTCCCGACGTAGAGGCCAACGCACGTCCCGACGTAGAGCTGAAAGTAAGCTAAATCCCGACGTAGAGCCCAACGCACGTCCCGACGTAGAGCCCAACGCATGTCCCGACGTAGAGCCCAACGCACGTCCTGACGTAGAGCCCAACGCACGTCCCGACGTAGCGCCAAACGCACGTCCCGACGTAGAGCTGAAAGTTAGCTAACTACACACGTAGAGCCCAACGCACGTCCCGACGTAGAGAACAACACACGTCCCGACGTAGAGCCCAACGCACGTCCCGACGTAGCGCCCAACGCACGTCCCGACGTAGAGCTGAAAGTAAGTTAAATCCCGACGTAGAGGCCAACGCACGTCCCGACGTAGAGGCCAACGCACGTCCCGACTTAGAGGCCAACGCACGTCCCGACTTAGAGGCCAACGCACGCCCCGACGTAGAGGCCAACGCACGTCCCGACGTAGAGCTGAAAGTAAGCTAAATCCCGACGTAGAGCCCAACGCACGTCCCGACGTAGAGCCCAACGCACGTCCCGACGTAGAGCTGAAAGTAAGCTAAATCCCGATGTAGAGGCCAACGCACGTCCCGACGTAGAGGCCAACGCACGTCCCGACTTAGAGGCCAACGCACGTCCCGACGTAGAGCCCGACGTAGAGCCCAACGCACGTCCCGACGTAGAGCCCAACGCACGTCCCGACGTAGCGTCCAACGCACGTCCCGACGTAGAGCTGAAAGTTAAATCCCGACGTAGAGGCCAACGCAAGTCCCGACTTAGAGGCCAACAGACGTCCCGACGTAGAGCCCAACAGACGTCCCGACGTAGAGCCCAACAGACGTCCCGACTTAGAGGCCAACGCACGTCCCGACGTAGAGCTGAAAGTAAGCTAAATCCCGACGTAGAGGCCAACGCACGTCCCGACGTAGAGGCCAACGCACGTCCCGACGTAGAGCTGAAAGTAAGCTAAATCCCGACGTAGAGGCCAACGCACGTCCCGACGTAGAGGCCAGCGCACGTCCCGACGTAGAGGCCAGCACACGTCCCGACGTAGAGGCCAGCGCACGTCCCGACGTAGAGTCCAACGAACGTCCCGACGTAGAGCTTAATGTAAGCTAAATCCCGACGTAGAGCCCAACGCACGTCCCGACGTAGAGCCCAACGCACGTCCCGACGTAGAGCCCAACGCACGTCCCGACGTAGAGCTGAAAGTAAGCTAAATCCCGACGTAGAGCCCAACGCACGTCCCGACGTAGCGCCCAACGCACGTCCCGACGTAGAGCTGAAAGTTAGCTAACTACAAACGTAGAGCACAACGCACGTCCCGACGAAGAGCTGAAAGTTAGCTAACTACAGACGAAGAGCCCAACGCGCGTCCCGACGTAGAGCTGAAAGTTAGCTAACTGCAGACGTAGAGCCCAACGCGTGTCCCGACATAGAGCTCAACGCACGTCCCGACATAGCGCCCAACGCACGTCCCGACGTAGAGCTGAAAGTAAGCTAAATCCCGACGTAGAGGCCAACGCACGTCCCGACGTAGAGGCCAACGCACGTCCCGAAGTAGAGGCCAACGCACGTCCCGACGTAGAGCTGAAATTAAGCTAAATCCCGACGTAGAGGCCAACGCACGTCCCGACTTAGAGGCCAACGCACGTCCCGACGTAGAGGACAACGCACATCCCGACGTAGAGGCCAACGCACGTCCCGACGTAGAGCTGAAAGTAAGCTAAATCCCGACGTAGAGCCCAACGCACTTCCCGACGTAGAGCCCAACGCACTTCCCGACGTAGAGCCCAACGCACGTCCCGACGTAGAGCCCAACGCACGTCCCGACGTAGAGCTGAAAGTTAGCTAACTACAGACGTAGAGCCCAACGCACGTCCCGACGTAGAGCCCAACGCACGTCCCGACGTAGAGCTGAAAGTAAGCTAAATCCCGAAGTAGAGCCCAACACACGTCCCGACGTAGAGGCCAACGCACGTCCCGACGTAGAGCTGAAAATAAGCTAAATCCCGACGTAGAGGCCAACGCACGTCCCGACGTAGAGGCCAACGCACGTCCCGACGTAGAGCTGAAAGTAAGCTAAATCCCGACATAGAGCCCAACGCACGTCCCGACGTAGAGCCCAACGCACCTCCCGACGTAGAGCCCACCACACGTCCCGACGTAGAGCCCAAGGCACGTCCCGACGTAGAGCTGAAAGTAAGCTAAATCCTGACGTAGCGCCCAACGCACGTCCCGACGTAGCGCCCAACGCACGTCCCGACGTAGCGCCCAATGCACGTCCCGACGTAGAGCTGAAAGTAAGCTAAATCCCGACGTAGAGGCCAACGCACGTCCCGACGTAGAGGCCAACGCACGTCCCGACCTAGAGGCCAACGCACGTCCCGACGTAGAGCCCAACGCACGTCCCGACGTAGAGCCCAACGCACGTCCCGACGTAGAGCCCAACGCACGTCCCGACGTAGCGCCAAACGCACGTCCCGACGTAGAGCTGAAAGTTAGCTAACTACAGACGTAGAGCCCAACGCACGTCCCGACGTAGAGAACAACACACGTCCCGACGTAGAGCCCAACGCACGTCCCGACGTAGCGCCCAACGCACGTCCCGACGTAGAGCTGAAAGTAAGTTAAATCCCGACGTAGAGGCCAACGCACGTCCCGACGTAGAGGCCAACGCACGTCCCGACTTAGAGGCCAACGCACGTCCCGACTTAGAGGCCAACGCACGCCCCGACGTAGAGGCCAACGCACGTCCCGACGTAGAGCTGAAAGTAAGCTAAATCCCGACGTAGAGCCCAACGCACGTCCCGACGTAGAGCCCAACGCACGTCCCGACGTAGAGCTGAAAGTAAGCTAAATCCCGATGTAGAGGCCAACGCACGTCCCGACGTAGAGGCCAACGCACGTCCCGACTTAGAGGCCAACGCACGTCCCGACGTAGAGCCTGACGTAGAGCCCAACGCACGTCCCGACGTAGAGCCCAACGCACGTCCCGACGTAGCGTCCAACGCACGTCCCGACGTAGAGCTGAAAGTTAAATCCCGACGTAGAGGCCAACGCAAGTCCCGACTTAGAGGCCAACAGACGTCCCGACGTAGAGCCCAACAGACGTCCCGACGTAGAGCCCAACAGACGTCCCGACTTAGAGGCCAACGCACGTCCCGACGTAGAGCTGAAAGTAAGCTAAATCCCAACGTAGAGGCCAACGCACGTCCCGACGTAGAGGCCAACGCACGTCCCGACGTAGAGCTGAAAGTAAGCTAAATCCCGACGTAGAGGCCAACGCACGTCCCGACGTAGAGGCCAGCGCACGTCCCGACGTAGAGGCCAGCACACGTCCCGACGTAGAGGCCAGCGCACGTCCCGACGTAGAGTCCAACGCACGTCCCGACGTAGAGCTTAATGTAAGCTAAATCCCGACGTAGAGCCCAACGCACGTCCCGACGTAGAGCCCAACGCACGTCCCGACGTAGAGCCCAACGCACGTCCCGACGTAGAGCTGAAAGTAAGCTAAATCCCGACGTAGAGCCCAACGCACGTCCCGACGTAGCGCCCAACGCACGTCCCGACGTAGAGCTGAAAGTTAGCTAACTACAGACGTAGAGCACAACGCACGTCCCGACGAAGAGCTGAAAGTTAGCTAACTACAGACGAAGAGCCCAACGCGCGTCCCGACGTAGAGCTGAAAGTTAGCTAACTGCAGACGTAGAGCCCAACGCGCGTCCCGACATAGAGCCCAACGCGTGTCCCGACATAGAGCTCAACGCACGTCCCGACGTAGCGCCCAACGCACGTCCCGACGTAGAGCTGAAAGTAAGCTAAATCCCGACGTAGAGGCCAACGCACGTCCCGACGTAGAGGCCAACGCACGTCCCGAAGTAGAGGCCAACGCACGTCCCGACGTAGAGCTGAAATTAAGCTAAATCCCGACGTAGAGGCCAACGCACGTCCCGACTTAGAGGCCAACGCACGTCCCGACGTAGAGGACAACGCACATCCCGACGTAGAGGCCAACGCACGTCCCGACGTAGAGCTGAAAGTAAGCTAAATCCCGACGTAGAGCCCAACGCACTTCCCGACGTAGAGCCCAACGCACTTCCCAACGTAGAGCCCAACGCACGTCCCGACGTAGAGCCCAACGCACGTCCCGACGTAGAGCTGAAAGTTAGCTAACTACAGACGTAGAGCCCAACGCACGTCCCGACGTAGAGCCCAACGCACGTCCCGACGTAGAGCTGAAAGTAAGCTAAATCCCGAAGTAGAGCCCAACACACGTCCCGACGTAGAGGCCAACGCACGTCCCGACGTAGAGCTGAAAATAAGCTAAATCCCGACGTAGAGGCCAACGCACGTCCCGACGTAGAGGCCAACGCACGTCCCGACGTAGAGCTGAAAGTAAGCTAAATCCCGACGTAGAGCCCAACGCACGTCCCGACGTAGAGCCCAACGCACGTCCCGACGTAGAGCCCACCGCACGTCCCGACGTAGAGCCCAAGGCACGTCCCGACGTAGAGCTGAAAGTAAGCTAAATCCTGACGTAGCGCCCAACGCACGTCCCGACGTAGCGCCCAACGCACGTCCCGACGTAGCGCCCAATGCACGTCCCGACGTAGAGCTGAAAGTAAGCTAAATCCCGACGTAGAGGCCAACGCACGTCCCGACGTAGAGGCCAACGCACGTCCCGACCTAGAGGCCAACGCACGTCCCGACCTAGAGGCCAACGCACGTCCCGACGTAGAGCTGAAAGTAAGCTAAATCCCGACGTAGAGCCCAACGCACGTCCCGACTTAGAGCTGAAAGTTAGCTAACTACAGACGTAGAGCCCAACGCACGTCCCGACGTAGAGAACAACACACGTCCCGACGTAGAGCCCAACGCACGTCCCGACGTAGCGCCCAACGCACGTCCCGACGTAGAGCTGAAAGTAAGTTAAATCCCGACGTAGAGGCCAACGCACGTCCCGACGTAGAGGCCAACGCACGTCCCGACTTAGAGGCCAACGCACGTCCCGACTTAGAGGCCAACGCACGCCCCGACGTAGAGGCCAACGCACGTCCCGACGTAGAGCTGAAAGTAAGCTAAATCCCGACGTAGAGCCCAACGCACGTCCCGACGTAGAGCCCAACGCACGTCCCGACGTAGAGCTGAAAGTTAGCTAACTACAGACGTAGAGCCCAACGCACGTCCCGACGTAGAGCCCAACGCACGTCCCGACGTAGAGCTAAAAGTAAGCTAAATCCCGACGTAGAGCCCAACACACGTCCCGACGTAGAGCTGAAAGTAATCTAAATCCCGACGTAGAGGCCAACGCACGTCCCGACGTAGAGGCCAACGCACGTCCCGACGTAGAGCTGAAAGTAAGCTAAATCCCGACGTAGAGGCCAACGCACGTCCCGACGTAGAGGCCAAAGCACGTCCCGACGTAGAGCTGAAAGTAAGCTAAATCCCGACGTAGAGCCCAACGCACGTCCCGACGTAGAGCCCAACGCACGTCCCGACGTATAGCCCAACGCACGTCCCGACGTAGAGCCCACCGCACGTCCCGACGTAGAGCTGAAAGCAAGCTAAATCCCGACGTAGCGCCCAACGCACGTCCCGACGTAGCGCCCAACGCACGTCCCGATGTAGAGCTGAAAGTAAGCTAAATCCCGACGCAGAGGCCAACGCACGTCCCGACGTAGAGGCCAACGCACGTCCCGACCTAGAGGCCAACGCACGTCCCGACGTAGAGGCCAACGCACGTCCCGACGTAGAGCTGAAAGTAAGCTAAATCCCGACGTAGAGGCCAACGCACGTCCCGACGTAGAGGCCAACGCACGTCCCGACGTAGAGCTGAAAATAAGCTAAATCCCGACGTAGAGGCCAACGCACGTCCCGACGTAGAGGCCAACGCACGTCCCGACGTAGAGCTGAAAGTAAGCTAAATCCCGACATAGAGCCCAACGCACGTCCCGACGTAGAGCCCAACGCACCTCCCGACGTAGAGCCCACCACACGTCCCGACGTAGAGCCCAAGGCACGTCCCGACGTAGAGCTGAAAGTAAGCTAAATCCTGACGTAGCGCCCAACGCACGTCCCGACGTAGCGCCCAACGCACGTCCCGACGTAGCGCCCAATGCACGTCCCGACGTAGAGCTGAAAGTAAGCTAAATCCCGACGTAGAGGCCAACGCACGTCCCGACGTAGAGGCCAACGCACGTCCCGACCTAGAGGCCAACGCACGTCCCGACGTAGAGCCCAACGCACGTCCCGACGTAGAGCCCAACGCACGTCCCGACGTAGAGCCCAACGCACGTCCCGACGTAGCGCCAAACGCACGTCCCGACGTAGAGCTGAAAGTTAGCTAACTACAGACGTAGAGCCCAACGCACGTCCCGACGTAGAGAACAACACACGTCCCGACGTAGAGCCCAACGCACGTCCCGACGTAGCGCCCAACGCACGTCCCGACGTAGAGCTGAAAGTAAGTTAAATCCCGACGTAGAGGCCAACGCACGTCCCGACGTAGAGGCCAACGCACGTCCCGACTTAGAGGCCAACGCACGTCCCGACTTAGAGGCCAACGCACGCCCCGACGTAGAGGCCAACGCACGTCCCGACGTAGAGCTGAAAGTAAGCTAAATCCCGACGTAGAGCCCAACGCACGTCCCGACGTAGAGCCCAACGCACGTCCCGACGTAGAGCTGAAAGTAAGCTAAATCCCGATGTAGAGGCCAACGCACGTCCCGACGTAGAGGCCAACGCACGTCCCGACTTAGAGGCCAACGCACGTCCCGACGTAGAGCCTGACGTAGAGCCCAACGCACGTCCCGACGTAGAGCCCAACGCACGTCCCGACGTAGCGTCCAACGCACGTCCCGACGTAGAGCTGAAAGTTAAATCCCGACGTAGAGGCCAACGCAAGTCCCGACTTAGAGGCCAACAGACGTCCCGACGTAGAGCCCAACAGACGTCCCGACGTAGAGCCCAACAGACGTCCCGACTTAGAGGCCAACGCACGTCCCGACGTAGAGCTGAAAGTAAGCTAAATCCCAACGTAGAGGCCAACGCACGTCCCGACGTAGAGGCCAACGCACGTCCCGACGTAGAGCTGAAAGTAAGCTAAATCCCGACGTAGAGGCCAACGCACGTCCCGACGTAGAGGCCAGCGCACGTCCCGACGTAGAGGCCAGCACACGTCCCGACGTAGAGGCCAGCGCACGTCCCGACGTAGAGTCCAACGCACGTCCCGACGTAGAGCTTAATGTAAGCTAAATCCCGACGTAGAGCCCAACGCACGTCCCGACGTAGAGCCCAACGCACGTCCCGACGTAGAGCCCAACGCACGTCCCGACGTAGAGCTGAAAGTAAGCTAAATCCCGACGTAGAGCCCAACGCACGTCCCGACGTAGCGCCCAACGCACGTCCCGACGTAGAGCTGAAAGTTAGCTAACTACAGACGTAGAGCACAACGCACGTCCCGACGAAGAGCTGAAAGTTAGCTAACTACAGACGAAGAGCCCAACGCGCGTCCCGACGTAGAGCTGAAAGTTAGCTAACTGCAGACGTAGAGCCCAACGCGCGTCCCGACATAGAGCCCAACGCGTGTCCCGACATAGAGCTCAACGCACGTCCCGACGTAGCGCCCAACGCACGTCCCGACGTAGAGCTGAAAGTAAGCTAAATCCCGACGTAGAGGCCAACGCACGTCCCGACGTAGAGGCCAACGCACGTCCCGAAGTAGAGGCCAACGCACGTCCCGACGTAGAGCTGAAATTAAGCTAAATCCCGACGTAGAGGCCAACGCACGTCCCGACTTAGAGGCCAACGCACGTCCCGACGTAGAGGACAACGCACATCCCGACGTAGAGGCCAACGCACGTCCCGACGTAGAGCTGAAAGTAAGCTAAATCCCGACGTAGAGCCCAACGCACTTCCCGACGTAGAGCCCAACGCACTTCCCAACGTAGAGCCCAACGCACGTCCCGACGTAGAGCCCAACGCACGTCCCGACGTAGAGCTGAAAGTTAGCTAACTACAGACGTAGAGCCCAACGCACGTCCCGACGTAGAGCCCAACGCACGTCCCGACGTAGAGCTGAAAGTAAGCTAAATCCCGAAGTAGAGCCCAACACACGTCCCGACGTAGAGGCCAACGCACGTCCCGACGTAGAGCTGAAAATAAGCTAAATCCCGACGTAGAGGCCAACGCACGTCCCGACGTAGAGGCCAACGCACGTCCCGACGTAGAGCTGAAAGTAAGCTAAATCCCGACGTAGAGCCCAACGCACGTCCCGACGTAGAGCCCAACGCACGTCCCGACGTAGAGCCCACCGCACGTCCCGACGTAGAGCCCAAGGCACTTCCCGACGTAGAGCTGAAAGTAAGCTAAATCCTGACGTAGCGCCCAACGCACGTCCCGACGTAGCGCCCAACGCACGTCCCGACGTAGCGCCCAATGCACGTCCCGACGTAGAGCTGAAAGTAAGCTAAATCCCGACGTAGAGGCCAACGCACGTCCCGACGTAGAGGCCAACGCACGTCCCGACCTAGAGGCCAACGCACGTCCCGACCTAGAGGCCAACGCACGTCCCGACGTAGAGCTGAAAGTAAGCTAAATCCCGACGTAGAGCCCAACGCACGTCCCGACTTAGAGCTGAAAGTTAGCTAACTACAGACGTAGAGCCCAACGCACGTCCCGACGTAGAGAACAACACACGTCCCGACGTAGAGCCCAACGCACGTCCCGACGTAGCGCCCAACGCACGTCCCGACGTAGAGCTGAAAGTAAGTTAAATCCCGACGTAGAGGCCAACGCACGTCCCGACGTAGAGGCCAACGCACGTCCCGACTTAGAGGCCAACGCACGTCCCGACTTAGAGGCCAACGCACGCCCCGACGTTGAGGCCAACGCACGTCCCGACGTAGAGCTGAAAGTAAGCTAAATCCCGACGTAGAGCCCAACGCACGTCCCGACGTAGAGCCCAACGCACGTCCCGACGTAGAGCTGAAAGTTAGCTAACTACAGACGTAGAGCCCAACGCACGTCCCGACGTAGAGCCCAACGCACGTCCCGACGTAGAGCTAAAAGTAAGCTAAATCCCGACGTAGAGCCCAACGCACGTCCCGACGTAGAGCTGAAAGTAATCTAAATCCCGACGTAGAGGCCAACGCACGTCCCGACGTAGAGGCCAACGCACGTCCCGACGTAGAGCTGAAAGTAAGCTAAATCCCGACGTAGAGGCCAACGCACGTCCCGACGTAGAGGCCAAAGCACGTCCCGACGTAGAGCTGAAAGTAAGCTAAATCCCGACGTAGAGCCCAACGCACGTCCCGACGTAGAGCCCAACGCACGTCCCGACGTATAGCCCAACGCACGTCCCGACGTAGAGCCCACCGCACGTCCCGACGTAGAGCTGAAAGCAAGCTAAATCCCGACGTAGCGCCCAACGCACGTCCCGACGTAGCGCCCAACGCACGTCCCGATGTAGAGCTGAAAGTAAGCTAAATCCCGACGCAGAGGCCAACGCACGTCCCGACGTAGAGGCCAACGCACGTCCCGACCTAGAGGCCAACGCATGTCCCGACGTAGAGGCCAACGCACGTCCCGACGTAGAGCTGAAAGTAAGCTAAATCCCGACGTAGAGGCCAACGCACGTCCCGACGTAGAGCCCAACGCACGTCCCGACGTAGCGCCCAACGCACGTCCCGACGTAGAGCTGAAAGTTAGCTAACTACAGACATAGAGCCCAACGCACGTCCCGACGTAGAGCCCAACGCACGTCCCGACGTAGAGCCCAACGCACGTCCCGACGTAGAGCTGAAAGTAAGCTAAAACCCGACGTAGAGCCCAACGCACGTCCCGACGTAGAGCTGAAAGTAAGCTAAATCCCGACGTAGAGGCCAACGCACGTCCCGACGTAGAGGCCAACGCACGTCCCGACGTAGAGCTGAAAGTAAGCTAAATCCCGACGTAGAGGCCAACGCACGTCCCGACGTAGATCCAACGCACGTCCCGACGTAGAGCTGAAAGTAAGCTAAATCCCGACGTAGAGCCCAACGCACGTCCCGACGTAGAGCCCAACGCACGTCCCGACGTAGAGCTGAAAGTAAGCTAAATCCCGATGTAGAGGCCAACGCACGTCCCGACGTAGAGGCCAACGCAGGTCCCGACTTAGAGGCCAACGCACGTCCCGACGTAGAGGCCAACGCACGTCCCGACGTAGAGGACAACGCACGTCCCGACGTAGAGGCCAACGCACGTCCCGACGTAGAGCTGAAAGTAAGTTAAATCCCGACGTAGAGCCCAACGCACGTCCCGACGTAGAGCCCAACGCACGTCCCGACGTAGCGCCCAACGCACGTCCCGACGTAGAGCTGAAAGTAAGTTAAATCCCGACGTAGAGGCCAACGCACGTCCCGACTTAGAGGCCAACGCACGTCCCGACGTATAGCCCAACGCACGTCCCGACGTAGAGCCCAACGCACGTCCCGACGTAGAGCTGAAAGTTAGCTAACTACAGACGTGGAGCCCAACGCACGTCCCGACGTAGAGCCCAACGCACGTCCCGACGTAGAGCTAAAAGTAAGCTAAATCCCGACGTAGAGCCCAACACACGTCCCGACGTAGAGCTGAAAGTAAGCTAAATCCCGACGTAGAGGCCAACGCACGTCCCGACGTAGAGGCCAACGCACGTCCCGACGTAGAGCTGAAAGTAAGCTAAACCCCGACGTAGAGGCCAACGCACGTCTCGACGTAGAGGCCAACGCACGTCCCGACGTAGAGCTGAAAGTAAGCTAAATCCCGACGTAGAGCCCACCGCACGTCCCGACGTAGAGCCCAATGCACGTCCCGACGTAGAGCTGAAAGTAAGCTAAATCCCGACGTAGCGCCCAACGCACGTCCCGACGTAGCGCCCAACGCACGTCCCGACGTACAGCTGAAAGTAAGCTAAATCCCGACGCAGAGGCCAACGCACGTCCCGACGTAGAGCCCAACGCACGTCCCGAGGTAGAGCGCAACGCACATCCCGACGTAGAGCCCAACGCACGTCCCGACGTAGAGCTGAAAGTTAGCTAACTACAGACGTAGAGCCCAACGCACGTCCCGACGTAGAGCCCAACGCACGTCCCGACGTAGCGCCCAACGCACGTCCCAACGTAGAGCTGAAAGTTAGCTAAATACAGACATAGAGCCCAACGCACGTCCCGACGTAGAGCAGAAAGTTAGCTAACTACAGACATAGAGCCCAACGCACGTCCCGACGTAGAGCCCAACGCACGTCCCGACGTAGAGCCCAACGCACGTCCCGACGTAGAGCTGAAAGTAAGCTAAAACCCGACGTAGAGCCCAACGCACGTCCCGACGTAGAGCTGAAAGTAAGCTATATCCCGACGTAGAGACCAACGCACGTCCCGACGTAGAGGCCAACGCACGTCCCGACGTAGAGCTGAAAGTAAGCTAAATCCCGAAGTAGAGGCCAACGCACGTCCCGACGTAGAGGCCAACGCACGTCCCGACGTAGAGCTGAAAGTAAGCTAAATCCCGACGTAGAGCCCAACGCACGTCCCGACGTAGAGCCCAACGCACGTCCCGACGTAGCGCCCAACACACGTCCCGACGTAGAGCTGAAAGTTACCTAACTACAGACGTAGAGCCCAAAGCACGTCCCGACGTAGAGCCCAACGCACGTCCCGACGTAGAGCCAAACGCACGTCCCGACGTAGAGCTGAAAGTAAGCTAAATCCCGACGTAGAGGCCAACGCACGTCCCAACGTAGAGCTGAAAGTAAGCTAAATCCCGACGTAGAGCCCAACGCACGTCCCGACGTAGAGCCCAACGCATGTCCCGACGTAGAGCTGAAAGTTAGCTAAATCCTGACGTAGAGCCCAACGCACGTCCCGACGTAGAGCCCAACGCACGTCCCGACGTAGAGCCCAACGCACGTCCCGACGTAGAGCTGAAAGTTAGCTAACTACAGACGTAGAGCCCAACGCACGTCCCGACGTAGAGCCCAACGCACGTCCCGACGTAGAGCCCAACGCACGTCCCGACGTAGAGCTGAAAGTAAGCTAAATCCCGACGTAGAGCCCAACGTACGTCCCGACGTAGAGCCCAACGCACGTCCCGACGTAGCGCCCAACGCACGTCCCGACGTAGAGCTGAAAGTTAGCTAACTACAGACGTAGAGCCCAACGCACGTCCCGACGTAGAGCCCAACGCACGTCCCGACGTAGCGCCCAACGCACGTCCCGACGTAGAGCTGAAAGTTAGCTAACTACAGACATAGAGTCCAACGCACGTCCCGACGTAGAGCAGAAAGTTAGCTAACTACAGACATAGAGCCCAACGCACGTCCCGACGTAGAGCCCAACGCACGTCCCGACGTAGAGCTGAAAGTAAGCTAAATCCCGACGTAGAGCCCAACGCACGTCCCGACGTAGAGCTGAAAGTAAGCTAAATCCCGACGTAGAGGCCAACGCACGTCCCGACGTAGAGGCCAACGCACGTCCCGACTTAGAGGCCAACGCACGTCCCGACGTAGAGGACAACGCACGTCCCGACGTAGAGGACAACGCACGTCCCGACGTAGAGCTGAAAGTAAGCTAAATCCCGACGCAGAGGCCAACGCACGTCCCGACGTAGAGCCCAACGCACGTCCCGACGTAGAGCTGAAAGTTACCTAACTACAGACGTAGAGCCCAAAGCACGTCCCGACGTAGAGCCCAACGCACGTCCCGACGTAGAGCCCAACGCACGTCCCGACGTAGAGCTGAAAGTAAGCTAAATCCCGACGTAGAGCCCAACGCACGTCCCGACGTAGAGCCCAACGCATGTCCCGACGTAGCGCCCAACGCACGTCCCGACGTAGAGCTGAAAGTTAGCTAACTACAGACGTAGAGCCCAACGCACGTCCCGACGTAGAGCCCAACGCACGTCCCGACGTAGCGCCCAACGCACGTCCCGACGTAGAGCTGAAAGTTAGCTAACTACAGACATAGAGCCCAACGCACGTCCCGACGTAGAGCAGAAAGTTAGCTAACTACAGACATAGAGCCCAACGCACGTCCCGACGTAGAGCCCAACGCACGTCCCGACGTAGAGCTGAAAGTAAGCTAAATCCCGACGTAGAGCCCAACGCACGTCCCGACGTAGAGCTGAAAGTAAGCTAAATCCCGACGTAGAGGCAAACGCACGTCCCGACATAGAGGCCAACGCACGTCCCGACTTAGAGGCCAACGCACGTCCCGACGTAGAGGACAACGCACGTCCCGACGTAGAGGCCAACGCACGTCCCGACGTAGAGCTGAAAGTAAGTTAAATCCCGACGTAGAGCCCAACGCACGTCCCGACGTAGAGCCCAACGCACGTCCCGACGTAGCGCCCAACGCACGTCCCGACGTAGAGCTGAAAGTTACCTAACTACAGACGTAGAGCCCAAAGCACGTCCCGACGTAGAGCCCAACGCACGTCCCGACGTAGAGGCCAACGCAAGTCCCGACGTAGAGCCCAACGCATGTCCCGACGTAGAGCTGAAAGTTAGCTAAATCCTGACGTAGAGCCGAACGCACGTCCCGACGTAGAGCCCAACGCACGTCCCGACGTAGAGCTGAAAGTTAGCTAACTACAGACGTAGAGCCCAACGCACGTCCCGACGTAGAGCCCAACGCACGTCCCGACGTAGAGCCCAACGCACGTCCCGACGTAGAGCTGAAAGTAAGCTAAATCCCGACGTAGAGCCCAACGCACGTCCCGACGTAGAGCTGAAAGTAAGCTAAATCCCGACGTAGAGGCCAACGCACGTCCCGACGTAATGGCCAGCGCACGTCCCGACGTAGAGGCCAGCGCACGTCCCGACGTAGAGGCCAGCGCACGTCCCGACGTAGAGCCCAACGCACGTCCCGACGTAGAGCTTAATGTAAGCTAAATCCCGACGTAGAGCCCAACGCACGTCCCGACGTAGAGCCCAACGCACGTCCCGACGTAGAGCCCAACGCACGTCCCGACGTAGAGCTGAAAGTAAGCTAAATCCCGACGTAGAGCCCAACGCACGTCCCGACGTAGCGCCCAACGCACGTCCCGACGTAGAGCTAAAAGTTAGCTAACTACAGACGTAGAGCCCAACGCACGTCCCGACGTAGAGCTGAAAGTTAGCTAACTACAGACGAAGAGCCCAACGCGCGTCCCGACGTAGAGCTGAAAGTTAGCTAACTACAGACGTAGAGCCCAACGCGCGTCCCGACGTAGAGCCCAACGCGTGTCCCGACGTAGAGCTCAACGCACGTCCCGACGTAGAGCCCAACGCACGTCCCGACGTAGAGCTGAAAGTAAGCTAAATCCCGACGTAGAGGCCAACGCACGTCTGACGTAGAGGCCAACGCAAGTCCCGACGTAGAGTCCAACGCACGTCCCGACGTAGAGCCCAACGCACGTCCCGACGTAGAGCCCAACGCACGTCCCGACGTAGAGGCCAACAGACGTCCCGACGTAGAGCCCAACAGACGTCCCGACGTAGAGCCCAACAGACGTTCCGACGTAGAGGCCAACGCACGTCCCGACGTAGAGCTGAAAGTAAGCTAAATCCCGACGTAGAGGCCAACGCACGTCCCGACGTAGAGGCCAACGCACGTCCCGACGTAGAGCTGAAAGTAAGCTAAATCCCGACGTAGAGGCCAACGCACGTCCCGACGTAGAGGCCAACGCACGTCCCGACGTAGAGGCCAACGCACGTCCCGACGTAGAGGCCAGCACACGTCCCGAGGTAGAGGCCAGGGCACGTCCCGACGTAGAGCTTAATGTAAGCTATATCCCGACGTAGAGCCCAACGGACGTCCCGACGTAGAGCCCAACGCACGTCCCGACGTAGAGCCCAACGCACGTCCCGACGTAGAGCCCAACGCACGTCCTGACGTAGCGCCCAACGCACGTCCCGACGTAGAGCTGAAAGTTAGCTAACTACAGACGAAGAGCCCAAAGCGCGTCCCGACGTAGAGCTGAAAGTTAGCTAACTACAGACGTAGAGCCCAACGCGCGTCCCGACATAGAGCCCAACGCGTGTCCCGACATAGAGCTCAACGCACGTCCCGACGTAGAGCCCAACGCACGTCCCGACGTAGAGCTGAAATTAAGCTAAATCCCGACGTAGAGCCCAACGCACGTCCCGACGTAGAGCCCAACGCACGTCCCGACGTAGAGCCCAACGCACATCCCGACGTAGAGCCCAACGCACGTCCCGACGTAGTGCCCAACGCACGTCCCGACGTAGAGCTGAAAGTTAGCTAACTACAGACGTAGAGCCCAACGCACGTCCCGACGTAGAGCAGAAAGTTAGCTAACTACAGACGTAGAGCCCAACGCACGTCCCGACGTAGAGCCCAACGCACGTCCCGACGTAGAGCCCAACGCGCGTCCCGACGTAGCGCCCAACGCACGTCCCGACGTAGAGCTGAAAGTAAGTTAAATCCCGACGTAGAGGCCAACGCACGTCCCGACGTAGAGGCCAACGCCCGTCCCGACTTAGAGGCCAACGCACGTCCCGACGTAGAGCCCAACGCACGTCCTGACGTAGAGCTGAAAATAAGCTAAATCCCGACGTAGAGCCCAACGCACGTCCCGACGTAGAGCCCAACGCACGTCCCGACGTAGAGCTGAAAGTTAGCTAACTACAGACGTAGAGCCCAACGCACGTCCCGACGTAGAGCCCAACGCACGTCCCGACGTAGAGCTGAAAGCAAGCTAAATCCCGACGTAGAGCCCAACACACGTCCCGACGTAGAGCTGAAAGTAAGCTAAATCCCGACGTAGAGGCCAACGCACGTCCCGACGTAGAGGCCAACGCACGTCCCGACGTAGAGCTGAAAGTAACCAAAATCCCGACGTAGAGGCCAACGCACGTCCCGACGTAGAGGCCAACGCACGTCCCGACGTAGAGCTGAAATAAGCTAAATCCCGACGTAGAGCCCAACGCACGTCCCGACGTAAAGCCCAACGCACGTCCCGACGTAGAGCCCACCGCACGTCCCGACGTAGAGCCCAATGCACGTCCCGACGTAGAGCTGAAAGTAAGCTAAATCCCGACGTAGCGCCCAACGCACGTCCGGACGTAGCGCCCAACGCACGTCCCGACGTAGAGCTGAAAGTAAGCTAAATCCCGACGCAGAGGCCAACGCACGTCCCGACGTAGAGGCCAACGCATGTCCCGACCTAGAGGACAACGCACGTCCCGACGTAGAGGCCAACGCACGTCCCGACGTAGAGCTGAAAGTAAGCTAAATCCCGACGTAGAGCCCAACGCACGTCCCGACGTAGAGCTGAAAGTAAGCTAAATCCCGACGTAGAGGCCAACGCACGTCCCGACGTAGAGGCCAAGGCACGTCCCGACGTAGAGCCCAACGCACGTCCCGACGTAGAGCTGAAATTAAGCTAAATCCCGACGTAGAGCCCAAACACGTCCCGACGTAGAGCCCAACGCACGTCCCGACGTAGAGCCCAACGCACATCCCGACGTAGAGCCCAACGCACGTCCCGACGTAGCGCCCAACGCACGTCCCGACGTAGAGCTGAAAGTTAGCTAACTACAGACGTAGAGCCCAACGCACGTCCCGACGTAGAGCAGAAAGTTAGCTAACTACAGACGTAGAGCCCAACGCACGTCCCGACGTAGAGCCCAACGCACGTCCCGACGTAGAGCCCAACGCACGTCCCGACGTAGCGCCCAACGCACGTCCCGACGTAGAGCTGAAAGTAAGTTAAATCCCGACGAAGAGGCCAACGCACGTCCCGACGTAGAGGCCAACGCCCGTCCCGACTTACAGGCCAACGCACGTCCCGACGTAGAGCCCAACGCACGTCCCGACGTAGAGCTGAAAATAAGCTAAATCCCGACGTAGAGCCCAACGCACGTCCCGACGTAGAGCCCAACGCACGTCCCGACGTAGAGCTGAAAGTTAGCTAACTACAGACGTAGAGCCCAACGCACGTCCCGACGTAGAGCCCAACGCACGTCCCGACGTAGAGCTGAAAGCAAGGTAAATCCCGACGTAGAGCCCAACACACGTCCCGACGTAGAGCTGAAAGTAAGCTAAATCCCGACGTAGAGGCCAACGCAAGTCCCGACGTAGAGGCCAACGCACGTCCCGACGTAGAGCTGAAAGTAAGCTAAATCCCGACGTAGAGGCCAACGCACGTCCCGAAGTAGAGGCCAACGCACGTCCCGACGTAGAGCTGAAAGTAAGCTAAATCCCGACGTAGAGCCCAACGCACGTCCCGACGTAAAGCCCAACGCACGTCCCGACGTAGAGCCCACCGCACGTCCCGACGTAGAGCCCAATGCACGTCCCGACGTAGAGCTGAAAGTAAGCTAAATCCCGACGTAGCGCTCAACGCACGTCCCGACGTAGCGCCCAACGCACGTCCGGACGTAGCGCCCAACGCACGTCCCGACGTAGAGCTGAAAGTAAGCTAAATCCCGACGCAGAGGCCAACGCACGTCCCGACGTAGAGGCCAACGCACGTCCCGACCTAGAGGACAACGCACATCCCGACGTAGAGGCCAACGCACGTCCCGACGTAGAGCTGAAAGTAAGCTAAATCCCGACGTAGAGCCCAACGCACGTCCCGACGTAGAGCTGAAAGTAAGCTAAATCCCGACGTAGAGGCCAACGCACGTCCCGACGTACAGGCCAACGCACGTCCCGACGTAGAGCTGAAAGTAAGCTAAATCCCGAAGTAGAGGCCAAGGCACGTCCCGACGTAGAGGCCAGCGCACGTCCCGACGTAGAGGCGAGCGCACGTCCCGACGTAGAGGCGAGCGCACGTCCCGACGTAGAGCTTAATGTAAGCTAAATACCGACGTAGAGCCCAACGCACGTCCCGACGTAGAGCCCAACGCACGTCCCGACGTAGAGGTGAAAGTAAGCTAAATCCCGACGTAGCGCCCAACGCACGTCCCGACGTAGAGCCAAACGCACGTCCCGACGTAGAGCTGAAAGTAAGCTAAATCCCGACGTAGAGGCCAACGCACGTCCCAACGTAGAGCTGAAAGTAAGCTAAATCCCGACGTAGAGCCCAACGCACGTCCCGACGTAGAGCCCAACGCATGTCCCGACGTAGAGCTGAAAGTTAGCTAAATCCTGACGTAGAGCCCAACGCACGTCCCGACGTAGAGCCCAACGCACGTCCCGACGTAGAGGCCAACGCACGTCCCGACGTAGAGCTGAAAGTTAGCTAACTACAGACGTAGAGCCCAACGCACGTCCCGACGTAGAGCCCAACGCACGTCCCGACGTAGAGCCCAACGCACGTCCCGACGTAGCGCCCAACGCACGTCCCGACGTAGAGCTGAAGGTTAGCTAACTACAGACATAGAGTCCAACGCACGTCCCGACGTAGAGCAGAAAGTTAGCTAACTACAGACATAGAGCCCAACGCACGTCCCGACGTAGAGCCCAACGCACGTCCCGACGTAGAGCCCAACGCACGTCCCGACGTAGAGCTGAAAGTACGCTAAATCCCGACGTAGAGACCAACGCACGTCCCGATGTAGAGCTGAAAGTAAGCTAAATCCCGACGCAGAGGCCAACGCACGTCCCGACGTAGAGGCCAACGCACGTCCCGACTTAGAGGCCAACGCACGTCCCGACGTAGAGGACAACGCACGTCCCGACGTAGAGGCCAACGCACGTCCCGACGTAGAGCTGAAAGTAAGCTAAATCCCGACGCAGAGGCCAACGCACGTCCCGACGTAGAGCCCAACGTACGTCGCGACGTAGCGCCCAACGCACGTCCCGACGTAGAGCTGAAAGTTACCTAACTACAGACGAAGAGCCCAAAGCACGTCCCGACGTAGAGCCCAACGCACGTCCCGACGTAGAGCCCAACGCACGTCCCGACGTAGAGCTGAAAGTATGCTAAATCCCGACGTAGAGGCCAACGCACGTCCCAACGTAGAGCTGAAAGTAAGCTAAATCCCGACGTAGAGCCCAACGCACGTCCCGACGTAGAGCCCAACGCATGTCCCGACGTAGCGCCCAACGCACGTCCCGACGTAGAGCTGAAAGTTAGCTAACTACAGACGTAGAGCCCAACGCACGTCCCGACGTAGAGCCCAACGCACGTCCCGACGTAGCGCCCAACGCACGTCCCGACGTAGAGCTGAAAGTTAGCTAACTACAGACATAGAGCCCAACGGACGTCCCGACGTAGAGCAGAAAGTTAGCTAACTACAGACATAGAGCCCAACGCACGTCCCGACGTAGAGCCCAACGCACGTCCCGACGTAGAGCCCAACGCACGTCCCGACGTAGAGCTGAAAGTAAGCTAAATCCCGACGTAGAGCCCAACGCACGTCCCGACGTAGAGCTGAAAGTAAGCTAAATCCCGACGTAGAGGCAAACGCACGTCCCGACATAGAGGCCAACGCACGTCCCGACTTAGAGGCCAACGCACGTCCCGACGTAGAGGACAACGCACGTCCCGACGTAGAGGCCAACGCACGTCCCGACGTAGAGCTGAAAGTAAGTTAAATCCCGACGTAGAGCCCAACGCACGTCCCGACGTAGAGCCCAACGCACGTCCCGACGTAGCGCCCAACGCACGTCCCGACGTAGAGCTGAAAGTTACCTAACTACAGACGTAGAGCCCAAAGCACGTCCCGACGTAGAGCCCAACGCACGTCCCGACGTAGAGCCCAACGCACGTCCCGACGTAGAGCCAAACGCACGTCCCGACGTAGAGCTGAAAGTAAGCTAAATCCCGACGTAGAGCCCAAACACGTACCGACGTAGAGCCCAACGCACGTCCCGACGTAGAGCCCAACGCACATCCCGACGTAGAGCCCAACGCACGTCCCGACGTAGCGCCCAACGCACGTCCCGACGTAGAGCTGAAAGTTAGCTAACTACAGACGTAGAGCCCAACGCACGTCCCGACGTAGAGCAGAAAGTTAGCTAACTACAGACGTAGAGCCCAACGCACGTCCCGACGTAGAGCCCAACGCACGTCCCGACGTAGCGCCCAACGCACATCCCGACGTAGAGCTGAAAGTAAGTTAAATCCCGACGTAGAGGCCAACGCACATCCCGACGTAGAGGCCAACGCCCGTCCCGACTTAGAGGCCAACGCACGTCCCGACGTAGAGCCCAACGGACGTCCCGACGTAGAGCTGAAAATAAGCTAAATCCCGACGTAGAGCCCAACGCACGTCCCGACGTAGAGCCCAACGCACGTCCCGACGTAGAGCTGAAAGTTAGCTAACTACAGACGTAGAGCCCAAGGCACGTCCCGACGTAGAGCCCAACGCACGTCCCGACGTAGAGCTGAAAGCAAGCTAAATCCCGACGTAGAGCCCAACACACGTCCCGACGTAGAGCTGAAAGTAAGCTAAATCCCGACGTAGAGGCCAACGCACGTCCCGACGTAGAGGCCAACGCACGTCCCGACGTAGAGCTGAAAGTAAGCTAAATCCCGACGTAGAGGCCAACGCACGTCCCGACGTAAAGCCCAACGCACGTCCCGACGTAGAGCCCACCGCACGTCCCGACGTAGAGCCCAATGCACGTCCCGACGTAGAGCTGAAAGTAAGCTAAATCCCGACGCAGAGGCCAACGCACGTCCCGACGTAGAGGCCAACGCACGTCCCGACCTAGAGGACAACGCACGTCCCGACGTAGAGGCCAACGCACGTCCCGACGTAGAGCTGAAAGTAAGCTAAATCCCGACGTAGAGCCCAACGCACGTCCCGACGTAGAGCTGAAAGTAAGCTAAATCCCGACGTAGAGGCCAACGCACGTCCCGACGTACAGGCCAACGCACGTCCCGACGTAGAGCTGAAAGTAAGCTAAATCCCGAAGTAGAGGCCAAGGCACGTCCCGACGTAGAGGCCAGCGCACGTCCCGACGTAGAGGCGAGCGCACGTCCCGACGTAGAGGCGAGCGCACGTCCCGACGTAGAGCTTAATGTAAGCTAAATCCCGACGTAGAGCCCAACGCACGTCCCGACGTAGAGCCCAACGCACGTCCCGACGTAGAGCTGAAAGTAAGCTAAATCCCGACGTAGCGCCCAACGCACGTCCCGACGTAGAGCCAAACGCACGTCCCGACGAAGAGCTGAAAGTAAGCTAAATCCCGACGTAGAGGCCAACGCACGTCCCAACGTAGAGCTGAAAGTAAGCTAAATCCCGACGTAGAGCCCAACGCACGTCCCGACGTAGAGCCCAACGCATGTCCCGACGTAGAGCTGAAAGTTAGCTAAATCCTGACGTAGAGCCCAACGCACGTCCCGACGTAGAGCCCAACGCACGTCCCGACGTAGAGGCCAACGCACGTCCCGACGTAGAGCTGAAAGTTAGCTAGCTACAGACGTAGAGCCCAACGCACGTCCCGACGTAGAGCCCAACGCACGTCCCGACGTAGAGCCCAACGCACGTCCCGACGTAGCGCCCAACGCACGTCCCGACGTAGAGCTGAAAGTTAGCTAACTACAGACATAGAGTCCAACGCACGTCCCGACGTAGAGCAGAAAGTTAGCTAACTACAGACATAGAGCCCAACGCACGTCCCGACGTAGAGCCCAACGCACGTCCCGACGTAGAGCCCAACGCACGTCCCGACGTAGAGCTGAAAGTAAGCTAAATCCCGACGTAGAGCCCAACGCACGTCCCGATGTAGAGCTGAAAGTAAGCTAAATCCCGACGTAGAGGCCAACGCACGTCCCGACGTAGAGGCCAACGCACGTCCCGACTTAGAGGCCAACGCACGTCCCGACGTAGAGGACAACGCACGTCCCGACGTAGAGGCCAACGCACGTCCCGACGTAGAGCTGAAAGTAAGCTAAATCCCGACGCAAAGGCCAACGCACGTCCCGACGTAGAGCCCAACGCACGTCCCGACGTAGCGCCCAACGCACGTCCCGACGTAGAGCTGAAAGTTACCTAACTACAGACGTAGAGCCCAAAGCACGTCCCGACGTAGAGCCCAACGCACGTCCCGACGTAGAGCCCAACGCACGTCCCGACGTAGAGCTGAAAGTAAGCTAAATCCCGACGTAGAGGCCAACGCACGTCCCAACGTAGAGCTGAAAGTAAGCTAAATCCCGACGTAGAGCCCAACGCACGTCCCGACGTAGAGCCCAACGCATGTCCCGACGTAGCGCCCAACGCACGTCCCGACGTAGAGCTGAAAGTTAGCTAACTACAGACGTAGAGCCCAACGCACGTCCCGACGTAGAGCCCAACGCACGTCCCGACGCAGCGCCCAACGCACGTCCCGACGTAGAGCTGAAAGTTAGCTAACTACAGACATAGAGCCCAACGCACGTCCCGACGTAGAGCAGAAAGTTAGCTAACTACAGACATAGAGCCCAACGCACGTCCCGACGTAGAGCCCAACGCACGTCCCGACGTAGAGCCCAACGCACGTCCCGACGTAGAGCCCAACGCACGTCCCGACGTAGAGCTGAAAGCAAGCTAAATCCCGACGTAGAGCCCAACACACGTCCCGACGTAGAGCTGAAAGTAAGCTAAATCCCGACGTAGAGGCCAACGCACGTCCCGACGTAGAGGCCAACGCACGTCCCGACGTAGAGCTCAAAGTAAGCTAAATCCCGACGTAGAGGCCAACGCACGTCCCGACGTAAAGCCCAACGCACGTCCCGACGTAGAGCCCACCGCACGTCCCGACGTAGAGCCCAATGCACGTCCCGACGTAGAGCTGAAAGTAAGCTAAATCCCGACGCAGAGGCCAACGCACGTCCCGACGTAGAGGCCAACGCACGTCCCGACCTAGAGGACAACGCACGTCCCGACGTAGAGGCCAACGCACGTCCCGACGTAGAGCTGAAAGTAAGCTAAATCCCGACGTAGAGCCCAACGCACGTCCCGACGTAGAGCTGAAAGTAAGCTAAATCCCGACGTAGAGGCCAACGCACGTCCCGACGTACAGGCCAACGCACGTCCCGACGTAGAGCTGAAAGTAAGCTAAATCCCGAAGTAGAGGCCAAGGCACGTCCCGACGTAGAGGCCAGCGCACGTCCCGACGTAGAGGCGAGCGCACGTCCCGACGTAGAGGCGAGCGCACGTCCCGACGTAGAGCTGAAAGTAAGCTAAATCCCGACGTAGCGCCCAACGCACGTCCCGACGTAGAGCCAAACGCACGTCCCGACGAAGAGCTGAAAGTAAGCTAAATCCCGACGTAGAGGCCAACGCACGTCCCAACGTAGAGCTGAAAGTAAGCTAAATCCCGACGTAGAGCCCAACGCACGTCCCGACGTAGAGCCCAACGCATGTCCCGACGTAGAGCTGAAAGTTAGCTAAATCCTGACGTAGAGCCCAACGCACGTCCCGACGTAGAGCCCAACGCACGTCCCGACGTAGAGGCCAACGCACGTCCCGACGTAGAGCTGAAAGTTAGCTAGCTACAGACGTAGAGCCCAACGCACGTCCCGACGTAGAGCCCAACGCACGTCCCGACGTAGAGCCCAACGCACGTCCCGACGTAGCGCCCAACGCACGTCCCGACGTAGAGCTGAAAGTTAGCTAACTACAGACATAGAGTCCAACGCACGTCCCGACGTAGAGCAGAAAGTTAGCTAACTACAGACATAGAGCCCAACGCACGTCCCGACGTAGAGCCCAACGCACGTCCCGACGTAGAGCCCAACGCACGTCCCGACGTAGAGCTGAAAGTAAGCTAAATCCCGACGTAGAGCCCAACGCACGTCCCGATGTAGAGCTGAAAGTAAGCTAAATCCCGACGTAGAGGCCAACGCACGTCCCGACGTAGAGGCCAACGCACGTCCCGACTTAGAGGCCAACGCACGTCCCGACGTAGAGGACAACGCACGTCCCGACGTAGAGGCCAACGCACGTCCCGACGTAGAGCTGAAAGTAAGCTAAATCCCGACGCAGAGGCCAACGCACGTCCCGACGTAGAGCCCAACGCACGTCCCGACGTAGCGCCCAACGCACGTCCCGACGTAGAGCTGAAAGTTACCTAACTACAGACGTAGAGCCCAAAGCACGTCCCGACGTAGAGCCCAACGCACGTCCCGACGTAGAGCCCAACGCACGTCCCGACGTAGAGCTGAAAGTAAGCTAAATCCCGACGTAGAGGCCAACGCACGTCCCAACGTAGAGCTGAAAGTAAGCTAAATCCCGACGTAGAGCCCAACGCACGTCCCGACGTAGAGCCCAACGCATGTCCCGACGTAGCGCCCAACGCACGTCCCGACGTAGAGCTGAAAGTTAGCTAACTACAGACGTAGAGCCCAACGCACGTCCCGACGTAGAGCCCAACGCACGTCCCGACGCAGCGCCCAACGCACGTCCCGACGTAGAGCTGAAAGTTAGCTAACTACAGACATAGAGCCCAACGCACGTCCCGACGTAGAGCAGAAAGTTAGCTAACTACAGACATAGAGCCCAACGCACGTCCCGACGTAGAGCCCAACGCACGTCCCGACGTAGAGCCCAACGCACGTCCCGACGTAGAGCTGAAAGTAAGCTAAATCCCGACGTAGAGCCCAACGCACGTCCCGACGTAGAGCTGAAAGTAAGCTAAATCCCGACGTAGAGGCAAACGCACGTCCCGACATAGAGGCCAACGCACGTCCCGACTTAGAGGCCAACGCACGTCCCGACGTAGAGGACAACGCACGTCCCGACGTAGAGGCCAACGCACGTCCCGACGTAGAGCTGAAAGTAAGTTAAATCCCGACGTAGAGCCCAACGCACGTCCCGACGTAGAGCCCAACGCACGTCCCGACGTAGCGCCCAACGCACGTCCCGACGTAGAGCTGAAAGTTACCTAACTACAGACGTAGAGCCCAAAGCACGTCCCGACGTAGAGCCCAACGCACGTCCCGACGTAGAGCCCAACGCACGTCCCGACGTAGAGCCAAACGCACGTCCCGACGTAGAGCTGAAAGTAAGCTAAATCCCGACGTAGAGGCCAACGCACGTCCCAACGTAGAGCTGGAAGTAAGCTAAATCCCGACGTAGAGCCCAACGCAAGTCCCGACGTAGAGCCCAACGCATGTCCCGACGTAGAGCTGAAAGTTAGCTAAATCCTGACGTAGAGCCCAACGCACGTCCCGACGTAGAGCCCAACGCACGTCCCGACGTAGAGCTGAAAGTTAGCTAACTACAGACGTAGAGCCCAACGCACGTCCCGACGTAGAGCCCAACGCACGTCCCGACGTAGAGCCCAACGCACGTCCCGACGTAGAGCTGAAAGTAAGCTAAATCCCGACGTAGAGCCCAACGCACGTCCCGACGTAGAGCTGAAAGTAAGCTAAATCCCGACGTAGAGGCCAACGCACGTCCCGACGTAGAGGCCAGCGCACGTCCCGACGTAGAGGCCAGCGCACGTCCCGACGTAGAGGCCAGCACACGTCCCGACGTAGAGCCCAGCGCACGTCCCGACGTAGAGCCCAAGGCACGTCCCGACGTAGAGCTTAATGTAAGCTAAATCCCGACGTAGAGCCCAACGCACGTACCGACGTAGAGCCCAACGCACGTCCCGACGTAGAGCCCAACGCACGTCCCGACGTAGAGCTGAAAGTAAGCTAAATCCCGACGTAGAGCCCAACGCACGTCCCGACGTAGCGCCCAACGCACGTCCCGACGTAGAGCTAAAAGTTAGCTAACTACAGACGTAGAGCCCAACGCACGTCCCGACGTAGAGCTGAAAGTTAGCTAACTACAGACGAAGAGCTCAACGCGCGTCCCGACGTAGAGCTGAAAGTTAGCTAACTACAGACGTAGAGCCCAACGCGCGTCCCGACGTAGAGCCCAACGCGTGTCCCGACGTAGAGCTCAACGCACGTCCCGACGTAGAGCCCAACGCACGTCCCGACGTAGAGCTGAAAGTAAGCTAAATCCCGACGTAGAGGCCAACGCACGTCTGACGTAGAGGCCAACGCACGTCCCGAAGTAGAGGCCAACGCACGTCCCGACGTAGAGCTGAAATTAAGCTAAATCCCGAAGTAGAGCCCAACGCACGTCCCGACGTAGAGCCCAACGCACGTCCCGACGTAGAGCCCAACGCACGTCCCGACGTAGAGGCCAACGGACGTCCCGACGTAGAGCCCAACAGACGTCCCGACGTAGAGGCCAACGCACGTCCCGACGTAGAGGCCAACGCACGTCCCGACGTAGAGCTGAAAGTAAGCTAAATCCCGACGTACAGGCCAACGCACGTCCCGACGTAGAGGCCAACGCACGTCCCGACGTAGAGCTGAAAGTAAGCTAAATCCCGACGTAGAGGCCAACGCACGTCCCGACGTAGAGGCCAACGCACGTCCCGACGTAGAGGCCAACGCACGTCCCGACGTAGAGGCCAGCACACGTCCCGAGGTAGAGGCCAGCGCACGTCCCGACGTAGAGCTTAATGTAAGCTATATCCCGACGTAGAGCCCAACGGACATCCCGACGTAGAGCCCAACGCATGTCCCGACGTAGAGCCCAACGCACGTCCCGACGTAGAGCTGAAAGTAAGGTAAATCCCGACGTAGAGCCCAACGCACATCCCGACGTAGCGCCCAACGCACGTCCCGACGTAGAGCTGAAAGTTAGCTAACTACAGACGTAGAGCCCAACGCACGTCCCGACGTAGAGCTGAAAGTAGCTAACTACAGACGAAGAGCCCAACGCGCGTCCCGACGTAGAGCTGAAAGTTAGCTAACTACAGACGTAGAGCCCAACGTGCGTCCCGACATAGAGCCCAACGCGTGTCCCGACATAGAGCTCAACGCACGTCCCGACGTAGAGCCCAACGCACGTCCCGACGTAGAGCTGAAATTAAGCTAAATCCCGACGTAGAGCCCAACGCACGTCCCGACGTAGAGCCCAACGCACGTCCCGACGTAGCGCCCAACGCACGTCCTGACGTAGAGCTGAAAGTTAGCTAACTACAGACGTAGAGCCCAACGCACGTCCCGACGTAGAGCAGAAAGTTAGCTAACTACAGACGTAGAGCCCAACGCACGTCCCGACGTAGAGCCCAACGCACGTCCCGACGTAGAGCCCAACGCACGTCCCGACGTAGCGCCCAACGCACGTCCCGACGTAGAGCTGAAAGTAAGTTAAATCCCGACGTAGAGGCCAACGCACGTCCCGACGTAGAGGTCAACGCCCGTCCCGACTTAGAGGCCAACGCACGTCCCGACGTAGAGCCCAACGCACGTCCCGACGTAGAGCTGAAAATAAGCTAAATCCCGACGTAGAGCCCAACGCACGTCCCGACGTAGAGCCCAACGCACGTCCCGACGTAGAGGTCAACGCACGTCCCGACGTAGAGCTGAAAGTTAGCTAACTACAGACGTAGAGCCCAACGCACGTCCCGACGTAGAGCCCAACGCACGTCCCAACGTAGAGCTGAAAGCAAGCTAAATCCCGACGTAGAGCCCAACACACGTCCCGACGTAGAGCTGAAAGTAAGCTAAATCCCGACGTAGAGGCCAACGCACGTCCCGACGTAGAGGCCAACGCACGTCCCGACGTAGAGCTGAAAGTAAGCTAAATCCCGACGTAGAGGCCAACGCACGTCCCGACGTAGAGGCCAACGCACGTCCCGACGTAGAGCTGAAAGTAAGCTAAATCCCGACGTAGAGGCCAACGCACGTCCCGACGTAGAGGCCAACGCACGTCCCGATGTAGAGCTGAAAGTAAGCTAAATCCCGACGTAGAGCCCAACGCACGTCCCGACGTAAAGCCCAACGCACGTCCCGACGTAGAGCCCACCGCACGTCCCGACGTAGAGCCCAATGCACGTCCCGACGTAGAGCTGAAAGTAAGCTAAATCCCGACGTAGCGCCCAACGCACGTCCGGACGTAGCGCCCAACGCACGTCCCGACGTAGCGCCCAACGCACGTCCCGACGTAGAGCTGAAAGTAAGCTAAATCCCGACGCAGAGGCCAACGCACGTCCCGACGTAGAGGCCAACGCACGTCCCGACCTAGAGGACAACGCACGTCCCGACGTAGAGGCCAACGCACGTCCCGACGTAGAGCTGAAAGTAAGCTAAATCCCGACGTAGAGCCCAACGCACGTCCCGACGTAGAGCTGAAAGTAAGCTAAATCCCGACGTAGAGGCCAACGCACGTCCCGACGTACAGGCCAACGCACGTCCCGACGTAGAGCTGAAAGTAAGCTAAATCCCGAAGTAGAGGCCAAGGCACGTCCCGACGTAGAGGCCAGCGCACGTCCCGACGTAGAGGCGAGCGCACGTCCCGACGTAGAGGCGAGCGCACGTCCCGACGTAGAGCTTAATGTAAGCTAAATCCCGACGTAGAGCCCAACGCACGTCCCGACGTAGAGCCCAACGCACGTCCCGACGTAGAGCTGAAAGTAAGCTAAATCCCGACGTAGCGCCCAACGCACGTCCCGACGTAGCGCCCAACGCACGTACCGACGTAGAGCTGAAAGTTAGCTAACTACAGCCGTAGAGCCCAACGCACGTCCCGACGTAGAGCTGAAAGTTAGCTAACTACAGACGAATTGCCCAACGCGCGTCCAGACGTAGAGCTGAAAGTTAGCTAACTACAGACGTAGAGCCCAACACGCGTCCCGACGTAGAGCCCAACGCGCATCCCGACGTAGAGCCCAACGCACGTCCCGACGTAGAGCCCAACGCACGTCCCGACGTAGAGCTGAAAGTAAGCTAAATCCCGACGTAGAGGCCAACGCACGTCCCGACGTAGAGCGCAATGCACGTTCCGACGTAGAGCTGAAAGTAAGCTAAATCGCGACGTAGAGCCCAACACACGTCCCGACGTAGAGGCCAACGCACGTCCCGACTTAGAGGCCAACGCACGTCCCGACGTAGAGGACAACGCACGTCCCGACGTAGAGCTGAAAGTTAGCTAACTACAGACGTAGAGCCCAACGCACGTCCCGACGTAGAGCCCAACGCACGTCCCGACGTAGAGCTGAAAGTAAGCTAAATCCCGACGTAGAGCCCAACGCACGTCCCGACGTAGAGCCCAACGCACGTCCCGACGTAGAGCCCAACGCACGTCCCGACGTAGAGCTGAAAGTTAGCTAACTACAGACGAAGAGCCCAACGCGCGTCCCGACGTAGAGCAGAAAGTTAGCTAACTACAGACGTAGAGCCCAACGCACGTCCCGACGTAGAGCCCAACGCACGTCACGACGTAGAGGCCAACGCACGTCCCGAAGTAGAGGCCAACGCACGTCCCGACGTAGAGCTGAAAGTAAGCTAAATCCCGACGTAGAGCCCAACGCACGTCCCGACGTAGAGCTGAAAGTAAGCTAAATCCCGACGCAGAGGCCAACGCACGTCCCGACGTAGCGCCCAACGCACTTACCGACGTAGAGCTGAAAGTTAGCTAACTACAGCCGTAGAGCCCAACGCACGTCCCGACGTAGAGCTGAAAGTTAGCTAACTACAGACGAATTGCCCAACGCGCGTCCAGACGTAGAGCTGAAAGTTAGATAACTACAGACGTAGAGCCCAACACGCGTCCCGACGTAGAGCCCAACGCGCGTCCCGACGTAGAGCCCAACGCACGTCCCGACGTAGAGCTGAAAGTTAGCTAACTACAGACGTAGAGCCCAACGCACGTCCCGACGTAGAGCTGAAAGTAAGCTAAATCCCGACGTAGAGGCCAACGCACGTCCCGACGTAGAGCGCAATGCACGTCCCGACGTAGAGCTGAAAGTAAGGTAAATCCCGACGTAGAGCCCAACACACGTCCCGACGTAGAGGCCAACGCATGTCCCGACTTAGAGGCCAACGCACGTCCCGACGTAGAGGACAACGCACGTCCCGACGTAGAGCTGAAAGTAAGCTAAATCCCGACGTAGAGCCCAACGCACGTCCCGACGTAGAGCCCAACGCACGTCCCGACGTAGAGCCCAACGCACGTCCCGACGTAGAGCTGAAAGTTAGCTAACTACAGACGAAGAGCCCAACGCGCGTCCCGACGTAGAGCAGAAAGTTAGCTAACTACAGACGTAGAGCCCAACGCACGTCCCGACGTAGAGCCCAACGCACGTCCCGACGTAGAGGCCAACGCACGTCCCGAAGTAGAGGCCAACGCACGTCCCGACGTAGAGCTGAAAGTAAGCTAAATCCCGACGTAGAGCCTAACGCACGTCCCGACGTAGAGCCCAACGCACGTCCCGACGTAGAGCCCAACGCACGTCCCGACGTAGCGCCCAACGCACGTCCCAACGTAGAGCTGAAAGTTAGCTAACTACAGACGTAGAGCCCAACGCACTTCCCGACGTAGAGCAGAAAGTTAGCTAACTACAGACGTAGAGCCCAACGCACGTCCCGACGTAGAGCCCAACGCACGTCCAGACGTAGAGCCCAACGCACGTCCCGACGTAGCGCCCAACGCACGTCCCAACGTAGAGCTGAAAGTAAGTTAAATCCCGACGTAGAGGCCAACGCACGTCCCGACGTAGAGGCCAACGCACGTCCCGACTTAGAGGCCAACGCACGTCCCGACGTAGAGGACAACGCACGTCCCGACGTAGAGGCCAACGCACGTCCCGACGTAGAGCTGAAAGTAAGCTAAATCCCGACGTAGAGCCCAACGCACGTCCCGACGTAGAGCCCAACGCACGTCCCGACGTAGAGCCCAACGCACGTCCCGACGTAGAGCTGAAAGTAAGCTAAATCCCGACGTAGCGCCCAACGCACGTCCCGACGTAGAGCCCAACGCACGTCCTGACGTAGAGCTGAAAGTAAGCTAAATCCCGACGTAGAGGCAAACGCACGTCCCGACGTAGAGGCCAACGCACGTCCCGACGTAGAGCTGAAAGTAAGCTAAATCCCGACGTAGAGCCCAACGCACGTCCCGACGTAGAGGCCAACGCACGTCCCGACGTAGAGCTGAAAGTAAGCTAAATCCCGACGTAGAGCCCAAAGCACGTCCCGACGTAGAGCCCAACGCATGTCCCGACGTAGAGCTGAAAGTAAGCTAAATCACGACGTAGCGCCCAATGCACGTCCCGACGTAGCGCCCAACGCACGTCCCGACATAGCGCCCAACGCACGTCCCGACGTAGAGCTGAAAGTAAGCTAAATCCCGACGTAGAGGCCAACGCACGTCCCGACGTAGAGGCCAACGCACGTCCTGACCTAGAGGCCAACGCACGTCCCGACGTAGAGGCCAATGCACATCCCGACGTAGAGCTGAAAGTAAGCTAAATCCCGACGTAGAGCCCAACGCACGTCCTGACGTAGAGCCCAACGCACGTCCCGACGTAGAGCCCAACGCACGTCCCGACGTAGCGCCGAACGCACGTCCCGACGTAGAGCTCAAAGTTAGCTAAGTACAGACGTAGAGCCCAACGCACGTCCCGACGTAGAGCCCAGCGCACGTCCCGACGTAGAGCCCAACGCACGTCCCGACGTAGCGCCCAACGCACGTCCCGACGTAGAGCTGAAAGTAAGTTAAATCCCGACGTAGAGGCCAACGCACGTCCCGACGTAGAGGCCAACGCACGTCCCGACTTAAAGGCCAACGCACGTCCCGACGTAGAGGCCAACGCACGTCCCGACGTAGAGCTGAAAGTAAGCTAAATCCCGACGTAGAGCCCAACGCATGTCCCGACGTAGAGGCCAACGCACGTCCCGACGTAGAGGCCAGCACACGTCCCGAGGTAGAGGCCAGCGCACGTCCCGACGTAGAGCTTAATGTAAGCTATATCCCGACGTAGAGCCCAACGGACGTCCCGACGTAGAGCCCAACGCACGTCCCGACGTAGAGCCCAACGCACGTCCCGACGTAGCGCCCAACGCACGTCCCGACGTAGAGCTGAAACTTAGCTAACTACAGACGTAGAGCCCAACGCACGTCCCGACGTAGAGCTGAAAGTTAGCTAACTACAGACGTAGAGCCCAACGCGCGTCCCGACGTAGAGCCCAACGCGTGTCCCGACATAGAGCTCAACGCACGTCCCGACGTAGAGCCCAACGCACGTCCCGACGTAGAGCTGAAATTAAGCTAAATCCCGACGTAGAGCCCAACGCACGTCCCGACGTAGAGCCCAACGCACGTCCCGACGTAGAGCCCAACGCACGTCCCGACGTAGAGCTGAAAGTTAGCTAACTACAGACGTAGAGCCCAACGCACGTCCCGACGTAGAGCGGAAAGTTAGCTAACTACAGACGTAGAGCCCAACGCACGTCCCGAAGTAGAGCCCAACGCACGTCCCGACGTAGAGCCCAACGCACGACACGACGTAGCGCCCAACGCACGTCCCGACGTAGAGCTGAAAGTAAGTTAAATCCCGACGTAGAGGCCAACGCACGTCCCGACGTAGAGGCCAACGCCCGTCCCGACTTAGAGGCCAACGCACTTCCCGACATAGAGCCCAACGCACGTCCCGACGTAGAGCTGAAAGTAAGCTAAATCCCGACGTAGAGCCCAACGCACGTCCCGACGTAGAGCCCAACGCACGTCCCGACGTAGAGGCCAACGCACGTCCCGACGTAGAGCTGAAAGTTAGCTAACTACAGACGTAGAGCCCAACGCACGTCCCGACGTAGAGCCCAACGCACGTCCCGACGTAGAGCTGAAAGCAAGCTAAATCCCGACGTAGAGCCCAACACACGTCCCGACGTAGAGGCCAACGCACGTCCCGACGTAGAGCTGAAAGTAAGCTAAATCCCGACGAAGAGGCCAACGCACGTCCCGACGTAGAGGCCAACGCACGTCCCGACGTAGAGCTGAAAGTAAGCTAAATCCCGACGTAGAGCCCAACGCACGTCCCGACGTAAAGCCCAACGCACGTCCCGACGTAGAGCCCACCGCACGTCCCGACGTAGAGCCCAACGCACGTCCCGACGTAGAGCCCAACGCACGTCCCGACGTAGCGCCCAACGCACGTCCCGACGTAGAGCTGAAAGTTAGATAACTACAGACGTAGAGCCCAACGCACGTCCCGACGTAGAGCTGAAAGTTAGCTAACTACAGACGTAGAGCCCAACGCGCGTCCCGACATAGAGCCCAACGCGTGTCCCGACATAGAGCTCAACGCACGTCCCGACGTAGAGCCCAACGCACGTCCCGACGTAGAGCTGAAATTAAGCTAAATCCCGACGTAGAGCCCAACGCACATCCCGACGTAGAGCCCAACGCACGTCCCGACGTAGAGCCCAACGCACGTCCCGACGTAGCGCCCAACGCACGTCCCGACGTAGAGCTGAAAGATAGCTAACTACAGACGTAGAGCCCAACGCACGTCCCGACGTAGAGCAGAAAGTTAGCTAACTACAGACGTAGAGCCCAACGCACGTCCCGACGTAGAGCCCAACGCACGTCCCGACGTAGAGCCCAACGCACGTCCCGACGTAGCGCCCATCGCACGTCCCGACGTAGAGCTGAAAGTAAGTTAAATCCCGACGTAGAGGCCAACGCACGTCCCGACGTAGAGGCCAACGCCCGTCCCGACTTAGAGGCCAACGCACTTCCCGATGTAGAGCCCAACGCACGTCCCGACGTAGAGCTGAAAGTAAGCTAAATCCCGACGTAGAGCCCAACGCACGTCCCGACGTAGAGCCCAACGCACGTCCCGACGTAGAGCCCAACGCACGTCCCGACGTAGAGCTGAAAGTTAGCTAACTACAGACGTAGAGCCCAACGCACGTCCCGACGTAGAGCCCAACGCACGTCCCGACGTAGAGCTGAAAGCAAGCTAAATCCCGACGTAGAGCCCAACACACGTCCCGACGTAGAGCTGAAAGTAAGCTAAATCCCGACGTAGAGGCCAACGCACGTCCCGACGTAGAGGCCAACGCACGTCCCGACGTAGAGCTGAAAGTAAGCTAAATCCCGACGAAGAGGCCAACGCACGTCCCGACGTAGAGGCCAACGCACGTCCCGACGTAGAGCTGAAAGTAAGCTAAATCCCGACGTAGAGCCCAACGCACGTCCCGACGTAAAGCCCAACGCACGTCCCGACGTAGAGCCCACCGCACGTCCCGACGTAGAGCCCAATGCACGTCCCGACGTAGAGCTGAAAGTAAGCTAAATCCCGACGTAGCGCCCAACGCACGTCCCGACGTAGCGCCCAACGCACGTCCGGACGTAGCGCCCAACGCACGTCCCGACGTATCGCCCAACGCACGTCCGGACGTAGAGCTGAAAGTAAGCTAAATCCCGACGCAGAGGCCAACGCACGTCCCGACGTAGAGGCCAACGCACGTCCCGACCTAGAGGACAACGCACGTCCCGACGTAAAGGCCAACGCACGTCCCGACGTAGAGCTGAAAGTAAGCTAAATCCCGACGTAGAGCCCAACGCACGTCCCGACGTAGAGCCCAACGCACGTCCCGACGTAGAGCCCTACGCACGTCCCGACGTAGAGCCCAACGCACGTCCCGACGTAGAGCTGAAAGTAAGCTAAATCCCGACGTAGAGGCCAACGCACGTCCCGACGTAGAGCTGAAAGTAAGCTAAATCCCGACGTAGAGCCCAACGCACGTCCCGACGTAGAGCCCAACGCACGTCCCGAATAGAGCTGAAAGTAAGCTAAATCCCGACGTAGAGCCCAACGCACGTCCCGACGTAGAGCCCAACACACGTCCCGACGTAGAGCCCAACGCACGTCCCGACGTAGAGCTGAAAGTAAGCTAAATCCCGACGTAGAGCCCAACGCACGTCCCGACGTAGAGCTGAAAGTAAGCTAAATCCCGACGTAGCGCCCAAAGCACGTCCCGACGTAGAGCTGAAAGTAAGCTAAATCCCGACGTAGCGCCCAACGCACGTCCCGACGTAGAGCCCAACACACGTCCCGACGTAGAGCCCAACGCACGTCCCGACGTAGAGCTGAAAGTTAGATAAATCCCCACGTAGAGCCCAACGCACGTCCCGACGTAGAGCCCAACGCACGTCCCGACGTAGAGCTGAAAGTTAGCTAAATCCCGACGTAGAGGCCAACGCACGTCCCGACGTAGAGCCCAACGCACGTCCCGACGTAGAGCCCAATGCACGTCCCGACGTAGAGCTGAAAGTAAGCTAAATCCCGACGTAGAGGCCAACGCACGTCCCGACGTACAGGCCAACGCACGTCCCGACGTAGAGCTGAAAGTAAGCTAAATCCCGACGTAGAGGCCAACGCACGTCCCGACGTAGAGGCCAGCGCACGTCCCGACGTAGAGGCGAGCGCACGTCCCGACGTAGAGCCCAACGCACGTCCCGACGTAGAGCTTAATGTAAGCTAAATCCCGACGTAGAGCCCAACGCACGTCCCGACGTAGAGCCCAACGCACGTCCCGACGTAGAGCTGAAAGTAAGCTAAATCCCGACGTAGCGCCCAACGCACGTCCCGACGTAGCGCCCAACGCACGTACCGACATAGAGCTGAAAGTTAGCTAACTACAGCCGTAGAGCCCAACGCACGTCCCGACGTAGAGCTGAAAGTTAGCTAACTACAGACGTAGAGCCCAACACACGTCCCGACGTAGAGCCCAACGCGCGTCCCAACGTAGAGCCCAACGCACGTCCCGACGTAGAGCCCAACGCACGTCCCGACGTAGAGCTGAAAGTAAGCTAAATCCCGACGTAGAGGCCAACGCACGTCCCGACGTAGAGCGCAATGCACGTCCCGACGTAGAGCTGAAAGTAAGCTAAATCCCGACGTAGAGCCCAACACACGTCCCGACGTAGAGGCCAACGCACGTCCCGACTTAGAGGCCAACGCACGTCCCGACGTAGAGGACAACGCACGTCCCGACGTAGAGCTGAAAGTTAGCTAACTACAGACGTAGAGCCCAACGCACGTCCCGACGTAGAGCCCAACGCACGTCCCGACGTAGAGCTTAATGGAAGCTAAATCCCGACGTAGAGCCCAACGCACGTCCCGACGTAGAGCCCAACGCACGTCCCGACGTAGAGCCCAACGCACGTCCCGACGTAGAGCTGAAAGTTAGCTAACTACAGACGAAGAGCCCAACGCGCGTCCCGACGTAGAGCAGAAAGTTAGCTAACTACAGACGTAGAGCCCAACGCACGTCCCGATGTAGAGCCCAACGCACGTCCCGACGTAGAGGCCAACGCAAGTCCCGAAGTAGAGACCAACGCACGTCCTGACGTAGAGCTGAAAGTAAGCTAAATCCCGACGTAGAGCCCAACGCACGTCCCGACGTAGAGCCCAACGCACGTCCCGACGTAGAGCCCAACGCACGTCCCGACGTAGCGCCCAACGCACGTCCCGACGTAGAGCTGAAAGTTAGCTAACTACAGACGTAGAGCCCAACGCACATCCCGACGTAGAGCAGAAAGTTAGCTAACTACAGACGTAGAGCCCAACGCACGTCCCGACGTAGAGCCCAACGCACGTCCAGACGTAGAGCCCAACGCACGTCCCGACGTAGAGGTCAACGCACGTCCCAACGTAGAGCTGAAAGTAAGTTAAATCCCGACGTAGAGGCCAACGCACGTCCCGACGTAGAGGCCAACGCACGTCCCGACTTAGAGGCCAACGCACATCCCGACGTAGAGGACAACGCACGTCCCGACGTAGAGGCCAACGCACGTCCCGACGTAGAGCTGAAAGTAAGCTAAATCCGGACGTAGAGCCCAACGCACGTCCCGACGTAGAGCCCAACGCACGTCCCGACGTAGAGCTGAAAGTAAGCTAAATCCCGACGTAGAGGCAAACGCACGTCCCGACGTAGAGGCCAACGCACGTCCCGACGTAGAGCTGAAAGTAAGCTAAATCCCGACGTAGAGCCCAACGCACGTCCCGACGTAGAGGCCAACGCACGTCCCGACGTAGAGCTGAAAGTAAGCTAAATCCCGACGTAGAGCCCACCGCACGTCCCGACGTAGAGCCCAACGCACGTCCCGACGTAGAGCTGAAAGTAAGCTAAATCCCGACGTAGCGCCCAACGCACGTCCCGACGTAGCGCCCAACGCACGTACCGACATAGAGCTGAAAGTTAGCTAACTACAGCCGTAGAGCCCAACGCACGTCCCGACGTAGAGCTGAAAGTTAGCTAACTACAGACGAATTGCCCAACGCGCGTCCAGACGTAGAGCTGAAAGTTAGCTAACTACAGACGTAGAGCCCAACACACGTCCCGACGTAGAGCCCAACGCGCGTCCCAACGTAGAGCCCAACGCACGTCCCGACGTAGAGCCCAACGCACGTCCCGACGTAGAGCTGAAAGTAAGCTAAATCCCGACGTAGAGGCCAACGCACGTCCCGACGTAGAGCGCAATGCACGTCCCGACGTAGAGCTGAAAGTAAGCTAAATCCCGACGTAGAGCCCAACACACGTCCCGACGTAGAGGCCAACGCACGTCCCGACTTAGAGGCCAACGCACGTCCCGACGTAGAGGCCAACGCACGTCCCGACGTAGAGCTGAAAGTTAGCTAACTACAGACGTAGAGCCCAACGCACGTCCCGACGTAGAGCCCAACGCACGTCCCGACGTAGAGCTGAAAGTAAGCTAAATCCCGACGTAGAGGCAAACGCACGTCCCGACGTAGAGCCCAACGCACGTCCCGACGTAGAGCTGAAAGTAAGCTAAATCCCGACGTAGAGCCCAACGCACGTCCCGACGTAGAGGCCAACGCACGTCCCGACGTAGAGCTGAAAGTAAGCTAAATCCCGACGTAGAGCCCACCGCACGTCCCGACGTAGAGCCCAACGCACGTCCCGACGTAGAGCTGAAAGTAAGCTAAATCCCGACGTAGCGCCCAATGCACGTCCTGACGTAGCGCCCAACGCACGTCCCGACATAGCGCCCAACGCACGTCCCGACGTAGAGCTGAAAGTAAGCTAAATCCCGTCGTAGAGGCCAACGCACGTCCCGACGTAGAGCCCAACGCACGTCCCGACGTAGCGCCCAACGCACGTCCCGACGTAGAGCTGAAAGTAAGTTAAATCCCGACGTAGAGGCCAATGCACGTCCCGACGTAGAGGCCAACGCACGTCCCGACTTAGAGGCCAACGCACGTCCCGACGTAGAGGCCAACGCACGTCCCAACGTAGAGCTGAAAGTTACCTAACTACAGACGTAGAGCCCAACGCACGTCCCGACGTAGAGCCCAACGCACGTCCCGACGTAGAGCTGAAAGTAAGCTAAATCCCGACGTAGAGCCCAGCACACGTCCACACGTAGAGCTGAAAGTAAGCTAAATCCCGACGTAGAGGCCAACGCACGTCCCGACGTAGAGGCCAACGCACGTCCCGACGTAGAGCTGAAAGTAAGCTAAATCCCGACGTAGAGGCCAACGCACGTCCCGACGTAGAGTCCAACGCACGTCCCGACGTAGAGCTGAAAGTAAGCTAAATCCCGACGTAGAGCCCAACGCACGTCCCGACGTAGAGCCCACCGCACGTCCCGACGTAGAGCCCACCGCACGTCCCGACGTAGAGCCCACCGCACGTCCCGACGTAGAGCTGAAAGTAAGCTAAATCCCGACGTAGCGCCCAACGCACGTCCCTACGTAGCGCCCAACGCACATCCCGACGTAGAGCTGAAAGTAAGCTAAATCCCGACGCAGAGGCCAACGCACGTCCCGACGTAGAGGCCAACGCACGTCCCGAACTAGAGGCAAACGCACGTCCCGACCTAGAGGCCAACGCACGTCCCGACGTAGAGCTGAAAGTAAGCTAAATCCCGACGTAGAGCCCAACGCACGTCCCGACGTAGAGCCCAATGCACGTCCCGACGTAGAGCCCAACGCACGTCCCGACGTAGCGCCGAACGCACGTCCCGACGTAGAGCTGAAAGTTAGCTAACTACAGACGTAGAGCCCAACGCACGTCCCGACGTAGAGCCCAACGGACGTCCCGACGTAGAGCTGAAAGTAAGCTAAATCCTGACGTAGAGCCCAACGCACGTCCTGACGTAGAGCCCAACGCACGTCCCAACGTAGAGCCCAACGCACGTCCCGACGTAGCGCCAAACGCACGTCCCGACGTAGAGCTGAAAGTTAGCTAACTAGAGACGTAGAGCGCAACGCACGTCGCGACGTAGAGCCCAACGCACGTCCCGACGTAGAGCCCAACGCACGTCCCGACGTAGAGCTGAAAGTAAGCTAAATCCCGACGTAGAGCCCAACACACGTCCCGACGTAGAGCCCAACGCACGTTCCGACGTAGAGCTGAAACTTAGCTAACTACAGACGTAGAGCCCAACGCACATCCCGACGTAGAGCCCAACGCACGTCCCGACGTAGAGCTGAAAGTAAGCTAAATCCCAACGTAGAGCCCAACGCACGTCCCGACGTAGAGCTGAAAGTAAGCTAAATCCCGAAGTAGAGGCCAACGCACGTCCCGACGTACAGGCCAACGCACGTCCCGGCGTAGAGCTGAAAGTAAGTTAAATCCCGACGTAGAGGCCAATGCACGTCCCGACGTAGAGGCCAACGCACGTCCCGACTTAGAGGCCAACGCACGTCCCGACGTAGAGGCCAACGCACGTCCCGACGTAGAGCTGAAAGTAAGCTAAATCCCGACGTAGAGCCCAACGCACGTCCCGACGTAGAGCCCAACGCACGTCCCAACGTAGAGCTGAAAGTTACCTAACTACAGACGTAGAGCCCAACGCACGTCCCGACGTAGAGCCCAACGCACGTCCCGACGTAGAGCCCAACGCACGTCCCGACGTAGAGCTGAAAGTAAGCTAAATCCCGACGTAGAGCCCAACACACGTCCCGACGTAGAGCCCAACGCACGTTCCGACGTAGAGCTGAAACTTAGCTAACTACAGACGTAGAGCCCAACGCACGTCCCGACGTAGAGCCCAACGCACGTCCCGACGTAGAGCTGAAAGTAAGCTAAATCCCAACGTAGAGCCCAACGCACGTCCCGACGTAGAGCTGAAAGTAAGCTAAATCCCGAAGTAGAGGCCAACGCACGTCCCGACGTACAGGCCAACGCACGTCCCGGCGTAGAGCTGAAAGTAAGTTAAATCCCGACGTAGAGGCCAATGCACGTCCCGACGTAGAGGCCAACGCACGTCCCGACTTAGAGGCCAACGCACGTCCCGACGTAGAGGCCAACGCACGTCCCGACGTAGAGCTGAAAGTAAGCTAAATCCCGACGTAGAGCCCAACGCACGTCCCGACGTAGAGCCCAACGCACGTCCCAACGTAGAGCTGAAAGTTACCTAACTACAGACGTAGAGCCCAACGCACGTCCTGACGTAGAGCCCAACGCACGTCCCGACGTAGAGCTGAAAGTAAGCTAAATCCCGACGTAGAGCCCAACACACGTCCACACGTAGAGTTGAAAGTAAGCTAAATCCCGACGTAGAGGCCAACGCACGTCCCGACGTAGAGGCCAACGCACGTCCCGACGTAGAGCTGAAAGTAAGCTAAATCCCGACGTAGAGGCCAACGCACGTCCCGACGTAGAGGCCAACGCACGTCCCGACGTAGAGCTGAAAGTAAGCTAAATCCCGACGTAGAGCCCAACGCACGTCCCGACGTAGAGCCCACCGCACGTCCCGACGTAGAGCCCACCGCACGTCCCGACGTAGAGCCCACCGCACGTCCCGACGTAGAGCTGAAAGTAAGCTAAATCCCGACGTAGCGCCCAACGCACGTCCCTACGTAGCGCCCAACGCACATCCCGACGTAGAGCTGAAAGTAAGCTAAATCCCGACGCAGAGGCCAACGCACGTCCCGACGTAGAGGCCAACGCACGTCCCGACCTAGAGGCAAACGCACGTCCCGACCTAGAGGCCAACGCACGTCCCGACGTAGAGCTGAAAGTAAGCTAAATCCCGACGTAGAGCCCAACGCACGTCCCGACGTAGAGCCCAATGCACGTCCCGACGTAGAGCCCAACGCACGTCCCGACGTAGCGCCGAACGCACGTCCCGACGTAGAGCTGAAAGTTAGCTAACTACAGACGTAGAGCCCAACGCACGTCCCGACGTAGAGCCCAACGGACGTCCCGACGTAGAGCTGAAAGTAAGCTAAATCCTGACGTAGAGCCCAACGCACGTCCCGACGTAGAGCCCAACGCACGTCCCGACGTAGAGCCCAACGCACGTCCCGACGTAGCGCCAAACGCACGTCCCGACGTAGAGCTGAAAGTTAGCTAACTACAGACGTAGAGCCCAACGCACGTCCCGACGTATAGCCCAACGCACGTCCCGACGTAGAGCCCAACGCAAGTCCCGACGTAGAGCTGAAAGTAAGCTAAATCCCGACGTAGAGCCCAACACACGTCCCGACGTAGAGCCCAACGCACGTTCCGACGTAGAGCTGAAACTTAGCTAACTACAGACGTAGAGCCCAACGCACGTCCCGACGTAGAGCCCAACGCACGTCCCGAAGTAGAGCTGAAAGTAAGCTAAATCCCAACGTAGAGCCCAACGCACGTCCCGACGTAGAGCTGAAAGTAAGCTAAATCCCGAAGTAGAGGCCAACGCACGTCCCGACGTACAGGCCAACGCACGTCCCGGCGTAGAGCTGAAAGTAAGCTAAATCCCGACGTAGAGGCCAACGCACGTCCCGACGTAGAGGCCAGCGCACGTCCCGAATTAGAGGCCAACGCACGTCCCGAGTTAGAGCCCAACGCACGTCCCGACGTAGAGCTTAATGTAAGCTAAATCCCGACGTAGAGCCCAACGCACGTCCCGACGTAGAGCCCAACGCACGTCCCGACGTAGAGCCCAACGCACGTCCCGACGTAGAGCTGAAAGTAAGCTAAATCCCGACGTAGCGCCCAACGCACGTCCCGACGTAGCGCCCAACGCACGTACCGACGTAGAGCTGAAAGTTAGCTAACTACAGACGTAGAGCCCAACGCACGTCCCGACGTAGAGCTGAAAGTTAGCTAACTACAGACGAATTGCCCAACGAGCGTCCAGACGTAGAGCTGAAAGTTAGCTAACTACAGACGTAGAGCCCAACGCGCGTCCCGACGTAGAGCCCAACGCACGTCCCGACGTAGAGCCCAACGCACGTCCCGACGTAGAGCCCAACGCACGTCCCGACGTAGAGCTGAAAGTAAGCTAAATCCCGACGTAGAGGCCAACGCACGTCCCGACGTAGAGCCCAACGCACGTCCCGACGTAGAGGCCAACGCACGTCCCGACGTAGAGCTGAAAGTAAGCTGAATCCCGACGTAGAGCCCAACGCACGTCCCGACGTAGAGGCCAACGCACGTCCCGACGTAGAGGCCAACGCACGTCCCGACGTAGAGGACAACGCACGTCCCGACGTAGAGCTGAAAGTTAGCTAACTACAGACGTAGAGCCCAACGCACGTCCCGACGTAGAGCCCAACGCACGTCCCGACGTAGAGCTGAAAGTAAGCTAAATCCCGACGTAGAGCCCAACGCACGTCCCGACGTAGAGGCCAACGCACGTCCCGACGTAGAGGCCAACGCACGTCCCGTCGTAGAGCTGAAAGTAAGCTAAATCCCGACTTAGAGCCCAACGCACGTCCCGACGTAGAGCCCAGCGCACGTCCCGATGTACAGCCCACCGCACGTCCCGACGTAGAGCCCAAGGCACGTCCCGACGTAGAGCTGAAAGTAAGCTAAATCCTGACGTAGCGCCCAACGCACGTCCCGACGTAGCGCCCAACGCACGTCCCGACGTAGAGCTGAAAGTAAGCTAAATCCCGACGTAGAGGCCAACGCACGTCCCGACGTAGAGGCCAAAGCACGTCCCGACGTAGAGGCCAACGCACGTCCCGACGTAGAGCCCAACGCACGTCCCGACGTAGAGCCCAATGCACGTCCCGACGTAGAGCTGAAAGTAAGCTAAATCCCGACGTAGAGCCCAACGCACGTCCCGACGTAGAGCCCAACGCACGTCCCGACGTAGACCTGAAAGTTAGCAAAATCCCGACGTAGAGCCCAACGCACGTCCCGACGTAGAGCTGAAAGTAAGCTAAATCCCGACGTAGAGGCCAACGCACGTCCCGACGTACAGGCCAACGCACGTCCCGACGTAGAGATGAAAGTAAGCTAAATCCCGACGTAGAGCCCAACGCACGTCCCGACGTAGAGGCCAGCGCACGTCCCGACGTAGAGGCCAGCGCACGTCCCGACGTAGAGCCCAACGCACGTCCCGACGTAGAGCTTAATGTAAGCTAAATCGCGACGTAGAGCCCAACGCACGTCCTGACGTAGAGCCCAACGCACGTCCCGACGTAGAGCCCAACGCACGTCCCGACGTAGAGCCCAACGCACGTCCCGACGTAGAGCTGAAAGTAAGCTAAATCCCGACGTAGCGCCCAACGCACGTCCCGACGTAGCGCCCAACGCACGTACCGACGTAGAGCTGAAAGTTAGCTAACTACAGACGTAGAGCCCAACGGACGTCCCGACGTAGAGCTGAAAGTTAGCTAACTACAGACGAACTGCCCAACGCGCGTCCAGACGTAGAGCTGAAAGTTAGCTAACTACAGACGTAGAGCCCAACGCGCGTCCCGACGTAGAGCCCAACGCGTGTCCCGACGTAGAGCCCAACGCACGTCCCGACGTAGAACCCAACGCACGTCCCGACGTAGAGCTGAAAGTAAGCTAAATCCCGACGTAGAGGCCAACGCACGTCCCGACGTAGAGTCCAACGCACGTCCCGACGTAGAGGCCAACGCACGTCCCGACGTAAAGGACAACGCACGTCCCGACGTAGAGCTGAAAGTTAGCTAACTACAGACGTAGAGCCCAACGCACGTCCCGACGTAGAGCCCAACGCACGTCCCGACGTAGAGCTGAAAGTAAGCTAAATCCCGACGTAGAGCCCAACGCACGTCCCGACGTAGAGCCCAACGCACGTCCCGACGTAGAGGCCAACGCACGTCCCGACGTAGAGGCCAACGCACGTCCCGACGTAGAGCTGAAAGTAAGCTAAATCCCGATGTAGAGCCCAACGCACGTCCCGACGTAGAGCCCAACGCACGTCCCGACGTAGAGCCCAGCGCACGTCCCGACGTACAGCCCACCGCACGTCCCGACGTAGAGCCCAACGCACGTCCCGACGTAGAGCTGAAAGTAAGCTAAATCCCGACGTAGCGCCCAACGCACGTCCCGACGTAGCGCCCAACGCACGTCCCGACGTAGAGCTGAAAGTAAGCTAAATCCCGACGTAGAGGTCAACGCACGTCCCGACGTAGAGGCCAACGCACGTCCCGACGTAGAGGCCAACGCACGTCCCGACGTAGAGCCCAATGCACGTCCCGACGTAGAGCTGAAAGTAAGCTAAATCCCGACGTAGAGCCCAACGCACGTCCCGACGTAGAGCCCAACGCACGTCCCGACGTAGACCTGAAAGTTAGCTAAATCCCGACGTAGAGGCCAACGCACGTCCCGACGTAGAGCTGAAAGTAAGCTAAATCCCGACGTTCAGGCCAACGCACGTCCCGACGTACAGGCCATAGCACGTCCCGACGTAGAGCTGAAAGTAAGCTCAATCCCGACGTAGAGCCCAACGCACGTCCCGACGTAGAGGCCAGCGCACGTCCCGACGTAGAGGCCAGCGCACGTCCCGACGTAGAGCCCAACGCACGTCCCGACGTAGAGCTTCATGTAAGCTAAATCCCGACGTAGAGCCCAACGCACGTCCCGAAGTAGAGCCCAACGCACGTCCCGACGTAGAGCTGAAAGTAAGCTAAATCCCGACGTAGCGCCCAACGCACGTCCCGACGTAGCGCCCAACGCACGTACCGACGTAGAGCTGAAAGTTAGCTAACTACAGACGTAGAGCCCAACGCACGTCCCGACATAGAGCTGAAAGTTAGCTAACTACAGACGAATTGCCCAACGCGCGTCCAGACGTAGAGCTGAAAGGTAGCTAACTACAGACGTAGAGCCCTACGCGCGTCCCGACGTAGAGCCCAACGCGTGTCCCGACGTAGAGCCCAACGCACGTCCCGACGTAGAGCCCAACGCACGTCCCGACGTAGAGCTGAAAGTAAGCTAAATCCCGACGTAGAGGCCAACGCACGTCCCGACGTAGAGCCCAACGCACGTCCCGACGTAGAGGCCAACGCACGTCCCGACGTAAAGGACAACGCACGTCCCGACGTAGAGCTGAAAGTTAGCTAACTACAGACGTAGAGCCCAACGCACGTCCCGACGTAGAGCCCAACGCACGTCCCGACGTAGAGCTGAAAGTAAGCTAAATCCCGACGTAGAGCCCAACGCACGTCCCGACGTAGAGCCCAACGCACGTCCCGACGTAGAGCCCAATGCACGTCCCGACGTAGAGGCCAACGCACGTCCCGACGTAGAGCTGAAAGTAAGCTAAATCCCGACGTAGAGCCCAACGCACGTCCCGACGTAGAGCCCAACGCACGTCCCGACGTAGAGCCCACCGCACGTCCCGACGTAGAGCCCAACGCACGTCCCGACGTAGAGCTGAAAGTAAGCTAAATCCCGACGTAGCGCCCAACGCACGTCCCGACGTAGAGCTGAAAGTAAGCTAAATCCAGACGTAGAGGCCAACGCACGTCCCGACGTAGAGCCCAACGCACGTCCCGACCTAGAGGCCAACGCACGTCCCGACGTAGAGCCCAACGCACGTCCCGACGTAGAGCTGAAAGTAAGCTAAATCCCGACGTAGAGCCCAACGCACGTCCCGACGTAGAGCCCAACGCACGTCCCGACGTAGCGCCAAACGCACGTCCCGACGTAGAGCTGAAAGTTAGCTAACTACAGACGTAGAGCCCAACGCACGTCCCGACGTAGAGCCCAACGCACGTCCCGACGTAGAGCCCAACGCACGTCCCGACGTAGAGCTGAAAGTAAGCTAAATCCCGACATAGAGCCCAACGCACGTCCCGACGTAGAGCCCTACGCACGTCCCGACGTAGAGCTAAAACTTAGCTAACTACAGACGTAGAGCCCAACGCACGTCCCGACGTAGAGCCCAACGCACGTTCCGACGTAGATCTGAAAGTAAGCTAAATCCCAACGTAGAGCCCAACGCACGTCCCGACGTAGAGCTGAAAGTAAGCTAAATCCTGAAGTAAAGGCCAACGCACGTCCCGACGTACAGGCCAACGCACGTCCCGACGTAGAGCTGAAAGTAAGGTAATCCCGACGTAGAGGCCAACGGACGTCCCGACGTAGAGGCCAGCGCACGTCCCTACTTAGAGGCCAGCGCACGTCCCGAGTTAGAGCCCAACGCACGTCCCGACGTAGAGCTTAATGTAAGCTAAATCCCGACGTAGAGCCCAACGCACGTCCCGACGTAGAGCCCAACGCACGTCCCGACGTAGAGCCCAACGCACGTCCCGACGTAGAGCCCAACGCACGTCCCGACGTAGAGCTGAAAGTAAGCTAAATCCCGACGTAGCGCCCAACGCACGTCCCGACGTAGCGCCCAACGCACGTACCGACGTAGAGCTGAAAGTTAGCTAACTACAGACGTAGAGCCCAACGCACGTCCCGACGTAGAGCTGAAAGTTAGCTAACTACAGACGAATTGCCCAACGCGCGTCCAGACGTAGAGCTCAAAGGTAGCTAACTACAGACGTAGAGCCCAACGCGCGTCCCGACGTAGAGCCCAACGCGTGTCCCGACGTAGAGCCCAACGCACGTCCCGACGTAGAGCTGAAAGTAAGCTAAATCCCGACGTAGAGGCCAACGCACGTCCCGACGTAGAGCCCAACGCACGTCCCGACGTAGAGGCCAACGCACGTCCCGACGTAGAGCTGAAAGTAAGCTAAATCCCGACGTAGAGCCCAACGCACGTCCCGACGTAGAGGCCAACACACGTCCCGACGTAGAGGCCAACGTACGTCCCGACGTAGAGGCCAACGCACGTCCCGACGTAGAGGCCAACGCACGTCCCGACGTAGAGCTGAAAGTAAGCTAAATCCCGACGTAGAGCCCAACGCACGTCCCGACGTAGAGCACAGCGCACGTCCCGAGGTAGAGCCCACCGCACGTCCCGACGTAGAGCCCACCGCACGTCCCGACGTAGATCCCAACGCACGTCCCGACGTAGAGCTGAAAGTAAGCTAAATCCCGACGTAGCGCCCAACGCACGTCCCGACGTAGAGCTGAAAGTAAGCTAAATCCCGACGTAGAGGCCAACGCACGTCCCGACGTAGAGGCCAAAGCACGTCCCGACGTAGAGGCCAACGCACGTCCCGACGTAGAGGCCAACGCACGTCCCGACGTAGAGGCCAATGCACGTCCCGACGTAGAGCTGAAAGTAAGCTAAATCCCGACGTAGAGCCCAACGCACGTCCCGACGTAGAGCCCAATGCACGTCCCGACGTAGAGCCCAACGCACGTCCCGACGTAGAGCTGAAAGTTAGCTAACTACAGACGTAGAGCCCAACGCACGTCCCGACGTAGAGCCCAACGCACGTCCCGACGTAGAGCTGAAAGTAAGCTAAATCCCGACGTACAGGCCAACGAACGTCCCGACGTAGAGGCCAACGCACGTCCCGACGTAGAGCCCAACGCACGTCCCGACGTAGAGGCCAACGCACGTCCCGACGTAGAGGCCAACGCACGTCCCGACGTAGAGCTGAAAGTAAGCTAAATCCCGACGTAGAGCCCAACGCACGTCCCGACGTAGAGCCCAACGCACGTCCCGACGTAGAGGCCAACGCACGTCCCGACGTAAAGGACAACGCACGTCCCGACGTAGAGCTGAAAGTTAGCTAACTACAGACGTAGAGCCCAACGCACGTCCCGACGTAGAGCCCAACGCACGTCCCGACGTAGAGCTGAAATAAGCTAAATCCCGACGTAGAGGCCAACGCACGTCCCGACGTAGAGGCCAACGCACGTCCCGACGTAGAGCCCAATGCACGTCCCGACCTAGAGGCCAACGCACGTCCCGACGCAGAGCCCAACGCACGTCCCGACGTAGAGCTGAAAGTAAGCTAAATCCCGACGTAGAGCCCAACGCACGTCCCGACGTAGAGCCCAACGCACGTCCCGACGTAGCGCCAAACGCACGTCCCGACGTAGAGCTGAAAGTTAGCTAACTACAGACGTAGAGCCCAACGCACGTCCCGACGTAGAGCCAAACGCACGTCCCGACGTAGAGCCCAACGCACGTCCCGACGTAGAGCTGAAAGTAAGCTAAATCCCGACGTAGAGCCCAACGCACGTCCCGACGTAGAGCCCTACGCACGTCCCGACGTAGAGCTAAAACTTAGCTAACTACAGACGTAGAGCCCAACGCACGTCCCGACGTAGAGCCCAACGCACGTTCCGACGTAGAGCTGAAAGTAAGCTAAATCCCAACGTAGAGCCCAACGCAAGTCCCGACGTAGAGCTGAAAGTAAGCTAAATCCCGAAGTAAAGGCCAACGCACGTCCCGACGTACAGGCCAACGCACGTCCCGACGTAGAGCTGAAAGTAAGCTAAATCCCGACGTAGAGGCCAACGGACGTCCCGACGTAGAGGCCAGCGCACGTCCCGACTTAGAGGCCAGCGCACGTCCCGAGTTAGAGCCCAACGCACGTCCCGACGTAGAGCTTAATGTAAGCTAAATCCCGACGTAGAGCCCAACGCACGTCCCCACGTGGAGCCCAACGCACGTCCCGACGTAGAGCCCAACGCACGTCCCGACGTAGAGCCCAACGCACGTCCCGACGTAGAGCTGAAAGTAAGCTAAATCCCGACGTAGCGCCCAACGCACGTCCCGACGTAGCGCCCAACGCACGTCCCGACGTAGATCCCAACGCACGTCCCGACGTAGAGCTGAAAGTAAGCTAAATCCCGACGTAGCGCCCAACGCACGTCCTGACGTAGAGCTAAAAGTAAGCTAAATCCCGACGTAGAGGCCAACGCACGTCCCGACGTAGAGGCCAAAGCACGTCCCGACGTAGAGGCCAACGCACGTCCCGACGTAGAGGCCAACGCACGTCCCGACGTAGAGCTGAAAGTAAGCTAAATCCCGACGTAGAGCCCAACGCAAGTCCCGACGTAGAGCCCAATGCACGTCCCGACGTAGAGCCCAACGCACGTCCCGACGTAGAGCTGAAAGTTAGCTAACTACAGACGTAGAGCCCAACACACGTCCCGACGTAGAGCCCAACGCACGTCCCGACGTAGAGCTGAAAGTAAGCTAAATCCCGACGTACAGGCCAACGCACGTCCCGACGTAGAGGCCAACGCACGTCCCGACGTAGAGGCCAACGCACGTCCCGACGTAGAGCTGAAAGTAAGCTAAATCCCGACGTAGAGCCCAACGCACGTCCCGACGTAGAGCCCACCGCACGTCCCGACGTAGAGCCCACCGCACGTCCCGACGTAGAGCTGAAAGTAAGCTAAATCCCGACGTAGCGCCCAACGCACGTCCCGACGTAGAGCTGAAAGTAAGCTAAATCCCGACGTAGAGGCCAACGCACGTCCCGACGTAGAGGCCAAAGCACGTCCCGACGTAGAGGCCAACGCACGTCCCGACGTAGAGCCCAACGCACGTCCCGACGTAGAGCTGAAAGTAAGCTAAATCCCGACATAGAGCCCAACGCACGTCCCGACGTAGAGCCCAACGCACGTCCCGACGTAGAGCCCAATGCACGTCCCGACGTAGAGCCCAACGCACGTCCCGACGTAGCGCCAAACGCACGTCCCGACGTAGAGCTGAAAGTTAGCTAACTACAGACATAGAGCCCAACGCACGTCCCGACGTAGAGCCCAACGCACGTCCCAACGTAGAGCCCAACGCACGTCCCGACGTAGAGCTGAAAGTAAGCTAAATCCCGACGTAGAGCCCAACGCACGTCCCGACGTAGAGCCCAACGCACGTCCCGACGTAGAGCTGAAAGTTAGCTAAATCCCGACGTAGATCCCAACGCACGTCCCGACGTAGAGCCCAACGCACGTCCCGACGTAGAGCTGAAAGTAAGCTAAATCTTGACGTAGAGCCCAACGCACGTCCCGACGTAGAGCTGAAAGTAAGCTAAATCCCGACGTAGAGGGCAACGCACGTCTCGACGTAGAGGCCAGCGCACGTCCCGACGTAGCGCCCAACGCACGTCCCGATGTAGAGGCCAACGCACGTCCCGACTTAGAGGCCAACGCACGTCCCGACGTAGAGCTGAAAGTAAGCTAAATCCCGACGTAGAGGCCAACGCACGTCCCGACGTAGAAGCCAACGCACGTCCCGACGTAGAGGCCAATGCACGTCCCGACGTAGAGGCCAACGCACGTCCTGACGTAGAGCTGAAAGTAAGCTAAATCCCGACGTAGAGCCCAACGCACGTCCCGACGTAGAGCCAAACGCACGTCCCGACGTAGAGCCCAACGCACGTCCCGACGTAGAGGCCAACGCACGTCCCGACGTAGAGCTGAAAGTAAGCTAAATCCCGACGTAGCGCCCAGCGCACGTCCCGACGTAGCGCCCAACGCACGTCCCGACGTAGAGCTGAAAGTAAGCTAAATCCCGACGTAGAGCCCAACGCACGTCCCGACGTAGAACCCAACGCACGTCCCGACGTAGAGCCCAACGCACGTCCCGACGTAGAGCTGAAAGTAAGCTAAATCCCGACGTAGAGGGCAACGCACGTCCCGACGTAGAGGCCAGCGCACGTCCCGAAGTAGCGCACAACGCACGTCCCGATGTAGAGCTGAAAGTAAGCTAAATCCCGACGTAGAGCCCAACGCACGTCCCGACGTAGAGCCCAACGCACATCCCGACGTAGCGCCCAACGCACGTCCCGACGTAGAGGCCAACGCACGTCCCGACGTAGAGCTGAAAGTAAGCTAAATCCCGACGTAGAGCCCAACGCACATCCCGACGTAGAGGCCAACGCACGTCCCGACGTAGAGGCCAACGCACGTCCCGACGTAGAGGACAACGCACGTCCCGACGTAGAGCTGAAAGTTAGCTAACTACAGACGTAGAGCCCAACGCACTTCCCGACGTAGAGCCCAACGCACGTCCCGACGTAGAGCTGAAAGTAAGCTAAATCCCGACTTAGCGCCCAACGCACGTCCCGACATAGAGGCCAACGCACGTCCCGACGTAGAGGCCAACGCACGTCCCGACGTAGAGCTGAAAGTAAGCTAAATCCCGACGTAGAGCCCAACGCACGTCCCGACGTAGAGCCCAACGCACGTCCCGACGTAGAGCCCAACGCACGTCCCGACGTAGAGCTGAAAGTAAGCTAAATCCCGACGTAGAGCCCAACGCACGTCCCGACGTAGAGCCCAACGCACGTCCCGACGTAGAGCTGAAAGTAAGCTAAATCCCGACGTAGAGCCCAACGCACGTCCCGACGTAGAGCCCACCGCACGTCCAGACGTAGAGCTGAAAGTAAGCTAAATCCCGACGTAGCGCCCAACGCACGTCCCGACGTAGAGCTGAAAGTAAGCTAAATCCCGACGTAGAGGCCAACGCACGTCCCGACGTAGAGGCCAAAGCACGTCCCGACGTAGAGGCCAAAGCACGTCCCGACGTAGAAGCCAACGCACGTCCCGACGTAGAGGCCAACGCACGTCCCGACGTAGAGCCCAACGCACGTCCCGACGTAGAGCTGAAAGTAAAATAAATCCCGACGTAGAGCCCAACGCACGTACCGACGTAGAGCCCAACGCACGTCCCGACGTAGAGCCCAACGCACGTCCCGACGTAGAGCTGAAAGTTAGCTAACTACAGACGTAGAGCCCAACGCACGTCCCGACGTAGAGCCCAACGCACGTCCCGACGTAGAGCCCAACGCACGTCCCGACGTAGAGCCCAACGCACGTCCCGACGTAGAGCGGAAAGTAAGCTAAATCCCGACGTAGAGCCCAACGCACGTCCCGACCTAGAGCCCAACGCACGTCCCGACGTAGAGCTGAAAGTAAGCTAAATCCCGACGTAGAGGCTAACGCACGTCCCGACGTAGAGGCCAAAGCACGTCCCGACGTAGAGGCCAACGCACGTCCCGACGTAGAGGCCAACGCACGTCCCGACGTAGAGCCCAATGCACGTCCCGACGTAGATCTGAAAGTTAGCTAAATCCCGACGTAGAGCCCAACGCACGTCCCGACGTAGAGCCCAACGCACGTCCCGACGTAGAGCTGAAAGTTAGCTAACTACAGACGGAGAGCCCAACGCACGTCCCGACGTAGAGCCCAACGCACGTCCCGACGTAGAGCTGAAAGTAAGCTAAATCCCGACGTACAGGCCAACGCACGTCCCGACGTAGAGGCCAACGCACGTCCCGACGTAGAGGCCAACGCACGTCTCGACGTAGAGCTGAAAGTAAGCTAAATCCCGACGTAGAGCCCAACGCACGTCCCGACGTAGAGCCCAACGCACGTCCCGACGTAGAGCCCACCGCACGTCCCGACGTAGAGCCCACCGCACGTCCCGACGTAGAGCTGAAAGTAAGCTAAATCCCGACGTAGCGCCCAACGCAGGTCCCGACGTAGCGCCCAACGCACGTCCCGACGTAGAGCTGAAAGTAAGCTAAATCCCGACGTAGAGGCCAACGCACGTCCCGACGTAGAGGCCAAACCACGTCCCGACGTAGAGGCCAACGCACGTCCCGACGTAGAGGCCAACGCACGTCCCGACGTAGAGCCCAACGCGCGTCCCGACGTAGAGCCCAACGCGCGTCCCGACGTAGAGCTGAAAGTAAGCTAAATCCCGACGTAGAGCCCAACGCACGTCCCGACGTAGAGCCCAATGCACGTCCCGACGTAGAGCCCAACGCACGTCCCGACGTAGCGCCAAACGCACGTCCCGACGTAGAGCTGAAAGTTAGCTAACTACAGACATAGAGCCCAACGCACGTCCCGACGTAGAGCCCAACGCACGTCCCGACGTAGAGCCCAACGCACGTCCCAACGTAGAGCCCAACGCACGTCCCGACGTAGAGCTGAAAGTAAGATAAATCCCGACGTAGAGCCCAACGCACGTCCCGACGTAGAGCCCAACGCACGTCCCGACGTAGAGCTGAAAGTTAGCTAAATCCCGACGTAGATCCCAACGCACGTCCCGACGTAGAGCCCAACGCACGTCCCGACGTAGAGCTGAAAGTAAGCTAAATCCTGACGTAGAGCCCAACGCACTTCCCGACGTAGAGCTGAAAGTAAGCTAAATCCCGACGTAGAGGGCAACGCACGTCCCGACGTAGAGCTGAAAGGAAGCTAAATCCCGACGTAGAGCCCAACGCACGTCCCGACGTAGACCTCAACGCACGTCCCGACGTAGAGCCCAACGCATGTCCTGACGTAGAGCTGAAAGTTGGCTAACTACAGACGTAGAGCCCAACGCACGTCCCGACGTAGAGCCCAACGCACGTCCCGACGTAGAGCTGAAAGTTAGCTAACTACAGACGTAGAGCCCAATGCACGTCCCGACGTAGAGCTGAAAGTTAGCTAACTACAGACGTAGAGCCCAACACACGTCCCGACGTAGAGCCCAACGCACGTCCCGACGTAGAGCCCAACGCACGTCCCGACGTAGAGCCCAACGCACGTCCCGACGTAGAGCTGAAAGTAAGCTAAATCCCGATGTAGAGGCCAACGCACGTCCCGACGTAGAGCCCAACGCACGTCCCGACGTAGCGCCCAACGCACGTCCCGACATAGAGCTGAAAGTTAGCTAACTACAGATGTAGAGCCGAACGCACGTCCCGACGTAGAGCTGAAAGTTAGCTAACTACAGACGTAGAGCCCAACGCACGTCCCGACGTAGAGCCCAACGCACGTCCCGACGTAGAGCCCAACGCGCGTCCCGACGTAGAGCCCAACGCGCGTACCGACGTAGAGCTGAAAGTAACCTATAGCCCAACGTAGAGCCCAACGCACGTCCCGAAGTAGAGCCCAACGCACGTCCCGACGTAGAGCCCAAGGCACGTCCCGACGTAGAGCTGAAAGTAAGCTAAATCCCGACGTAGAGGCCAACGCACGTCCCGACGTAGAGGCCAACGCATGTCCTGCCGTAGAGCCCAACGCACGTCCCGACGTAGTGCCCAATGCACGTCCCGACGTAGCACGCAACACACGTCCCGACGTAGAGCTGAAAGTTAGCTAACTACAGACGTAGAGCCCAACGCACGTCCCGACGTAGAGCCCAACGCACGTCCCGACGTAGAGCTGAAAGTAAGCTAAATCCCAACGTAGAGTCCAACGCACGTCCCGACGTAGAGCCCAACGCACGTCCCGACGTAGCGCCCAACGCACGTACCGACGTAGAGCTGAAAGTTAGCTAACTACAGATGTAGAGCCGAACGCACGTCCCGACGTAGAGCTGAAAGTTAGCTAACTACAGACGTAGAGCCCAACGCACGTCCCGACGTAGAGCCCAACGCGCGTCCCGACGTAGAGCCCAACGCGCGTCCCGACGTAGAGCCCAACGCGCGTACTGACGTAGAGCTGAAAGTAAGCTAAAGCCCAACGTAGAGCCCAACGCAAGTCCCGAAGTAGAGCCCAACGCACGTCCCGACGTAGAGCCCAACGCACGTCCCGACGTAGCGCCCAACGCACGTCCCGACGTAGAGCTGAAAGTCAGCTAACTACAGATGTAGAGCCCAACGCACGTCCCGACGTAGAGCTGAAAGTAAGCTAAATCCCGACGTAGAGGCCAACGCACGTCCCGACGTAGAGCTGAAAGTAAGCTAAATCCCAACGTAGAGCCCAACGTACGTCCCGACGTAGAGCCCAACGCACGTCCCGACGTAGAGCCCAACGCACGTCCCGACGTAGAGCTGAAAGTAAGCTAAATCCCGACGTAGAGGCCAACGCACGTCCCGACGTAGAGCTGAAAGTAAGCTAAATCCCGACGTAGAGCCCAACGCACGTCCCGACGTAGAGCCCAACTCACGTCCCGACGTAGAGCCCAACGCACGTCCTGACGTAGAGCTGAAAGTTGGCTAACTACAGACGTAGAGCCCAATGCACGTCCCGACGTAGAGCTGAAAGTTAGCTAACTACAGACGTCGAGCCCAACACACGTCCCGACGTAGAGCCCAACGCACGTCCCGACGTAGAGCCCAACGCACGTCCCGACGTAGAGCTGAAAGTAAGCTAAATCCCGACGTAGAGGCCAACGCACGTCCCGACGTAGAGCCCAACGCACGTCCCGACGTAGCGCCCAACGCACGTCCCGACGTAGAGCTGAAAGTTAGCTAACTACAGACGTAGAGCCCAACGTACGTCCCGACGTAGAGCCCAACGCACGTCCCGACGTAGAGCCCAACACGCGTCCCGACGTAGAGCCCAACGCGCGTACCGACGTAGAGCTGAAAGTAACCTAAAGCCCAACGTAGAGCCCAACGCAAGTCCCGAAGTAGAGCCCAACGCACGTCCCGACGTAGAGCTGAAAGTAAGCTAAATCCCGACGTAGAGGCCAACGCACGTCCCGACGTAGAGGCCAACGCATGTCCTGCCGTAGAGCCCAACGCACGTCCCGACGTAGTGCCCAATGCACGTCCCGACGTAGAGCTGAAAGTTAGCTAACTACAGACGTAGAGCCCAACGCACGTCCCGACGTAGAGCCCAACGCACGTCCCGACGTAGAGCTGAAAGTAAGCTAAATCCCAACGTAGAGTCCAACGCACGTCCCGACGTAGAGTCCAACGCACGTCCCGACGTAGCGCCCAACGCACGTACCGACGTAGAGCTGAAAGTTAGCTAACTACAGATGTAGAGCCGAACGCACGTCCCGACATAGAGCTGAAAGTTAGCTAACTACAGACGTAGAGCCCAACGCACGTCCCGACGTAGAGCCCAACGCGCATCCCGACGTAGAGCCCAACGCGCGTCCCGACGTAGAGCCCAACGCGCGTACCGACGTAGAGCTGAAAGTAAGCTAAAGCCCAACGTAGAGCCCAACGCAAGTCCCGAAGTAGAGCCCAACGCAGGTCCCGACGTAGAGCCCAACGCACGTCCCGACGTAGAGCCCAACGCACGTCCCGACGTAGAGCTGAAAGTAAGCTAAATCCCGACGTAGAGGCCAACGCACGTCCCGACGTAGAGCTGAAAGTAAGCTAAATCCCGACGTAGAGCCCAACGCACGTCCCGACGTAGAGCCCAACGCACGTCCCGACGTAGAGCCCAACGCACGTCCCGACGTAGAGCTGAAAGTTGGCTAACTACAGACGTAGAGCCCAACGCACGTCCCGACGTAGAGCCCAACGCACGTCCCGACGTAGAGCCCAACGCACGTCCCGACGTAGAGCCCAACGCACGTCCCGACGTAGAGCCCAACGCACGTCCCGACGTAGAGCTGAAAGTAAGCTAAATCCCGACGTAGAGCCCAACGCACGTCCCGACGTGGAGCCCAACGCACGTCCCGACGTAGAGCTGAAAGTTGGCTAACTACAGACGTAGAGCCCAACGCACGTCGCGACGTAGAGCCCAACGCACGTCCCGACGTAGAGCTGAAAGTAAGCTAAATCCCAACGTAGAGCCAAACGCACGTCCCGACGTAGAGCTGAAAGTAAGCTAAATCCCGACGTAGAGGCCAACGCACGTCCCGACGTAGAGCCCAACGCACGTCCCGACGTAGAGCCCAACGCACGTCCCGACGTAGAGCTAAAAGTAAGCTAAATCCCGACGTAGAGGCCAACGCACGTCCCGACGTAGAGCTGAAAGTAAGGTAAATCCCGACGTAGAGCGCAACGCACGTCCCGACGTAGAGCCCAACGCACGTCCCGACATAGAGCTGAAAGTTGGCTAACTACAGACGTAGAGCCCAACGCGCGTCCCGACGTAGAGCCCAACACGCGTCCCGACGTAGAGCCCAACGCGCGTCCCGACGTAGAGCCCAACGCACGTCCCGACGTAGAGCCCAACGCACGTCCCGACGTAGAGCCCAACGCACGTCCCGACGTGGAGCTGAAAGTAAGCTAAATCCCGACGTAGAGCCCAATGCACGTCCCGACGTAGAGCCCAGCGCACGTCCCGACGTAGAGCCCAACGCACTCCCGACTTACCGCCCAACACACGACCCGACGTAGCGCGTAATGCACGTCCCGACGTAGAGCTGAAAGTTAGCTAACTACAGACGTAGAGCCCAACGCACGTCCCGACGTAGAGCCCAACGCACGTCCCGAAATAGAGCCCAACGCACGTCCCGAAGTAGAGCCCAATGCACGTCCCGAAGTAGAGCCCAACGCACGTCCCGACGTAGAGCCCAACGCACGTCCCGACGTAGAGCTGAAAGTTAGCTAAATACAGACGTAGAGCCCAACGCACGTCCCGACGTAGAGCTAAAAGTTAGCTAACTACAGACGTAGAGCCCAACGCACGTACGACGTAGAGCTGAAACTAAGCTAAATCCCAACGTAGAGCCCAACGCACGTCCCGACGTAGAGCCCAACGCACGTCCCGACGTAGAGCCCAACGCACGTCCCGACGTAGAGCTAAAAGTAAGCTAAATCCCGACGTAGAGGCCAACGCACGTCCCGACGTAGAGCTGAAAGTAAGGTAAATCCCGACGTAGAGCGCAACGCACGTCCCGACGTAGAGCCCAACGCACGTCCCGACATAGAGCTGAAAGTTGGCTATATACAGACGTAGAGCCCAACGCGCGTCCCGACGTAGAGCCCAACACGCGTCCCGACGTAGAGCCCAACGCGCGTCCCGACGTAGAGCCCAACGCACGTCCCGACGTAGAGCCCAACGCACGTCCCGACGTAGAGCCCAACGCACGTCCCGACGTGGAGCTGAAAGTAAGCTAAATCCCGACGTAGAGCCCAATGCACGTCCCGACGTAGAGCCCAGCGCACGTCCCGACGTAGAGCCCAACGCACTCCCGACTTACCGCCCAACACACGACCCGACGTAGCGCGTAATGCACGTCCCGACGTAGAGCTGAAAGTTAGCTAACTACAGACGTAGAGCCCAACGCACGTCCCGACGTAGAGCCCAACGCACGTCCCGACGTAGAGCTGAAAGTAAGGTAAATCCCGACGTAGAGCCCAACGCACGTCCCGACGTAGAGCCAACGCACGTCCCGACGTAGCGCCCAACGCACGTCCCGACGTAGAGCTGAAAGTTAGCTAAATACAGACGTAGAGCCCAACGCACGTCCCGACGTAGAGCTAAAAGTTAGCTAACTACAGACGTAGAGCCCAACGCATGTCCCGACGTAGAGCCCAACGCACGTCCCGAGGTAGCGCCCAACGCACGTCCCGACGTAGAGCTGAAAGTAAGCTAAATCCCGCCGTAGAGCCCAACGCACGTCCCGACGTAGAGCCCAACGCACGTCCCGACGTAGAGCTGAAAGTTGGCTAACTACAGACGTAGAGCCCAACGCGCGTCCCGACGTAGAACCCAACACGCGTCCCGACGTAGAGCCCAACGCGCGTCCCGACGTAGAGCCCAATGCAGGTCCCGACGTAGTGCCCAACGCACGTCCCGACGTGGAGCTGAAAGTAAGCTAAATCCCGACGTAGAGCCCAACGCACGTCCCGACGTAGAGCCCAGCGCACGTCCCGACATAGAGCCCAACGCACGTCCCGACTTAGCGCCAGACGCACGTCCCGACGTAGCGCGCAACGCACGTCCCGACGTAGAGCTGAAAGTTAGCTAACTACAGACGGAGAGCCCAACGCACGTCCCGACGTAGAGCCCAACGCACGTCCCGACGTAGAGCTGAAAGTAAGCTAAATCCCGACGTAGAGCCCAACGCACGTCCCGAAGTAGAACCCAACGCACGTCCCGACGTAGCGCCCAACGCACGTCCCGACGTAGAGCTTAAAGTTAGCTAAATACAGACGTAGAGCCCAACGCACGTCCCGACGTAGAGCTAAAAGTTAGCTAACTACAGACGTAGAGCCCAACGCACGTCCCGACGTGGAGCTGAAAGTAAGCTAAATCCCGACGTAGAGCCCAACGCACGTCCCGACGTAGAGCCCAGCGCACGTCCCGACGTAGAGCCCAACGCACGTCCCGACTTACCGCCCAACGCACGTCCCGACGTAGCGCGCAACGCACGTCCCGACGTAGAGCTGAAAGTTAGCTAACTACAGACGTAGAGCCCAACGCACGTCCCGACGTAGAGCCCAACGCACGTCCCGACGTAGAGCTGAAAGTAAGGTAAATCCCGACGTAGAGCCCAACGCACGTCCCGACGTAGAGCTAAAAGTTAGCTAACTACAGACGTAGAGCCCAACGCATGTCCCGACGTAGAGCCCAACGCACGTCCCGAGGTAGCGCCCAACGCACGTCCCGACGTAGAGCTGAAAGTTAGCTAACTACAGACGTAGAGCCCAACGCACGTCCCGACGTAGAGCTGAAAGTAAGCTAAATCCCGACGTAGAGTCCAACGCACGTCCCGACGTAGAGCTGAAAGTAAGTTAAATCCCGCCGTAGAGCCCAACGCACGTCCCGACGTAGAGCCCAACGCACGTCCCGACGTAGAGCTGAAAGTTGGCTAACTACAGACGTAGAGCCCAACGCGCGTCCCGACGTAGAGCCCAACACGCGTCCCGACGTAGAGCCCAACGCGCGTCCCGACGTAGAGCCCAACGCACGTCCCGACGTAGTGCCCAACGCACGTCCCGACGTGGAGCTGAAAGTAAGCTAAATCCCGACGTAGAGCCCAACGCACGTCCCGACGTAGAGCCCAGCGCACGTCCCGACATAGAGCCCAACGCACGTCCCGACTTAGCGCCCAACGCACGTCCCGACGTAGCGCGCAACGCACGTCCCGACGTAGAGCTGAAAGTTAGCTAACTACAGACGGAGAGCCCAACGCACGTCCCGACGTAGAGCCCAACGCACGTCCCGACGTAGAGCTGAAAGTAAGCTAAATCCCGACGTAGAGCCCAACACACGTCCCGACGTAGAGCCCAACGCACGTCCCGATGTAGCGCCCAACGCACGTCCCGACGTAGAGCTGAAAGTTAGCTAAATACAGACGTAGAGCCCAACGCACGTCCCGACGTAGAGCTAAAAGTTAGCTAACTACAGACGTAGAGCCCAACGCACGTCCCGACGTAGAGCTGAAAGTTAGCTAACTACAGACGTAGAGCCCAACGCACGTCCCGACGTAGAGCCCAACGCACGTCCCGACGTAGAGCCCAACGCGCGTCCCGACGTGGAGCTGAAAGTAAGCTAAATCCCGAGGTAGCGCCCAACGCACGTCCCGACGTAGAGCTGAAAGTTAGCTAACTACAGACGTAGAGCCCAACGCACGTCCCGACGTAGAGCCCAACGCACGTCCCGACGTAAAGCTCAACGCACGTCCCGACGTGGAGCTGAAAGTAAGCTAAATCCCGACGTAGAGCCCAACGCACGTCCCGACGTAGAGCCCAACGCACGTCCCGACGTAGAGCCCAACGCACGTCCCGACGTAGAGCCCAACGCGCGTCCCGACGTGGAGCTGAAAGTAAGCTAAATCCCGACGTAGAGGCCAACGCACGTCCCGACGTAGAGCCCAACGCACGTCCCGACGTAGAGCCCAACGCACGTCCCGAAGTAGAGCCCAACGCACGTCCCGACGTAGAGCTGAAAGTTAGCTAACTACAGACGAAGAGCCCAACGCGCGTCCCGACGTAGAGCTGAAACTTAGCTAACTACAGACGTACAGCCCAACGCGCGTCCCGACGTAGAGCCCAATACACATCCCGACGTAGAGCCCAATGCACGTCCCGACGTAGAGCCCAACGCACGTCCCGACTTAGAGCCCAACGCACGTCCCCACGTAGAGCTGAAAGTAAGCTAAATCCCAACGTGGAGCCCAACGCACGTCCCGACGTAGAGCCCAACGCACGTCTCGACGTAGAGCCCAACGCACGTCCCGACGTAGTGCCCAACGCACGTCCTGACGTAGAGCTGAAAGTTAGCTAACTACAGATGTAGAGCCCAACGCACGTCCCGACGTAGAGCTGAAAGTTAGCTAACTACATACGTAGAGACCAATGCACGTCCCGACGTAGAGCTCAAAGTTAGCTAACTACAGACGTAGAGCCCAACACACGTCCCGACGTAGAGCCCAACGCACGTCCCGACGTAGAGCTGAAAGTTAGCTAACTACAGACGGAGAGCCCAACGCACGTCCCGACGTAGAGCCCAACGCACGTCCCGACGTAGAGCTGAAAGTAAGCTAAATCCCGACGTAGAGCCCAACGCACGTCCCGACGTAGAGCCCAACGCACGTCCCGACGTAGCGCCCAACGCACGTCCCGACGTAGAGCTGAAAGTTAGCTAAATACAGACGTAGAGCCCGACGCACGTCCCGACGTAGAGCTAAAAGTTAGCTAACTACAGACGTAGAGCCCAACGCACGTCCCGACGTGGAGCTGAAAGTAAGCTAAATCCCGACGTAGACCCCAACGCAAGTCCCGACGTAGAGCCCAGCGCACGTCCCGACGTAGAGCCCAACGCACGTCCCGACTTACCGCCCAACGCACGTCCCGACGTAGCGCGCAACGCACGTCCCGACGTAGAGCTGAAAGTTAGCTAACTACAGACGTAGAGCCCAACGCACGTCCCGACGTAGAGCCCAACGCACGTCCCGACGTAGAGCTGAAAGTAAGGTAAATCCCGACGTAGAGCCCAACGCACGTCCCGACGTAGAGCCAACGCACGTCCCGACGTAGCGCCCAACGCACGTCCCGACGTAGAGCTGAAAGTTAGCTAAATACAGACGTAGAGCCCAACGCACGTCCCGACGTAGAGCTAAAAGTTAGCTAACTACAGACGTAGAGCCCAACGCATGTCCCGACGTAGAGCCCAACGCACGTCCCGAGGTAGAGCCCAACGCACGTCCCGACGTAGAGCTGAAAGTTGGCTAACTACAGACGTAGAGCCCAACGCGCGTCCCGACGTAGAGCCCAACGCGCGTCCCGACGTAGAGCCCAACGCGCGTCCCGACGTAGAGCCCAACGCGCGTCCCGACGTAGTGCCCAACGCACGTCCCGACGTGGAGCTGAAAGTAAGCTAAATCCCGACGTAGAGCACAACGCACGTCCCGACGTAGAGCCCAGCGCACGTCCCGACATAGAGCCCAAAGCACGTCCCGACTTAGCGCCCAACGCACGTCCCGACGTAGCGCGCAACGCACGTCCCGACGTAGAGCTGAAAGTTAGCTAACTACAGACGGAGAGCCCAACACACGTCCCGACGTAGAGCCCAACGCACGTCCCGACGTAGAGCTGAAAGTAAGCTAAATCCCGACGTAGAGCCCAACGCACGTCCCGACGTAGAGCCCAACGCACGTCCCGACGTAGCGCCCAACGCACGTCCCGACGTAGAGCTGAAAGTTAGCTAAATACAGACGTAGAGCCCAACGCACGTCCCGACGTAGAGCTAAAAGTTAGCTAACTACAGACGTAGAGCCCAACGCACGTCCCGACGTAGAGCTGAAAGTTAGCTAACTACAGACGTAGAGCCCAACGCACGTCCCGACGTAGAGCCCAACGCACGTCCCGACGTAGAGCCCAACGCGCGTCCCGACGTGGAGCTGAAAGTAAGCTAAATCCCGAGGTAGCGCCCAACGCACGTCCCGACGTAGAGCTGAAAGTTAGCTAACTACAGACGTAGAGCCCAAAGCACGTCCCGACGTAGAGCCCAACGCACGTCCCGACGTAAAGCTCAACGCACGTCCCGACGTGGAGCTGAAAGTAAGCTAAATCCCGACGTAGAGCCCAACGCACGTCCCGACGTAGAGCCCAACGCACGTCCCGACGTAGAGCCCAACGCACGTCCCGACGTAGAGCCCAACGCGCGTCCCGACGTGGAGCTGAAAGTAAGCTAAATCCCGACGTAGATGCCAACGCACGTCCCGACGTAGAGCCCAACGCACGTCCCGACGTAGAGCCCAACACACGTCCCAAAGTACAGCCCAACGCACGTCCCGACGTAGAGCTGAAAGTTAGCTAACTACAGACGAAGAGCCCAACGCGCGTCCCGACGTAGAGCTGAAACTTAGCTAACTACAGACGTACAGCCCAACGCGCGTCCCGACGTAGAGCCCAACGCACATCCCGACGTAGAGCCCAATGCACGTCCCGACGTAGAGCCCAACGCACGTCCCGACTTAGAGCCCAACGCACGTCCCGACGTAGAGCTGAAAGTAAGCTAAATCCCAACGTAGAGCCCAACGCACGTCCCGACGTAGAGCCCAACGCACGTCTCGACGTAGAGCCCAACGCACGTCCCGACGTAGTGCCCAATGCACGTCCCGACGTAGAGCTGAAAGTTAGCTAACTACAGATGTAGAGCCCAACGCACGTCCCGACGTAGAGCTGAAAGTTAGCTAACTACATACGTAGAGACCAATGCACGTCCCGACGTAGAGCTCAAAGTTAGCTAACTACAGACGTAGAGCCCAACGCACGTCCCGACGTAGAGCCCAACGCACGTCCCGACGTAGAGCTGAAAGTAAGCTAAATCCCGACGTAGAGCCCAACGCACGTCCCGACGTAGAGCCCAACGCACGTCCCGACGTAGCGCCCAACGCACGTCCCGACGTAGAGCTGAAAGTTAGCTAAATACAGACGTAGAGCCCAACGCACGTCCCGACGTAGAGCTAAAAGTTAGCTAACTACAGACGTAGAGCCCAACGCACGTCCCGACGTGGAGCTGAAAGTAAGCTAAATCCCGACGTAGAGCCCAGCGCACGTCCCGACGTAGAGCTAAAAGTTAGCTAACTACAGACGTAGAGCCCAGCGCACGTCCCGACGTAGAGCCCAACGCACGTCCCGACTTACCGCCCAACGCACGTCCCGACGTAGCGCGCAACGCACGTCCCGACGTAGAGCTGAAAGTTAGCTAACTACAGACGTAGAGCCCAACGCACGTCCCGACGTAGAGCCCAACGCACGTCCCGACGTAGAGCTGAAAGTAAGGTAAATCCCGACGTAGAGCCCAACGCACGTCCCGACGTAGAGCCAACGCACGTCCCGACATAGCGCCCAACGCACGTCCCGACGTAGAGCTGAAAGTTAGCTAAATACAGACGTAGAGCCCAACGCACGTCCCGACGTAGAGCTAAAAGTTAGCTAACTACAGACGTAGAGCCCAACGCATGTCCCGACGTAGAGCCCAACGCACGTCCCGAGGTAGCGCCCAACGCACGTCCCGACGTAGAGCTGAAAGTTAGCTAACTACAGACGTAGAGCCCAACGCACGTCCCGACGTAGAGCTGAAAGTAAGCTAAATCCCGACGTAGAGGCCAACGCATGTCCCGACGTAGAGCTGAAAGTAAGCTAAATCCCAACGTAGAGCCCAACGCACGTCCCGACGTAGAGCCCAACGCACGTCCCGACGTAGAGCTGAAAGTAAGCTAAATCCCGACGTAGAGGCCAACGCACGTCCCGACGTAGAGCTGAAAGTAAGTTAAATCCCGCCGTAGAGCCCAACGCACGTCCCGACGTAGAGCCCAACGCACGTCCCGACGTAGAGCTGAAAGTTGGCTAACTACAGACGTAGAGCCCAACGCGCGTCCCGACGTAGAGCCCAACACGCGTCCCGACGTAGAGCCCAACGCGCGTCCCGACGTAGAGCCCAACGCACGTCCCGACGTAGTGCCCAACGCACGTCCCGACGTAGAGCTGAAAGTAAGCTAAATCCCAACGTAGAGCCCAACGCACGTCCCGACGTAGAGCTGAAAGTATGCTAAATCCCGACGTAGAGGCCAACGCACGTCCCGACGTAGAGGCCAACGCACGTCCCAACGTAGAGCTGAAAGTAAGCTAAATCCCGACGTAGAGGCCAACGCACGTCCCGACGTAGAGCCCAATGCACATCCCGACGTAGCGCCCAACGCACGTCCCGACGTAGAGCTGAAAGTTAGCTAACTACAGACGTAGAGCCCAACGCACGTCCCGACGTAGAGCCCAACGCACGTCCCGACGTAGAGCTGAAATTAAGCTAAATCCCAACGTAGAGCCCAACGCACGTCCCGACGTAGAGCCTAACGCACGTCCCGACGTAGAGCCCAACGCACGTCCCGACGTAGCGCCCAACGCACGTCCCGACGTAGAGCTGAAAGTTAGCTAACTACAGACGTAGAGCCGAACGCACGTCCCGACGTAGAGCTGAAAGTTACCTAACTACAGACGTAGAGCCCAACGCACGTCCCGACGTAGAGCCCAACGCACGTCCCGACGTAGAGCCCAACGTGCCTCCCGACGTAGAGCCCAACGCGCGTCCCGTCGTAGAGCCCAACGCGCGTCCCGACGTAGAGCTGAATGTAAGCTAAATCCCGACGTAGAGGCCAACGCACGTCCCGACTTAGAGCCCAACGAACGTCCCGACGTAGAGCCCAACGCACGTCCCGACGTAGAGCCCAACGCACGTCCCGACGTAGAGGTGAAAGTAAGCTAAATCCCGACGTAGAGCCCAACGCACCTCCCGACGTAGAGCCCAACGCATGTCCCGACGTAGAGCCCAACGCACGTCCCGACGTAGAGCTGAAAGTTAGCTAACTACAGACGTACAGCCCAACGCGCGTCCCGACGTAGAGCCCAACGCACGTCCCGACGTAGAGCCCAACGCACGTCCCGACGTAGCGCCCAACGCACGTCCCGACGTAGAGCTGAAAGTTAGCTAAATACAGACGTAGAGCACAACGCACGTCCCGACGTAGAGCTGAAAGTTAGCTAACTACAGACGTAGAGCCCAATGCACGTCCCGACGTAGAGCTGAAAGTTAGCTAACTACAGACGTAGAGCTCAACACACGTCCCGACGTAGATCCCAACGCACGTCCCGACGTAGAGCCCATAGCACGTCCCGACGTAGAGTTGAAACTAAGCTAAATCCCGACGTAGAGGCCAACGCACGTCCCGACGTAGAGCTGGAAGTAAGCTAAATCCCGATGTAGAGCCCAAAGCACGTCCCGACGTAGAGCCCAACGCACGTCCCGACGTAGAGCCCAACGCACGTCCCGACGTAGAGCTGAAAGTTGGGTAACTACAGACGTAGAGCCCAACGCACGTCCCGACGTAGAGCCCAACGCACGTCCCGACGTAGAGCCCAACGCACGTCCCGACGTAGAGCCCAACGCACGTCCCGACGTAGAGCTGAAAGTAAGCTAAATCCCAACGTAGAGCCCAACGCACGTCCCGACGTAGAGCCCAACGCACGTCCCGATGTAGAGCTGAAGGTTAGCTAACTACAGACGTAGATCCCAACGCACGTCCCGACGTAGAGCCCAACGCACGTCCCGACGTAGAGCTGAAAGTAAGCTAAATCCGAACGTAGAGCCCAACGCACTTCCCGACGTAGAGCTGAAAGTAAGCTAAATCCCGACGTAGAGGCAAACGCACGTACCGACGTAGAGGCCAACGCACGTCCCGACGTAGAGCTGAAAGTAAGCTAAATCCCGACGTAAAAGCCAACGCACGTCCCGACGTAGAGGCCAACGCACGTCCCGACGTAGAGGCCAACGCACGTCCCGACGTAGAGGCCAACGCACGTCCCGACGTAGAGCTTAAAGTAAGCTAAACCCCGACGTAGAGCCCAACGCACGTCCCGACGTAGAGCCCAACGCACGTCCCGACGTAGAGCTGAAAGTAAGCTAAATCCCGATGTAGCGCCCAACGCACGTCCCGACGTAGCGCCCAACGCACGTCCCGACGTAGAGCTGAAAGTTAGCTAACTACAGACGTAGAGCCCAACGCACGTCCCGACGTAGAGCCCAACGCACGTCCCGACGTAGCGCCCAACGCACGTCCCGACGTAGAGCTGAAAGTTAGCTAACTACAGACGTAGAGCCGAACGCACGTCCCGACGTAGAGCTGAAAGTTACCTAACTACAGACGTAGAGCCCAACGCACGTCCCGACGTAGAGCCCAACGCACGTCCCGACGTAGAGCCCAACGTGCCTCCCGACGTAGAGCCCAACGCGCGTCCCGTCGTAGAGCCCAACGCGCGTCCCGACGTAGAGCTGAATGTAAGCTAAATCCCGACGTAGAGGCCAACGCACGTCCCGACGTAGAGCCCAACGAACGTCCCGACGTAGAGCCCAACGCACGTCCCGACGTAGAGCCCAACGCACGTCCCGACGTAGAGCTGAAAGTAAGCTAAATCCCGACGTAGAGCCTAACGCACCTCCCGACGTAGAGCCCAACGCACGTCCCGACGTAGAGCCCAACGCACGTCCCGACGTAGAGCTGAAAGTTAGCTAACTATAGACGAAGAGCCCAACGCGCGTCCCGACGTAGAGCTGAAAGTTAGCTAACTACAGACGTACAGCCCAACGCGCGTCCCGACGTAGAGCCCAACGCACGTCCCGACGTAGAGCCCAACGCCCGTCCCGACGTAGCGCCCAACGCACGTCCCGACGTAGAGCTGATAGTTAGCTAAATACAGACGTAGAGCACAACGCACGTCCCGACGTAGAGCTGAAAGTTAGCTAACTACAGACGTAGAGCTCAACACACGTCCCGACGTAGATCCCAACGCACGTCCCGACGTAGAGCCCAACGCACGTCCCGACGTAGAGTTGAAACTAAGCTAAATCCCGACGTAGAGGCCAACGCACGTCCCGACGTAGAGCTGGAAGTAAGCTAAATCCCGATGTAGAGCCCAAAGCACGTCCCGACGTAGAGCCCAACGCACGTCCCGACGTAGAGCCCAACGCACGTCCCGACGTAGAGCTGAAAGTTGGCTAACTACAGACGTAGAGCCCAACGCACGTCCCGACGTAGAGCCCAACGCACGTCCCGACGTAGAGCCCAACGCACGTCCCGACGTAGAGCCCAACGCACGTCCCGACGTAGAGCCCAACGCACGTCCCGAAGTAGAGCTGAAAGTAAGCTAAATCCCAACGTAGAGCCCAACGCACGTCCCGACGTAGAGCCCAACGCACGTCCCGACGTAGAGCCCAACGCACGTCCCGACGTAGAGCCCAACGCACGTCCCGACGTAGAGCTGAAAGTAAGCTAAATCCCGACGTAGAAGCCAACGCACGTCCCGACGTAGAGGCCAACGCACGTCCCGACGTAGATGCCAACGCACGTCCCGACGTAGAGCTTAAAGTAAGCTAAATCCCGACGTAGAGCCCAACGCACGTCCCGACGGAGAGCCCAACGCACGTCCCGACGTAGAGCTGAAAGTAAGCTAAATCCCGATGTAGCGCCCAACGCACGTCCCGACGTAGAGCCCAACGCACGTCCCGACGTAGAGCCCAACGCACGTCCCGACGTAGAGCCCAACGCACGTCCCGACGTAGAGCACAACGCAAGTCCCGACGTAGAGCCCAACGCACGTCCCGACGTAGAGCTGAAAGTTAGCTAACTACAGACGTAGAGCCCAACGCACGTCCCGACGTAGAGCCCAACGCACGTCCCGACGTAGAGCCCAACGCACGTCCCGACGTAGAGCCCAGCGCACGTCCCGACGTAGAGCACAACGCACGTCCCGACGTAGAGCCCAACGCACGTCCCGACGTAGAGCTGAAAGTTAGCTAACTACAGACGTAGAGCCCAACGCACGTCCCGACGTAGCGCCCAACGCACGTCCCGACGTAGCGCCCAACGCACGTCCCGACGTAGAGCTGAAAGTTAGCTAACTACAGACGTAGAGCCCAACGCACGTCCCGACGTAGAGCTGAAAGTTAGATAACTACAGACGTAGAGCCCAACGCACGTCCCGACGTAGAGCCCAACACACGTCCCGACGTAGAGCCCAACGCACGTCCCGACGTAGAGCTGAAAGTAAAATAAATCCCGACGTAGAAGCCAACGCGCGTTCTGACGTAGAGCCCAACGCACGTCCCGACGTAGAGCCCAACGCACGTCCCGACGTAGAGCTGAAAGTAAGCTAAATCCCGACGTAGAGCCCAATGCACGTCCCGACGTAGAGCCCAACGCACGTCCCGACGTAGAGCCCAACGCACGTCCCGACGTAGAGCTGAAAGTTAGCTAACTACAGACGTAGAGCCCAACGCACGTCCCGACGTAGAGGCCAAAGCACGTCCCGACGTAGAGCTGAAAGTAAGCTAAATCCCGACGTAGAGGCCAACGCACGTCCAGACGTAGAGCTGAAAGTAAGCTAAATCCCGACGTAGAGCCCAACGCACGTCCCGACGTAGAGCTGCAAGTAAGCTAAATCCCGACGTAGAGGCCAACGCACGTCCCGACGTAGAGGCCAAAGCATGCCCCGACGTAGAGCCCAACGCACGTCCCGACGTAGAGCACAACGCACGTCCCGACGTAGAGCTGAAAGTTAGCTAACTACAGACGTAGAGCCCAACGCACGTCCCGACGTAGAGCTGAAAGTTAGCTAACTACACACGTAGAGCCCAACGCACGTCCCGACGTAGAGCCCAACGCACGTCCCGACGTAGAGCTGAAAGTAAGCTAAATCCCGACGTAGAGCCCAACGCACGTCCCGACGTAGAGCCCAACGCACGTCCCGACGTAGCGCCCAACGCACGTCCCGACGTAGAGCTGAAAGTTAGCTAACTACAGACGTAGAGCCCAACGCACGTCCCGACGTAGAGCTGAAAGTTAGCTAACTACAGACGTAGAGCCCAACGCACGTCCCGACGTAGAGCCCAACACACGTCCCGACGTAGAGCCCAACGCACGTCCCGACGTAGAGCTGAAAGTAAGCTAAATCCCGACGTAGAAGCCAACGCGCGTCCCGACGTAGAGCCCAACGCGCGTCCCGACGTAGAGCCCAACGCGCGTCCCGACGTAGAGCCCAACGCGCGTCCCGACGTAGAGCCCAACGCGCGTCCCGACGTAGAGCTGAAAGTTAGCTAACTACAGACGTAGAGCCCAACGCACGTCCCGACGTAGAGCTGAAAGTTAGCTAACTACAGACGTAGAGCCCAACGCACGTCCCGACGTAGAGCCCAACGCACGTCCCGACGTAGAGCCCAACGCACGTCCCGACGTAGAGCTGAAAGTAAGCTAAATCCCGACGTAGAGCCCAACGCACGTCCCGACGTAGAGCCCAACGCACGTCCCGACGTAGCGCCCAACGCACGTCCCGACGTAGAGCTGAAAGTTAGCTAACTACAGACGTAGAGCCCAACGCACGTCCCGACGTAGAGCTGAAAGTTAGATAACTACAGACGTAGAGCCCAACGCACGTCCCGACGTAGAGCCCAACGCACGTCCCGACGTAGAGCCCAACGCACGTCCCGACGTAGAGCTGAAAGTAAAATAAATCCCGACGTAGAAGCCAACGCGCGTCCCGACGTAGAGCCCAATGCACGTCCCGACGTAGAGCCCAACGCGCGTCCCGACGTAGAGCTGAAAGTTAGCTAACTACAGACGTAGAGCCCAACGCACGTCCCGACGTAGAGCTGAAAGTTAGCTAACTACAGACGTAGAGCCCAACGCACGTCCCGACGTAGAGGCCAACGCACGTCCCGACGTAGAGCTGAAAGTAAGCTAAATCCCGACGTAGAGGCCAACGCACGTCCCGACGTAGAGCCCAACGCACGTCCCGACGTAGAGCCCAACGCACGTCCCGACGTAGAGCCCAACGCACGTCCCGACGTAGAGCTGAAAATTAGCTAACTACAGACGTAGAGCCCAACGCACGTCCCGACGTAGAGCCCAACGCACGTCCCGACATAGAGCCAAACGCACGTCCCGACGTAGAGCTGAAAGTAAGCTAAATCCCGACGTAGAGGCCAACGCACGTCCCGACGTAGAGGCCAAAGCACGTCCCGACGTAGAGCTGAAAGTAAGCTAAATCCCGACGTAGAGGCCAACGCACGTCCCGACGTAGAGCTGAAAGTAAGCTAAATCCCGACGTAGAGGCCAACGCACGTCCCGACGTAGAGCCCAACGCACGTCCCGACGTAGAGCTGAAAGTAAGCTAAATCCCGACGTAGAGCCCAACGCACGTCCCGACGTAGAGCACAACGCACGTCCCGACGTAGAGCTGAAAGTTAGCTAACTACAGACGTAGAGCCCAACGCACGTCCCGACGTAGAAGCTGAAAGTTAGCTAACTACAGACGTAGAGCCCAACGCACGTCCCGACGTAGAGCTGAAAGTAAGCTAAATCCCGACGTAGAGCCCTACGGACGTCCCGACGTAGAGCCCAACGCACGTCCCGACGTAGCGCCCAACGCACGTCCCGACGTAGCGCCCAACGCACGTCCCGACGTAGAGCTGAAAGTTAGCTAAATACAGACGTAGAACCCAACACACGTCCCGACGTAGAGCTGAAAGTTAGCTAACTACAGACGTAGAGCCCAACGCACGTCCCGACGTAGAGCTGAAAGTAAGCTAAATCCCGATGTAGAAGCCAACGCGCGTCCCGACGTAGAGCCCAACGCGCGTCCCGACGTAGAGCCCAACGCGCGTCCCGACGTAGAGCCCAACGCGCGTCCCGACGTAGAGCTGAAAGTTAGCTAACTACAGACGTAGAGCCCAACGCGCGTCCCGACGTAGAGCCGAACGTGCGTCCCGACGTAGAGCCCAACGCGCGTCCCGACGTAGAGCTGAAATTTAGCTAACTACAGACGTAGAGCCCAACGCACGTCCCGACATAGAGCTGAAAGTAAGCTAAATCCCGATGTAGAAGCCAACGCGCGTCCCGACGTAGAGCCCAACGCGCGTCCCGACGTAGAGCCCAACGCGCGTCCCGACGTAGAGCTGAAATTTAGCTAACTACAGACGTAGAGCCCAACGCGCGTCCCGACGTAGAGCCCAACGCGCGTCCCGACGTAGAGCCCAACGCGCGTCCCGACGTAGAGCTGAAATTTAGCTAACTACAGACGTAGAGCCCAACGCACGTCCCGACGTAGAGCTGAAAGTTAGCTAACTACACACGTAGAGCCCAACGCACGTCCCGACGTAGAGCCCAACGCACGTCCCGACGTAGAGCTGAAAGTAAGCTAAATCCCGACGTAGAGCCCAACGCACGTCCCGACGTAGAGCCCAACGCACGTCCCGATGTAGCGCCCAACGCACGTCCCGACGTAGCGCCCAACGCACGTCCCGACGTAGAGCTGAAAGTTAGCTAACTACAGACGTAGAGCCCAACGCACGTCCCGACGTAGAGCCCAACACACGTCCCAACGTAGAGCCCAACGCACGTCCCGACGTAGAGCTGAAAGTAAGCTAAATCCCGACGTAGAAGCCAACGCGCGTCCCGACGTAGAGCCCAACGCGCGTCCCGACGTAGAGCCCAACGCGCGTCCCGACGTAGAGCTGAAAGTTAGCTAACTACAGACGTAGAGCCCAACGCGCGTCCCGACGTAGAGCCCAACGCGCGTCCCGACGTAGAGCCCAACGCGCGTCCCGACGTAGAGCCCAACGCGCGTCCCGACGTAGAGCTGAAAGTTAGCTAACTACAGACGTAGAGCCCAACGCACGTCCCGACGTAGAGCTGAAAGTTAGCTAACTACAGACGTAGAGCCCAACGCACGTCCCGACGTAGAGCCCAACGCACGTCCCGACGTAGAGCCCTACGCACGTCCCGACGTAGAGCTGAAAGTAAGCTAAATCCCGACGTAGAGCCCAACGCACGTCCCGACGTAGAGCCCAACGCACGTCCCGACGTAGCGCCCAACGCACGTCCCGACGTAGAGCTGAAAGTTAGCTAACTACAGACGTAGAGCCCAACGCACGTCCCGACGTAGAGCTGAAAGTTAGATAACTACAGACGTAGAGCCCAACGCACGTCCCGACGTAGAGCCCAACGCACGTCCCGACGTAGAGCCCAACGCACGTCCCGACGTAGAGCTGAAAGTAAAATAAATCCCGACGTAGAAGCCAACGCGCGTCCCGACGTAGAGCCCAACGCACGTCCCGACGTAGAGCCCAACGCGCGTCCCGACGTAGAGCTGAAAGTTAGCTAACTACAGACGTAGAGCCCAACGCACGTCCCGACGTAGAGCTGAAAGTTAGCTAACTACAGACGTAGAGCCCAACGCACGTCCCGACGTAGAGGCCAACGCACGTCCCGACATAGAGCTGAAAGTAAGCTAAATCCCGACGTAGAGGCCAACGCACGTCCCGACGTAGAGCCCAACGCACGTCCCGACGTAGAGCCCAACGCACGTCCCGACGTAGAGCTGAAAATTAGCTAACTACAGACGTAGAGCCCAACGCACGTCCCGACGTAGAGCCCAACGCACGTCCCGACATAGAGCCCAACGCACGTCCCGACGTAGAGCTGAAAGTAAGCTAAATCCCGACGTAGAGGCCAACGCACGTCCCGACGTAGAGGCCAAAGCACGTCCCGACGTAGAGCTGAAAGTAAGCTAAATCCCGACGTAGAGGCCAACGCACGTCCCGACGTAGAGCTGAAAGTAAGCTAAATCCCGACGTAGAGGCCAACGCACGTCCCGACGTAGAGCCCAACGCACGTCCCGACGTAGAGCTGAAAGTAAGCTAAATCCCGACGTAGAGCCCAACGCACGTCCCGACGTAGAGCACAACGCACGTCCCGACGTAGAGCTGAAAGTTAGCTAACTACAGACGTAGAGCCCAACGCACGTCCCGACGTAGAAGCTGAAAGTTAGCTAACTACAGACGTAGAGCCCAACGCACGTCCCGACGTAGAGCACAACGCACGTCCCGACGTAGAACCCAACGCACGTCCCGACGTAGAGCTGAAAGTAAGCTAAATCCCGACGTAGAGCCCAACGGACGTCCCGACGTAGAGCCCAACGCACGTCCCGACGTAGCGCCCAACGCACGTCCCGACGTAGCGCCCAACGCACGTCCCGACGTAGAGCTGAAAGTTAGCTAAATACAGACGTAGAACCCAACACACGTCCCGACGTAGAGCTGAAAGTTAGCTAACTACAGACGTAGAGCCCAACGCACGTCCCGACGTAGAGCTGAAAGTAAGCTAAATCCCGATGTAGAAGCCAACGCGCGTCCCGACGTAGAGCCCAACGCGCGTCCCGACGTAGAGCCCAACGCGCGTCCCGACGTAGAGCCCAACGCGCGTCCCGACGTAGAGCTGAAAGTTAGCTAACTACAGACGTAGAGCCCAACGCGCGTCCCGACGTAGAGCCCAACGTGCGTTCCGACGTAGAGCCCAACGCGCGTCCCGACGTAGAGCTGAAATTTAGCTAACTACAGACGTAGAGCCCAACGCACGTCCCGACGTAGAGCTGAAAGTAAGCTAAATCCCGATGTAGAAGCCAACGCGCGTCCCGACGTAGAGCCCAACGCGCGTCCCGACGTAGAGCCCAACGCGCGTCCCGACGTAGAGCCCAACGCGCGTCCCGACGTAGAGCCCAACGCGCGTCCCGACGTAGAGCTGAAATTTAGCTAACTACAGACGTAGAGCCCAACGCGCGTCCCGACGTAGAGCCCAACGCGCGTCCCGACGTAGAGCCCAACGTGCGTCCCGACGTAGAGCTGAAATTTAGCTAACTACAGACGTAGAGCCCAACGCACGTCCCGACGTAGAGCTGAAAGTTAGCTAACTACACACGTAGAGCCCAACGCACGTCCCGACGTAGAGCCCAACGCACGTCCCGACGTAGAGCTGAAAGTAAGCTAAATCCCGACGTAGCGCCCAACGCACGTCCCGACGTAGAGCCCAACGCACGTCCCGACGTAGCGCCCAACGCACGTCCCGACGTAGCGCCCAACGCATGTCCCGACGTAGAGCTGAAAGTTAGCTAACTACAGACGTAGAGCCCAACGCACGTCCCGACGTAGAGCTGAAAGTAAGCTAAATCCCGATGTAGAAGCCAACGCGCGTCCCGACGTAGAGCCCAACGCGCGTCCCGACGTAGAGCCCAACGCGCGTCCCGACGTAGAGCCCAACGCGCGTCCCGACGTAGAGCTGAAATTTAGCTAACTACAGACGTAGAGCCCAACGCGCGTCCCGACGTAGAGCCCAACGCGCGTCCCGACGTAGAGCCCAACGCGCGTCCCGACGTAGAGCTGAAATTTAGCTAACTACAGACGTAGAGCCCAACGCACGTCCCGACGTAGAGCTGAAAGTTAGCTAACTACAGACGTAGAGCCCAACGCACGTCCCGACGTAGAGCCCAACGCACGTCCCGACGTAGAGCCAAACGCACGTCCCGACGTAGAGCTGAAAGTAAGCTAAATCCCGACGTAGAGCCCAACGCACGTCCCGACGTAGAGCCCAACGCACGTCCCGACGTAGCGCCCAACGCACGTCCCGACGTAGCGCCCAACGCACGTCCCGACGTAGAGCTGAAAGTTAGCTAACTACAGACGTAGAGCCCAACGCACGTCCCGACGTAGAGCTGAAAGTTAGATAACTACAGACGTAGAGCCCAACGCACGTCCCGACGTAGAGCCCAACGCACGTCCCGACGTAGAGCCCAACGCACGTCCCGACGTAGAGCTGAAAGTATAATAAATCCCGACGTAGAAGCCAACGCACGTCCCGACGTAGAGCCCAACGCACGTCCCGACGTAGAGCCCAACGCGCGTCCCGACGTAGAGCTGAAAGTTAGCTAACTACAGACGTAGAGCCCAACGCACGTCCCGACGTAGAGCTGAAAGTTAGCTAACTACAGACGTAGAGCCCAACGCACGTCCCGACGTAGAGGCCAACGCACGTCCCGACGTAGACCTGAAAGTAAGCTAAATCCCGACGTAGAGGCCAACGCACGTCCCGACGTAGAGCCCAACGCACGTCCCGACGTAGAGCCCAACGCACGTCCCGACGTAGAGCCCAACGCACGTCCCGACGTAGAGCTGAAAGTAAGCTAAATCCCAACGTAGAGCCCAACGCACTTCCCGACGTAGAGCTGAAAGTAAGCTAAATCCCGACGTAGAGCCCAACGCACGTCCCGACGTAGAGGCCAACGCGCGTCCCGACGTAGAGCTGAAAGTAAGCTAAATCCCGACGTAGAGGCCAACGCACGTCCCGACGTAGAGGCCAACGCACGTCCCGACGTAGAGCTTAAAGTAAGCTAAATCCCGCCGTAGAGCCCAACGCACGTCCCGACGTAGAGGCCAACGCACGTCCCGACGTATAGCCCAACGCACGTCCCGACGTAGAGCTGAAAGTAAGCTAAATCCCGACGTAGCGCCCAACGCACGTCCCGACGTAGAGCTAAAAATTAGCTAACTACAGACGTAGAGCCCAACGCGCGTCCCGACGTAGAGCCCAACGCGCGTCCCGACGTAGAGCTGAAAGTAAGCTAAATCCCAACGTAGAGCCCAACGCACGTCCCGACGTAGAGCCCAACGCACGTCCCGACGTAGAGCCCAACGCACGTCCCGACGTAGCGCCCAACGCACGTCCCGACGTAGAGCTGAAAGTTAGCTAACTACAGACGTAGAGCCCAACGCACGTCCCGACGTAGAGCTGAAAGTTAGCTAACTACAGACGTAGAGCCCAACGCACGTCCCGACGTAGAGCTGAAAGTTAGCTAACTACAGACGTAGAGCCCAACGCGCGTCCCGACGTAGAGCCCAACGCGCGTCCCGACGTAGACCCCAACGCGCGTCCCGACGTGGAGCTGAAAGTAAGCTAAATCCCGACATAGAGGCCAACGCACGTCCCGACGTAGAGCTGAAAGTTAGCTAACTACAGACGTAGAGCCCAACGCGCGTCCCGACGTAGAGCCCAATGCGCGTCCCGACGTAGAGCCCAACGTGCGTCCCGATGTAGAGCCCAACGCGCGTCCCGACGTAGAACCCAACGCGCGTCCCGACGTGGAGCTGAAAGTAAGCTAAATCCCGACGTAGAGGCCAACGCACGTCCCGACGTAGAGGCCAAAGCACGTCCCGACGTAGAGCCCAACGCACGTCCCGACGTAGAGCTGAAAGTAAGCTAAATCCCGACGTAGAGCCCAACGGACGTCCCGACGTAGAGCCGAACGCACGTCCCGACGTAGCGCCCAACGCACGTCCCGACGTAGAGCTGAAAGTTAGCTAACTACAGACGTAGAGCCCAACACACGTCCCGACGTAGAGCTGAAAGTTAGCTAACTACAGACGTAGAGCCCAACGCACGTCCCGACGTAGAGCCCAACGCACGTCCCGACGTAGAGCTGAAAGTAAGCTAAATCCCGACGTAGAAGCCAACGCGCGTCCCGACGTAGAGCCCAACGCACGTCGCGACGTAGAGCCCAACGCACGTCCCGACGTAGAGCTGAAAGTTAGCTAACTACAGACGTAGAGCCCAACGCGCGTCCCGACGTAGAGCTGAAAGTTAGCTAACTACAGACGTAGAGCCCAACGCGCGTCCCGACGTAGAGCCCAACGCGCGTCCCGACGTAGAGCCCAACGCGCGTCCCGACGTAGTGCCCAACGCGCGTCCCGACGTAGAGCTGAAAGTTAGCTAACTACAGACGTAGAGCCCAACGCACGTCCCCACGTAGAGCTGAAAGTTAGCTAACTACAGACGTAGAGCCCAACTCACGTCCCGACGTAGAGCTGAAAGTAAGCTAAATCCCAACGTAGAGCCCAACGCACTTCCCGACGTAGAGCTGAAAGAAAGCTAAATCCCGACGTAGAGGCCAACGCACGTCCTGACATAGAGGCCAACGCGCATCCCGACGTAGAGCTGAAAGTAAGCTAAATCCCGACGTAGAGGCCAACGCACGTCGCGACGTAGAGGCCAACGCACGTCCCGACGTAGAGGCCAACGCACGTCCCGACGTAGAGCTGAAAGTAAGCTAAATCCCGACGTAGAGGCCAACGCACGTCCCGACGTAGAGCCCACCGCACGTCCCGACGTAGAGCCCAACGCACGTCCCGACGTAGAGCTGAAAGTTGGCTAACTACAGACGTGGAGCCGAACGCACGTCCCGACGTAGAGGCCAACGCACGTCCCGACGTAGAGCCCAACGCACGTCCCGACGTAGAGCCCAACGCACGTCCCGACGTAGAGCCCAACGCACGTCCCGACGTAGAGCCCAACGCACGTCCCGACGTAGAGCTGAAAGTAAGCTAAATCCCAACGTAGAGCCCAACGCACTTCCCGACGTAGAGCTGAAAGTAAGCTAAATCCCGACGTAGAGCCCAACGCACGTCCCGACGTAGAGGCCAACGCGCGTCCCGACGTAGAGCTGAAAGTAAGCTAAATCCCGACGTAGAGGCCAACGCACGTCCCGACGTAGAGGCCAACGCACGTCCCGACGTAGAGGTTAAAGTAAGCTAAATCCCGCCGTAGAGCCCAACGCACGTCCCGACGTAGAGCCCAACGCACGTCCCGACGTAGAGCCCAACGCACGTCCCGACGTAGAGCTGAAAGTAAGCTAAATCCCGACGTAGCGCCCAACGCATGTCCCGACGTAGAGCAAAAAATTAGCTAACTACAGACGTAGAGCCCAACGCGCGTCCCGACGTAGAGCCCAACGCGCGTCCCGACGTAGAGCTGAAAGTAAGCTAAATCCCAACGTAGAGCCCAACGCACGTCCCGACGTAGAGCCCAACGCACGTCCCGACGTAGAGCCCAACGCACGTCCCGACGTAGCGCCCAACGCACGTCCCGACGTAGAGCTGAAAGTTAGCTAACTACAGACGTAGAGCCCAACGCACGTCCCGACGTAGAGATGAAAGTTAGCTAACTACAGACGTAGAGCCCAACGCGCGTCCCGACGTAGAGCCCAACGCGCGTCCCGACGTAGACCCCAACGCGCGTCCCGACGTGGAGCTGAAAGTAAGCTAAATCCCGACATAGAGGCCAACGCACGTCCCGACGTAGAGCTGAAAGTTAGCTAACTACAGACGTAGAGACCAACGCGTGTCCCGACGTAGAGCCCAATGCGCGTCCCGACGTAGAGCCCAACGTGCGTCCCGATGTAGAGCCCAACGCACGTCCCGACGTAGAACCCAACGCGCGTCCCGACGTGGAGCTGAAAGTAAGCTAAATCCCGACGTAGAGGCCAACGCACGTCCCGACGTAGAGGCCAAAGCACGTCCCGACGTAGAGCCCAACGCACGTCCCGACGTAGAGCTGAAAGTAAGCTAAATCCCGACGTAGAGCCCAACGGACGTCCCGACGTAGAGCCCAACGCACGTCCCGACGTAGCGCCCAACGCACGTCCCGACGTAGCGCCCAACGCACGTCCCGACGTAGAGCTGAAAGTTAGCTAACTACAGACGTAGAGCCCAACACACGTCCCGACGTAGAGCTGAAAGTTAGCTAACTACAGACGTAGAGCCCAAAGCACGTCCCGACGTAGAGCCCAACGCACGTCCCGACGTAGAGCTGAAAGTAAGCTAAATCCCGACGTAGAGGCCAACGCACTTCCCGACGTAGAGCTGAAAGAAAGCTAAATCCCGACGTAGAGGCCAACGCACGTCCCGACTTAGAGGCCAACGCGCATCCCGACGTAGAGCTGAAAGTAAGCTAAATCCCGACGTAGAGGCCAACGCACGTCCCGACGTAGAGGCCAACGCACGTCCCGACGTAGAGGCCAACGCACGTCCCGACGTAGAGCTGAAAGTAAGCTAAATCCCGACGTAGAGCCCAACGCACTTCCCCTAGTAGAGCTGAAAGAAAGCTAAATCCCGACGTAGAGGCCAACGCACGTCCCGACGTAGAGGCCAACGCGCATCCCGACGTAGAGCTGAAAGTAAGCTAAATCCCGACGTAGAGGCCAACGCACGTCGCGACGTAGAGGCCAACGCACGTCCCGACGTAGAGGCCAACGCACGTCCCGACGTAGAGCTGAAAGTAAGCTAAAACCCGACGTAGAGGCCAACGCACTTCCCGACGTAGAGCTGAAAGAAAGCTAAATCCCGACGTAGAGGCCATCGCACGTTCCGACATAGAGGCCAACGCGCATCCCGATGTAGAGCTGAAAGTAAGCTAAATCCCCACGTAGAGGCCAACGCACGTCCCGACGTAGAGGCCAACGCACGTCCCGACGTAGAGGCCAACGCACGTCCCGACGTAGAGCTGAAAGTTGGTTAACTACAGACGTGGAGCCGAACGCACGTCCCGACGTAGAGCTGAAAGTTGGCTAAGTACAGACGTAGAGCCCAACGCACGTCCCGACGTAGAGCCCAACGCACGTCCCGACGTAGAGCCCAACGCACGTCCCGACGTAGAGCCCAACGCACGTCCCGACGTAGAGCTGAAAGTAAGCTAAATCCCAACGTAGAGCCCAACGCACTTCCCGACGTAGAGCTGAAAGAAAGCTAAATCCCGACGTAGAGGCCAACGCACGTCCTGACATAGAGGCCAACGCGCATCCCGACGTAGAGCTGAAAGTAAGCTAAATCCCGACGTAGAGGCCAACGCACGTCGCGACGTAGAGGCCAACGCACGTCCCGACGTAGAGGCCAACGCACGTCCCGACGTAGAGCTGAAAGTTGGCTAACTACAGACGTGGAGCCGAACGCAAGTCCCGACGTAGAGCCCAACGCACATCCCGACGTAGAGCCCAACGCACGTCCCGACGTAGAGCCCAACGCACGTCCCGACGTAGAGCTGAAAGTAAGCTAAATCCCAACGTAGAGCCCAACGCACTTCCCGACGTAGAGCTGAAAGTAAGCTAAATCCCGACGTAGAGCCCAACGCACGTCCCGACGTAGAGGCCAACGCGCGTCCCGACGTAGAGCTGAAAGTAAGCTAAATCCCGACGTAGAGGCCAACGCACGTCCCGACGTAGAGGCCAACGCACGTCCCGACGTAGAGCTTAAAGTAAGCTAAATCCCGACGTAGAGCCCAACGCACGTCCCGACGTAGAGCCCACCGCACGTCCCGACGTAGAGCCCAACGCACGTCCCGACGTAGAGCTGAAAGTTGGCGAACTACAGACGTGGAGCCGAACGCACGTCCCGACGTAGAGCTGAAAGTTGGCTAAGTACAGACGTAGAGCCCAACGCACGTCCCGACGTAGAGCCCAACGCACGTCCCGACGTAGAGCCCAACGCACGTCCCGACGTAGAGCTGAAAGTAAGCTAAATCCCAACGTAGAGCCCAACGCACTTCCCGACGTAGAGCTGAAAGAAAGGTAAATCCCGACGTAGAGGCCAACGCACGTCCTGACATAGAGGCCAACGCGCATCCCGACGTAGAGCTGAAAGTAAGCTAAATCCCGACGTAGAGGCCAACGCACGTCGCGACGTAGAGGCCAACGCACGTCCCGACGTAGAGGCCAACGCACGTCCCGACGTAGAGCTGAAAGTTGGCTAACTACAGACGTGGAGCCGAACGCACGTCCCGACGTAGAGCCCAACGCACATCCCGACGTAGAGCCCAACGCACGTCCCGACGTAGAGCCCAACGCACGTCCCGACGTAGAGCTGAAAGTAAGCTAAATGCCAACGTAGAGCCCAACGCACTTCCCGACGTAGAGCTGAAAGTAAGCTAAATCCCGACGTAGAGCCCAACGCACGTCCCGACGTAGAGGCCAACGCGCGTCCCGACGTAGAGGCCAACGCGCGTCCCGACGTAGAGCTGAAAGTAAGCTAAATCCCGACGTAGAGGCCAACGCACGTCCCGACGTAAAGGCCAACGCACGTCCCGACGTAGAGCTTAAAGTAAGCTAAATCCCGCCGTAGAGCCCAACGCACGTCCCGACGTAGAGCCCAACGCACGTCCCGACGTAGCGCCCAACGCACGTCCCGACGTAGAGCTGAAAGTAAGCTAAATCCCGACGTAGCGCCCAACGCACGTCCCGACGTAGAGCTAAAAATTAGCTAACTACAGACGTAGAGCCCAACGCGCGTCCCGTCGTAGAGCCCAACGCGCGTCCCGACGTAGAGCTGAAAGTAAGCTAAATCCCAACGTAGAGCCCAACTCACGTCCCGACGTAGAGCCCAACGCACGTCCCGAAGTAGCGCCCAACGCACGTCCCGACGTAGAGCTGAAAGTTAGCTAACTACAGACGTAGAGCCCAACGCACGTCCCGACGTAGAGCTGAAAGTTAGCTAACTACAGACGTAGAGCCCAACGCACGTCCCGACGTAGAGCTGAAAGTTAGCTAACTACAGACGTAGAGCCCAACGCGCGTCCCGACGTAGAGCCCAACGCGCGTCCCGACGTAGACCCCAACGCGCGTCCCGACGTGGAGCTGAAATTAAGCTAAATCCCAACATAGAGGCCAACGCACGTCCCGACGTAGAGCTGAAAGTTAGCTAACTACAGACGTAGAGACCAACGCGTGTCCCGACGTAGAGCCCAATGCGCGTCCCGACGTAGAGCCCAACGTGCGTCCCGATGTAGAGCCCAACGCGCGTCCCGACGTAGAACCCAACGCGCGTCCCGACGTGGAGCTGAAAGTAAGCTAAATCCCGACGTAGAGGCCAACGCACGTCCCGACGTAGAGGCCAAAGCACGTCCCGACGTAGAGGCCAACGCACGTCCCGACGTAGAGCTGAAAGTAAGCTAAATCCCGACGTAGAGCCCAACGGACGTCCCGACGTAGAGCCCAACGCACGTCCCGACGTAGCGCCCAACGCACGTCCCGACGTAGCGCCCAACGCACGTCCCGACGTAGAGCTGAAAGTTAGCTAACTACAGACGTAGAGCCCAACACACGTCCCGACGTAGAGCTGAAAGTTAGCTAACTACAGACGTAGAGCCCAACGCACGTCCCGACGTAGAGCCCAACGCACGTCCCGACGTAGAGCTGAAAGTAAGCTAAATCCCGACGTAGAGGCCAACGCACTTCCCGACGTAGAGCTCAAAGAAAGCTAAATCCCGACGTAGAGGCCAACGCACGTCCCGATGTAGAGGCCAACGCACGTCCCGACGTAGAGGCCAACGCACGTCCCGACGTAGAGCTGAAAGTAAGCTAAATCCCGACGTAGAGCCCAACGCACTTCCCGACGTAGAGCTGAAAGAAAGCTAAATCCCGACGTAGAGGCCAACGCACGTCCCGACATAGAGGCCAACGCGCATCCCGACGTAGAGCTGAAAGTAAGCTAAATCCCGACGTAGAGGCCAACGCACGTCGCGACGTAGAGGCCAACGCACGTCCCGACGTAGAGGCCAACGCACGTCCCGACGTAGAGCTGAAAGTAAGCTAAATCACGACGTAGAGGCCAACGCACGTCCCGACGTAGAGCTGAAAGCAACCTAAATCCCGACGTAGAGCCCAACGCACGTCCCGACGTAGAGCCCAACGCGCGTCCCGACGTAGAGCCCAACGCACGTCCCGACGTAGAGCTGAAAGTTGGCTAACTACAGACGTGGAGCCGAACGCACGTCCCGACGTAGAGCTGAAAGTTGGCTAAGTACAGACGTAGAGCCCAACGCACGTCCCGACGTAGAGCCCAACGCACGTCCCGACGTAGAGCCCAACGTGCGTCCCGACGTAGAGCCCAACGCACGTCCCGACGTAGAGCTGAAAGTAAGCTAAATCCCAACGTAGAGCCCAACGCACTTCCCGACGTAGAGCTGAAAGTAAGCTAAATCCCGACGTAGAGGCCAACGCACGTCCCGACGTAGAGGCCAACGCACGTCCCGACGTAGAGCTTAAAGTAAGCTAAATCCCGCCGTAGAGCCCAACGCACGTCCCGACGTAGAGCCCAACGCACGTCCCGACGTAGAGCCCAACGCACGTCCCGACGTAGAGCTGAAAGTAAGCTAAATCCCGACGGAGCGCCCAACGCACGTCCCGACGTAGAGCTAAAAATTAGCTAACTACAGACGTAGAGCCCAACGCGCGTCCCGACGTAGAGCCCAACGCGCGTCCCGACGTAGAGCTGAAAGTAAGCTAAATCCCAACGTAGAGCCCAACGCACGTCCCGACGTAGAGCCCAACGCACGTCCCGACGTAGAGCCCAACGCACGTCCCGACGTAGCGCCCAACGCACGTCCCGACGTAGAGCTGAAAGTTAGCTAACTACAGACGTAGAGCCCAACGCACGTCCCGACGTAGAGCTGAAAGTTAGCTAACTACAGACGTAGAGCCCAACGCACGTCCCGACGTAGAGCTGAAAGTTAGCTAACTACAGACGTAGAGCCCAACGCGCGTCCCGACGTAGAGCCCAACGCGCGTCCCGACGTAGACCCCAACGCGCGTCCCGACGTGGAGCTGAAAGTAAGCTAAATCCCGACATAGAGGCCAACGCACGTCCCGACGTAGAGCTGAAAGTTAGCTAACTACAGACGTAGAGCCCAACGCGCGTCCCGACGTAGAGCCCAATGCGCGTCCCGACGTAGAGCCCAACGTGCGTCCCGATGTAGAGCCCAACGCGCGTCCCGACGTAGAACCCAACGCGCGTCCCGACGTGGAGCTGAAAGTAAGCTAAATCCCGACGTAGAGGCCAACGCACGTCCCGACGTAGAGGCCAAAGCACGTCCCGACGTAGAGCCCAACGCACGTCCCGACGTAGAGCTGAAAGTAAGCTAAATCCCGACATAGAGCCCAACGGACGTCCCGACGTAGAGCCCAACGCACGTCCCGACGTAGCGCCCAACGCACGTCCCGACGTAGAGCTGAAAGTTAGCTAACTACAGACGTAGAGCCCAACACACGTCCCGACGTAGAGCTGAAAGTTAGCTAACTACAGACGTAGAGCCCAACGCACGTCCCGACGTAGAGCCCAACGCACGTCCCGACGTAGAGCCCAACGCACGTCCCGACGTAGAGCTGAAAGTAAGCTAAATCCCGACGTAGAAGCCAACGCGCGTCCCGACGTAGAGCCCAACGCACGTCGCGACGTAGAGCCCAACGCGCGTCCCGACGTAGAGCTGAAAGTTAGCTAACTACAGACGTAGAGCCCAACGCGCGTCCCGACGTAGAGCCCAACGCGCGTCCCGACGTAGAGCCCAACGCGCGTCCCGACGTAGTGCCCAACGCGCGTCCCGACGTAGAGCTGAAAGTTAGCTAACTACAGACGTAGAGCCCAACGCACGTCCCCACGTAGAGCTGAAAGTTAGCTAACTACAGACGTAGAGCCCAACTCACGTCCCGACGTAGAGCTGAAAGTAAGCTAAATCCCAACGTAGAGCCCAACGCACTTCCCGACGTAGAGCTGAAAGAAAGCTAAATCCCGACGTAGAGGCCAACGCACGTCCTGACATAGAGGCCAACGCGCATCCCGACGTAGAGCTGAAAGTAAGCTAAATCCCGACGTAGAGGCCAACGCACGTCGCGACGTAGAGGCCAACGCACGTCCCGACGTAGAGCTGAAAGTAAGCTAAATCCGGACGTAGAGGCCAACGCACGTCCCGACGTAGAGCTGAAAGTAACCTAAATCCCGACGAAGAGCCCAACGCACGTCCCGACGTAGAGCCCACCGCACGTCCCGACGTAGAGCCCAACGCACGTCCCGACGTAGATCTGAAAGTTGGCTAACTACAGACGTGGAGCCGAACGCACGTCCCGACGTAGAGGCCAACGCACGTCCCGACGTAGAGGCCAACGCACGTCCCGACGTAGAGCCCAACGCACGTCCCGACGTAGAGCCCAACGCACGTCCCGACGTAGAGCCCAACGCACGTCCCGACGTAGAGCTGAAAGTAAGCTAAATCCCAACGTAGAGCCCAACGCACTTCCCGACGTAGAGCTGAAAGTAAGCTAAATCCCGACGTAGAGCCCAACGCACGTCCCGACGTAGAGGCCAACGCGCGTCCCGACGTAGAGCTGAAAGTAAGCTAAATCCCGACGTAGAGGCCAACGCACGTCCCGACGTAGAGGCCAACGCACGTCCCGATGTAGAGCTTAAAGTAAGCTAAATCCCGCCGTAGAGCCCAACGCACGTCCCGACGTAGAGCCCAACGCACGTCCCGACGTAGAGCCCAACGCACGTCCCGACGTAGAGCTGAAAGTCAGCTAAATCCCGACGTAGCGCCCAAAGCACGTCCCGACGTAGAGCTAAAAATTAGCTAACTACAGACGTAGAGCCCAACGCGCGTCCCGACGTAGAGCCCAACGCGCGTCCCGACGTAGAGCTGAAAGTAAGCTAAATCCCAACGTAGAGCCCAACGCACGTCCCGACATAGAGCCCAACGCACGTCCCGACATAGAGCCCAACGCACGTCCCGACGTAGCGCCCAAAGCACGTCCCGACGTAGAGCTGAAAGTTAGCTAACTACAGACGTAGAGCCCAACGCACGTCCCGACGTAGAGCTGAAAGTTAGCTAACTACAGACGTAGAGCCCAACGCACGTCCCGACGTAGAGCTGAAAGTTAGCTAACTACAGACGTAGAGCCCAACGCGCGTCCCGACGTAGAGCCCAACGCGCGTCCCGACGTAGACCCCAACGCGCGTCCCGACGTGGAGCTGAAAGTAAGCTAAATCCCGACATAGAGGCCAACGCACGTCCCGACGTAGAGCTGAAAGTTAGCTAACTACAGACGTAGAGCCCAACGCGTGTCCCGACGTAGAGCCCAATGCGCGTCCCGACGTAGAGCCCAACGTGCGTCCCGATGTAGAGCCCAACGCGCGTCCCGACGTAGAACCCAACGCACGTCCCGACGTAGCGCCCAACGCACGTCCCGACGTAGCGCCCAACGCACGTCCCGACGTAGCGCCCAACGCACGTCCCGACGTAGCGCCCAACGCACGTCCCGACGTAGAGCTGAAAGTTAGCTAACTACAGACGTAGAGCCCAACACACGTCCCGACGTAGAGCTGAAAGTTAGCTAACTACAGACGTAGAGCCCAACGCACGTCCCGACGTAGAGCCCAACGCACGTCCCGACGTAGAGCCCAACGCACGTGCCGACGTAGAGCTGAAAGTAAGCTAAATGCCGACGTAGAAGCCAACGCGCGTCCCGACGTAGAGCCCAACGCACGTCGCGACGTAGAGCCCAACGCGCGTCCCGACGTAGAGCTGAAAGTTAGCTAACTACAGACGTAGAGCCCAACGCGCGTCCCGACGTAGAGCTGAAAGTTAGCTAATTACAGACGTAGAGCCCAACGCGCGTCCCGACGTAGAGCCCAACGCGCGTCCCAACGTAGAGCCCAACGCGCGTCCCGACGTAGAGCCCAACGCGCGTCCCGACGTAGAGCCCAACGCGCGTCCCGACGTAGAGCTGAAAGTTAGCTAACTACAGACGTAGAGCCCAACGCACGTCCCGACGTAGAGCTGAAAGTTAGCTAACTACAGACGTAGAGCCCAACGCACGTCCCCACGTAGAGCTGAAAGTTAGCTAACTACAGACCTAGAGCCCAACTCACGTCCCGACGTAGAGCTGAAAGTTAGCTAACTACAGACCTAGAGCCAAACGCACGTCCCGACGTAGAGGCCAACGCACGTCCCGACGTAGAGGCCAACGCACGTCCCGACGTAGAGCTGAAAGTAAGCTAAATCCCGACGTAGAGGCCAACGCACGTCCCGACGTAGAGCCCAACGCACGTCCCGACGTAGAGCCCAACGCACGTACCGACGTAGAGCCCAACGCACGTCCCGACGTAGAGCTGAAATTAAGCTAAACCCCGACGTGGAGCCCAACGCACGTCCCAACGTAGAGGCCAACGCACGTCCCGACGTAGAGCCCAATGCACGTCCCCACGTAGAGCCCAACGCACGTCCCCACGTAGAGCTGGAAGTTAGCTAACTACAGACGTAGAGCCCAACACACGTCCCGACGTAGAGCCCAACGCACGTCCCGACATAGAGCCCAACGCACGTCCCGACGTAGAGCTGAAAGTAAGCTAAATCCCGACGTAGAGGCCAACGCACGTCCCAACGTAGAGGCCAACGCACGTCCCGACGTAGAGCTGAAAGTAAGCTAAATCACGACGTAGAGGCCAACGCACGTCCCGACGTAGAGCTGAAAGTAAGCTAAATCCCGACGTAGAGGCCAACGCACGTCCCGACGTAGAGTTGAAAGTAAGCTAAATCCCGACGTAGAGGCCAACGCACGTCCCGACGTAGAGGCCAAAGCACGCCCCGACGTAGAGGCCAACGCACGTCCCGACGTAGAGCCCAACGCACGTCCCGACGTAGAGCCCAACGCACGTCCCGACGTAGAGCCCAACACACTTCCCGACGTAGAGCTGAAAGAAAGCTAAATCCCGACGTAGAGACCAACGCACGTCCTGACATAGAGGCCAACGCGCATCCCGACGTAGAGCTGAAAGTAAGCTAAATCCCGACGTAGAGGCCAACGCACGTCCCGACGTAGAGGCCAACGCACGTCCCGACGTAGAGCTGAAAGTAAGCTAAATCCGGACGTAGAGGCCAACGCACGTCCCGACGTAGAGCTGAAAGTTGGCTAACTACAGACGTGGAGCCGAACGCACGTCCCGACGTAGAGGCCAACGCACGTCCCGACGTAGAGGCCAACGCACGTCCCGACGTAGAGCCCAACGCACGTCCCGACGTAGAGCCCAACGCACGTCCCGACGTAGAGCCCAACGCACGTCCCGACGTAGAGCCCAACGCACGTCCCGACGTAGAGCTGAAAGTAAGCTAAATCCCAACGTAGAGCCCAACGCACTTCCCGACGTAGAGCTGAAAGTAAGCTAAATCCCGACGTAGAGCCCAACGCACGTCCCGACGTAGAGGCCAACGCGCGTCCCGACGTAGAGCTGAAAGTAAGCTAAATCCCGACGTAGAGGCCAACGCACGTCCCGACGTAGAGGCCAACGCACGTCCCGACGTAGAGCTTAAAGTAAGCTAAATCCCGCCGTAGAGCCCAACGCACGTCCCGACGTAGAGCCCAACGCACGTCCCGACGTAGAGCCCAACGCACGTCCCGACGTAGAGCTGAAAGTCAGCTAAATCCCGACGTAGCGCCCAAAGCACGTCCCGACGTAGAGCTAAAAATTAGCTAACTACAGACGTAGAGCCCAACGCGCGTCCCGACGTAGAGCCCAACGCGCGTCCCGACGTAGAGCTGAAAGTAAGCTAAATCCCAACGTAGAGCCCAACGCACGTCCCGACATAGAGCCCAACGCACGTCCCGACATAGAGCCCAACGCACGTCCCGACGTAGCGCCCAACGCACGTCCCGACGTAGAGCTGAAAGTTAGCTAACTACAGACGTAGAGCCCAACGCACGTCCCGACGTAGAGCTGAAAGTTAGCTAACTACAGACGTAGAGCCCAACGCGCGTCCCGACGTAGAGCCCAACGCGCGTCCCGACGTAGAGCCCAACGCGCGTCCCGACGTAGACCCCAACGCGCGTCCCGACGTGGAGCTGAAAGTAAGCTAAATCCCGACATAGAGGCCAACGCACGTCCCGACGTAGAGCTGAAAGTTAGCTAACTACAGACGTAGAGCCCAATGCGCGTCCCGACGTAGAGCCCAACGTGCGTCCCGACGTAGAGCTGAAAGTTGGCTAACTACAGACGTGGAGCCGAACGCACGTCCCGACGTAGAGCCCAACGCACGTCCCGACGTAGAGCCGAACGCACGTCCCGACGTAGAGCTGAAAGTAAGCTAAATCCCAACGTAGAGCCCAACGCACTTCCCGACGTAGAGCTGAAAGTAAGCTAAATTCCGACGTAGAGGCCAACGCACGTCCCGACGTAGAGGCCAACGCACGTCCCGACGTAGAGGCCAACGCACGTCCCGACGTAGAGGCCAACGCACGTCCCGACGTAGAGCTGAAAGTAAGCTAAATCCCGACGTAGAGGCCAACGCACGTCCCGACGTAGAGCTGAAAGTAACCTAAATCCCGACGTAGAGCCCAACGCACGTCCCGACGTAGAGCCCAACGCACGTCCCGACGTAGAGCCCAACGCACGTCCCGACGTAGAGCTGAAAGTTGGCTAACTACAGACGTGGAGCCGAACGCACGTCCCGACGTAGAGCCCAACGCACGTCCCGACGTAGAGCCGAACGCACGTCCCGACGTAGAGCTGAAAGTAAGCTAAATCCCAACGTAGAGCCCAACGCACTTCCCGACGTAGAGCTGAAAGTAAGCTAAATTCCGACGTAGAGGCCAACGCACGTCCCGACGTAGAGGCCAACGCGCGTCCCGACGTAGAGCTGAAAGTAAGCTAAATCCCGACGTAGAGGGCAACGCACGTCCCGACGTAGAGGCCAACGCACGTCCCGACGTAGAGCTTAAAGTAAGCTAAATCCCGACGTAGAGGCCAACGCACGTCCCGACGTAGAGTCCAACGCACGTCCCGACGTAGAGCCCAACGCACGTCCCGACGTAGAGCTGAAAGTAAGCTAAATCCCGACGTAGCGCCCAACGCACGTCCCGACGTAGAGCTAAAAATTAGCTAACTACAGACGTAGAGCCCAACGCGCGTCCCGACGTAGAGCCCAACGCGCGTCCCGACGTAGAGCTGAAAGTAAGCTAAATCCCAACGTAGAGCCCAACGCACGTCCCGACGTAGAGCCCAACGCACGTCCCGACGTAGAGCCCAACGCACGTCCCGACGTAGCGCCCAACGCACGTCCCGACGTAGAGCTGAAAGTTAGCTAACTACAGACGTAGAGCCCAACGCACGTCCCGACGTAGAGCTGAAAGTTAGCTAACTACAGACGTAGAGCCCAACGCACGTCCCGACGTAGAGCCCAACGCACGTCCCGACGTAGAGCCCAACGCACGTCCCGACGTAGAGCTGAAAGTAAGCTAAATCCAGACGTAGAGCCCAACACACGGCCCGACGTAGATCCCAACGCACGTCCCGACGTAGAGCTGAAAGTTGGCTAACTACAGACGTAGAGCCCAACGCACGTCCCGACGTAGAGCCCAACGCACGTCCCGACGTAGAGCCCAACGCACGTCCCGACGTAGAGCTGAAAGTAAGCTAAATCCCAATGTAGAGCCCAACGCACTTCCCGACGTAGAGCTGAAAGTAAGCTAAATCCCGACGTAGAGGCCAACGCACGTCCCGACGTAGAGGCCAACGCGCGTCCCGACGTAGAGCTGAAAGTAATCTAAATCCCGACGTAGAGGCCAACGCACGTCCGACGTAGAGGCCAACACACATCCGACGTAGAAGCCAACGCACGTCCCGACGTAGAGCCCAACGCACGTCCCGACGTAGAGCCCAACGCACGTCCCGACGTAGAGCCCAACGCACGTCCCGACGTAGAGCCCAACGCACGTCCCGACGTAGAGCTGAAAGTAAGCTAAATCCCAACGTAGAGCCCAACGCACTTCCCGACGTAGAGCTGAAAGAAAGCTAAATCCCGACGGAGAGGCCAACGCACGTCCCGACATAGAGGCCAACGCGCATCCCGACGTAGAGCTGAAAGTAAGCTAAATCCCGACGTAGAGGCCAACGCACGTCCCGACGTAGAGGCCAACGCACGTCCCGACGTAGAGCTGAAAGTAACCTAAATCCCGACGTAGAGGCCAACGCACGTCCCGACGTAGAGCTGAAAGTAACCTAAATCCCGACGTAGAGCCCAACGCACGTCCCGACGTAGAGCCCAACGCACGTCCCAACGTAGAGCCCAACGCACGTCCCGACGTAGAGCTGAAAGTTGGCTAACTACAGACGTGGAGCCGAACGCACGTCCCGACATAGAGCCCAACGCACGTCCCGACGTAGAGCCCAACGCACGTCCCGACGTAGAGCCCAACGCACGTCCCGACGTAGAGCCCAACGCACGTCCCGACGTAGAGCTGAAAGTAAGCTAAATCCCAACGTAGAGCCCAACGCACTTCCCGGCGTAGAGCTGAAAGTAAGCTAAATCCCGACGTAGAGGCCAACGCACGTCCCGACGTAGAGGCCAACGCGCGTCCCGACGTAGAGGCCAACGCGCGTCCCGACGTAGAGGCCAACGCGCGTCCCGACGTAGAACTGAAAGTAAGCTAAATCCCGACGTAGAGGCCAACGCACGTCCCGACGTAGAGGCCAACGCACGTCCCGACGTAGAGGCCAACGCACGTCCCGACGTAGAGCTTAAAGTAAGCTAAATCCCGACGTAGAGCCCAACGCACGTCCCGACGTAGAGCCCAACGCACGTCCCGACGTAGAGCCCAACGCACGTCCCGACGTAGAGCCCAACGCACGTCCCGACGTAGAGCTGAAAGTAAGCTAAATCCCGACGTAGCACCCAACGCACGTCCCGACGTAGAGCTAAAAATTAGCTAACTACAGACGTAGAGCCCAACGCACGTCCCGACGTAGAGCTGAAAGTAAGCTAAATCCCGACGTAGCACCCAATGCGCGTCCCGACGTAGAGCCCAACGTGCGTCCCGACGTAGAGCCCAACGCGCGTCCCGACGTAGAGCCCAACGCGCGTCCCGACGTAGAGCCCAACGCGCGTCCCGACGTAGAGGCCAACACGCGTCCCGACGTAGAACTGAAAGTAAGCTAAATCCCGACGTAGAGGCCAACGCACGTCCCGACGTAGAGGCCAACGCACGTCCCGACGTAGAGGCCAACGCACGTCCCGACGTAGAGGCCAACGCACGTCCCGACGTAGAGCTTAAAGTAAGCTAAATCCCGACGTAGAGCCCAACGCACGTCCCGACGTAGAGCCCAACGCACGTCCCGACGTAGAGCCCAACGCACGTCCCGACGTAGAGCTGAAAGTAAGCTAAATCCCGACGTAGCACCCAACGCACGTCCCGACGTAGAGCTAAAAATTAGCTAACTACAGACATAGAGCCCAACGCGCGTCCCGACGTAGAGCCCAACGCGCGTCCCGACATAGAGCTGAAAGTAAGCTAAATCCCAACGTAGAGCCCAACGCACGTCCCGACGTAGAGCCCAACGCACGTCCCGACGTAGAGCCCAACGCACGTCCAGACGTAGCGCCCAACGCACGTCCCGACGTAGAGCTGAAAGTTAGCTAACTACAGACGTAGAGCCCAACGCACGTCCCGACGTAGAGCTGAAAGTTAGCTAACTACAGACGTAGAGCCCAACGCGCGTCCCGACGTAGACCCCAACGCGCCTCCCGACGTGGAGCTGAAAGTAAGCTAAATCCCGACATAGAGGCCAACGCACGTCCCGACGTAGAGCTGAAAGTTAGCTAACTACAGACGTAGAGCCCAACGCGCGTCCCGACGTAGAGCCCAATGCGCGTCCCGACGTAGAGCCCAACGCGCGTCCCGACGTAGAGCCCAACGCGCGTCCCGACGTAGAGCCCAACGCGCGTCCCGACGTAGAGCCCAACGCGCGTCCCGACGTAGAGCTGAAAGTAAGCTAAATCCCGACGTAGAGGCCAACCCACGTCCCGACGTAGAGGCCAACGCATGTCCCGACGTAGAGCCCAACGCACGTCCCGACGTAGAGCTGAAAGTAAGCTAAATCCCAACGTAGAGCCCAACGCACGTCCCGACGTAGAGCCCAACGCACATGCCGACGTAGCGCCCAACGCACGGCCCGACGTATAGCTGGAAGTTAGCTAACTATAGACGTAGAGCCGAACGCACGTCCAGACGTAGAGCTGAAAGTTAGCTAACTACAGACGTAGAGCCCAACGCGCGTCCCGACGTAGAGCCCAACGCGCGTCCCGACGTAGAGCCCAACGCGCGTCCCGACGTAGAGCCCAACGCGCGTCCCGACGTAGAGCCCAACGCGCGTTCCGACGTAGAGCCCAACGCGCGTCCCGACGTAGAGCACAACGCGCGTCCCGACGTGGAGCTGAAAGTAAGCTAAATCCCAACGTAGAGCCCAACGCACGTCCCGACGTAGAGCCCAACGCACGTCCCGACGTAGAGCCCAACGCACGTCCCGACGTAGAGCCCAACGCACGTCCCGACGTAGAGCCCAACGCGCGTCCCGACGTAGAGCTGAAAGTTAGCTAACTACAGACGAAGAGCCCAACGCGCGTCCCGACGTAGAGCTGAAAGTTAGCTAACTACAGACGTACAGCCCAATGCGCGTCCCGACGTAGAGCCCAACGCACGTCCCGACGTAGAGCCCAACGCACGTCCCGACGTAGAGCTGAAAGTAAGCTAAATCCCGACGTAGAGGCCAACGCACGTCCCGACTTAGAGCCCAACGCACGTCCCGACGTAGAGCCCAACGCACGTCCCGACGTAGAGCCCAACGCACGTCCCGACGTAGAGCCCAACGCACGTCCCGACGTAGAGCCCAACGCACGTCCCGACGTAGAGCTGAAAGTAAGCTAAATCCCAACGTAGAGCCCAACGCACTTCCCGACGTAGAGCTGAAAGAAAGCTAAATCCCGACGGAGAGGCCAACGCACGTCCCGACATAGAGGCCAACGCGCATCCCGACGTAGAGCTCAAAGTAAGCTAAATCCCGACGTAGAGGCCAACGCACGTCCCGACGTAGAGGCCAACGCACGTCCCGACGTAGAGGCCAACGCACGTCCCGACGTAGAGCTGAAAGTAAGCTAAATCCCGACGTAGAGGCCAACGCACGTCCCGACGTAGAGCTGAAAGTAACCTAAATCCCGACGCAGAGCCCAACGCACGTCCCGACGTAGAGCCCAACGCACGTCCCGACGTAGAGCCCAACGCACGTCCCGACGTAGAGCTGAAAGTTGGCTAACTACAGACGTGGAGCCGAACGCACGTCCCAACGTAGACCCCAACGCACGTCCCGACGTAGAGCCCAACGCACGTCCCGACGTAGAGCCCAACGCACGTCCCGACGTAGAGCCCAACGCACGTCCCGACGTAGAGCCCAACGCACGTCCCGACGTAGAGCTGAAAGTAAGCTAAATCCCAACGTAGAGCCCAACGCACTTCCCGGCGTAGAGCTGAAAGTAAGCTAAATCCCGACGTAGAGGCCAACGCACGTCCCGACGTAGAGGCCAACGCGCGTCCCGACGTAGAGGCCAACGCGCGTCCCGACGTAGAGGCCAACGCGCGTCCCGACGTAGAACTGAAAGTAAGCTAAATCCCGACGTAGAGGCCAACGCACGTCCCGACGTAGAGGCCAACGCACGTCCCGACGTAGAGCTTAAAGTAAGCTAAATCCCGACGTAGAGCCCAACGCACGTCCCGACGTAGAGCCCAACGCACGTACCGACGTAGAGCCCAACGCACGTCCCGACGTAGAGCTGAAAGTAAGCTAAATCCCGACGTAGCGCCCAACGCACGTCCCGACGTAGGGCTAAAAATTAGCTAACTACAGACGTAGAGCCCAACGCGCATCCCGACGTAGAGCCCAACGCGCGTCCCGACGTAGAGCTGAAAGTAAGCTAAATCCCAACGTAGAGCCCAACGCACGTCCCGACGTAGAGCCCAACGCACGTCCCGACGTAGAGCCCAACGCACGTCCCGACGTAGAGCCCAACGCACGTCCCGACGTAGCGCCCAACGCACGTCCCGACGTGGAGCTGAAAGTTAGCTAACTACAGACGTAGAGCCCAACGCGCGTCCCGACGTAGAGCTGAAAGTTAGCTAACTACAGACGTAGAGCCCAACGCGCGTCCCGACGTAGAGCCCAACGCGCGTCCCGACGTAGAGCCCAACGCACGTCCCGACGTAGAGCCCAACGCACGTCCCGACGTAGAGCCCAACGCACGTCCCGACGTAGAGCCCAACGCGCGTCCCGACGTAGAGCTGAAAGTAAGCTAAATCCCAACGTAGAGCCCAACGCACGTCCCGACGTAGAGCCCAACGCACGTCCCGACGTAGAGCCCAACGCACGTCCCGACGTAGCGCCCAACGCACGTCCCGACGTAGAGCTGAAAGTTAGCTAACTACAGACGTAGAGCCCAACGCACGTCCCGACGTAGAGCTGAAAGTTAGCTAACTACAGACGTAGAGCCCAACGCGCGTCCCGACGTAGACCCCAACGCGCCTCCCGACGTGGAGCTGAAAGTAAGCTAAATCCCGACATAGAGGCCAACGCACGTCCCGACGTAGAGCTGAAAGTTAGCTAACTACAGACGTAGAGCCCAATGCGCGTCCCGACGTAGAGCCCAACGCGCGTCCCGACGTAGAGCCCAACGCGCGTCCCGACGTAGAGCCCAACGCGCGTCCCGACGTAGAGCCCAACGCGCGTCCCGACGTAGAGCCCAACGCGCGTCCCGACGTAGAGCTGAAAGTAAGCTAAATCCCGACGTAGAGGCCAACGCACGTCCCGACGTAGAGGCCAACGCACGTCCCGACGTAGAGGCCAACGCACGTCCCGACGTAGAGGCCAACGCACGTCCCGACGTAGAGCTTAAAGTAAGCTAAATCCCGACGTAGAGCCCAACGCACTTCCCGGCGTAGAGCTGAAAGTAAGCTAAATCCCGACGTAGAGGCCAACGCACGTCCCGACGTAGAGGCCAACGCGCGTCCCGACGTAGAGCTAAAAATTAGCTAACTACAGACATAGAGCCCAACGCGCGTCCCGACGTAGAGCCCAACGCGCGTCCCGACATAGAGCTGAAAGTAAGCTAAATCCCAACGTAGAGCCCAACGCACGTCCCGACGTAGAGCCCAACGCACGTCCCGACGTAGAGCCCAACGCACGTCCAGACGTAGCGCCCAACGCACGTCCCGACGTAGAGCTGAAAGTTAGCTAACTACAGACGTAGAGCCCAACGCACGTCCCGACGTAGAGCTGAAAGTTAGCTAACTACAGACGTAGAGCCCAACGCGCGTCCCGACGTAGACCCCAACGCGCCTCCCGACGTGGAGCTGAAAGTAAGCTAAATCCCGACATAGAGGCCAACGCACGTCCCGACGTAGAGCTGAAAGTTAGCTAACTACAGACGTAGAGCCCAACGCGCGTCCCGACGTAGAGCCCAATGCGCGTCCCGACGTAGAGCCCAACGCGCGTCCCGACGTAGAGCCCAACGCGCGTCCCGACGTAGAGCCCAACGCGCGTCCCGACGTAGAGCCCAACGCGCGTCCCGACGTAGAGCTGAAAGTAAGCTAAATCCCGACGTAGAGGCCAACCCACGTCCCGACGTAGAGGCCAACGCATGTCCCGACGTAGAGCCCAACGCACGTCCCGACGTAGAGCTGAAAGTAAGCTAAATCCCAACGTAGAGCCCAACGCACGTCCCGACGTAGAGCCCAACGCACATGCCGACGTAGCGCCCAACGCACGGCCCGACGTATAGCTGGAAGTTAGCTAACTATAGACGTAGAGCCGAACGCACGTCCAGACGTAGAGCTGAAAGTTAGCTAACTACAGACGTAGAGCCCAACGCGCGTCCCGACGTAGAGCCCAACGCGCGTCCCGACGTAGAGCCCAACGCGCGTCCCGACGTAGAGCCCAACGCGCGTTCCGACGTAGAGCCCAACGCGCGTCCCGACGTAGAGCACAACGCGCGTCCCGACGTGGAGCTGAAAGTAAGCTAAATCCCAACGTAGAGCCCAACGCACGTCCCGACGTAGAGCCCAACGCACGTCCCGACGTAGAGCCCAACGCACGTCCCGACGTAGAGCCCAACGCACGTCCCGACGTAGAGCCCAACGCGCGTCCCGACGTAGAGCTGAAAGTTAGCTAACTACAGACGAAGAGCCCAACGCGCGTCCCGACGTAGAGCTGAAAGTTAGCTAACTACAGACGTACAGCCCAATGCGCGTCCCGACGTAGAGCCCAACGCACGTCCCGACGTAGAGCCCAACGCACGTCCCGACGTAGAGCTGAAAGTAAGCTAAATCCCGACGTAGAGGCCAACGCACGTCCCGACTTAGAGCCCAACGCACGTCCCGACGTAGAGCCCAACGCACGTCCCGACGTAGAGCCCAACGCACGTCCCGACGTAGAGCCCAACGCACGTCCCGACGTAGAGCCCAACGCACGTCCCGACGTAGAGCTGAAAGTAAGCTAAATCCCAACGTAGAGCCCAACGCACTTCCCGACGTAGAGCTGAAAGAAAGCTAAATCCCGACGGAGAGGCCAACGCACGTCCCGACATAGAGGCCAACGCGCATCCCGACGTAGAGCTCAAAGTAAGCTAAATCCCGACGTAGAGGCCAACGCACGTCCCGACGTAGAGGCCAACGCACGTCCCGACGTAGAGGCCAACGCACGTCCCGACGTAGAGGCCAACGCACGTCCCGACGTAGAGCTGAAAGTAAGCTAAATCCCGACGTAGAGGCCAACGCACGTCCCGACGTAGAGCTGAAAGTAACCTAAATCCCGACGCAGAGCCCAACGCACGTCCCGACGTAGAGCCCAACGCACGTCCCGACGTAGAGCCCAACGCACGTCCCGACGTAGAGCTGAAAGTTGGCTAACTACAGACGTGGAGCCGAACGCACGTCCCAACGTAGACCCCAACGCACGTCCCGACGTAGAGCCCAACGCACGTCCCGACGTAGAGCCCAACGCACGTCCCGACGTAGAGCCCAACGCACGTCCCGACGTAGAGCCCAACGCACGTCCCGACGTAGAGCTGAAAGTAAGCTAAATCCCAACGTAGAGCCCAACGCACTTCCCGGCGTAGAGCTGAAAGTAAGCTAAATCCCGACGTAGAGGCCAACGCACGTCCCGACGTAGAGGCCAACGCGCGTCCCGACGTAGAGGCCAACGCGCGTCCCGACGTAGAGGCCAACGCGCGTCCCGACGTAGAACTGAAAGTAAGCTAAATCCCGACGTAGAGGCCAACGCACGTCCCGACGTAGAGGCCAACGCACGTCCCGACGTAGAGCTTAAAGTAAGCTAAATCCCGACGTAGAGCCCAACGCACGTCCCGACGTAGAGCCCAACGCACGTACCGACGTAGAGCCCAACGCACGTCCCGACGTAGAGCTGAAAGTAAGCTAAATCCCGACGTAGCGCCCAACGCACGTCCCGACGTAGGGCTAAAAATTAGCTAACTACAGACGTAGAGCCCAACGCGCATCCCGACGTAGAGCCCAACGCGCGTCCCGACGTAGAGCTGAAAGTAAGCTAAATCCCAACGTAGAGCCCAACGCACGTCCCGACGTAGAGCCCAACGCACGTCCCGACGTAGAGCCCAACGCACGTCCCGACGTAGAGCCCAACGCACGTCCCGACGTAGCGCCCAACGCACGTCCCGACGTGGAGCTGAAAGTTAGCTAACTACAGACGTAGAGCCCAACGCGCGTCCCGACGTAGAGCTGAAAGTTAGCTAACTACAGACGTAGAGCCCAACGCGCGTCCCGACGTAGAGCCCAACGCGCGTCCCGACGTAGAGCCCAACGCGCGTCCCGACGTAGAGCCCAACGCGCGTCCCGACGTAGAGCCCAACGCGCGTCCCGACGTAGAGCTGAAAGTAAGCTAAATCCCGACGTAGAGGCTAACCCACGTCCCGACGTAGAGGCCAACGCACGTCCCGACGTAGAGCCCAACGCACGTCCCGACGTAGAGCTGAAAGTAAGCTAAATCCCAACGTAGAGCCCAACGCACGTCCCGACGTAGAGCCAAGGCACATGCCGACGTAGCGCCCAACGCACGGCCCGACGTAAAGCTGAAAGTTAGCTAACTATAGACGTTGAGCCGAACGCACGTCCAGACGTAGAGCTGAAAGTTAGCTAACTACAGACGTAGAGCCCAACGCGCGTCCCGACGTAGAGCCCAACGCGCGTCCCGACGTAGAGCACAACGCGCGTCCCGACGTGGAGCTGAAAGTAAGCTAAATCCCAACGTAGAGCCCAACGCACGTCCCGACGTAGAGCCCAACGCACGTCCCGACGTAGAGCCCAACGCACGTCCCGACGTAGAGCCCAACGCGCGTCCCGACGTAGAGCCCAACGCACGTCCCGACGTAGAGCTGAAAGTAAGCTAAATCCCGACGTAGAGCCCAACGCACGTCCCGACGTAGAGCCCAACGCACGTCCCGACGTAGAGCCCAACGCACGTCCCGACGTAGAGCCCAACGCACGTCCCGACGTAGAGCCCAACGCGCGTCCCGACGTAGAGCTGAAAGTTAGCTAACTACAGACGAAGAGCCCAACGCGCGTCCCGACGTAGAGCTGAAAGTTAGCTAACTACAGACGTACAGCCCAACGCGCGTCCCGACGTAGAGCCCAACGCACGTCCCGACGTAGAGCCCAACGCACGTCCCGACGTAGAGCCCAACGCACGTCCCGACGTAGAGCTGAAAGTAAGCTAAATCCCGACGTAGAGGCCAACGCACGTCCTGACTTAGAGCCCAACGCACGTCCCGACGTAGAGCCCAACGCATGTCCCGACGTAGAGCCCAACGCACGTCCCGACGTAGAGCCCAACGCACGTCCCGACGTAGAGCCCAACGCACGTCCCGACGTAGAGCTGAAAGTAAGCTAAATCCCGACGTAGAGCCCAACGCACGTCCCGACGTAGAGCCCAACGCACGTCCCGACTTAGAGCCCAACGCACGTCCTGACGTAGAGCCCAACGCACGTCCCGACGTAGAGCTGAAAGTTAGCTAACTACAGACGTAGAGCACAACTCACGTCCCGACGTAGAGCTGAAAGTTAGCTAACTACAGACGTAGAGCCCAATGCACGTCCCGACGTAGAGCTGAAAGTTAGCTAACTACAGAAGTAGAGCTCAACGCACGTCCCGACGTAGATCCCAACGCACGTCCCGACGTAGAGCCCAACGCACGTCCCGACGTAGAGCCCAACGCACGTCCCGACGTAGAGCTGAAAATAAGCTAAATCCCGACGTAGAGGGCAACCCACGTCCCGACGTAGAGCTGAAAGTAAGCTAAATCCCGACGTAGAGCCCAACGCACGTCCCGACGTAGAGCCCAACGCACGTCCCGACGTAGAGCTGAAAGTTGGCTAACTACAGACGTAGAGCCCAACGCACGTCCCGACGTAGAGCCCAACGCACGTCCCGATGTAGAGCTGAAGGTTAGCTAACTACAGACGTAGAGCCCAACGCACGTCCCGACGTAGAGCCCAACGCACGTCCCGACGTAGAGCCCAACGCACGTCCCGACGTAGAGCCCAACGCACGTCCCGACGTAGAGCCCAACGCACGTCCCGACGTAGAGCCCAACGCACGTCCCGACGTAAGGTGAAAGTAAGCTAAATCCCAACGTAGAGCCCAACGCACGTCCCGACGTAGAGCTGAAAGTAAGCTAAATCCCGACGTAGGGGCAAACGCACGTACCGACGTAGAGGCCAACTCACGTCCCGACGTAGAGCTGAAAGTAAGCTAAATCCTGACGTAGAGGCCAACGCACGTCCCGACGTAGAGGCCAACGCACGTCCCGACGTAGAGGCCAACGCACGTCCCGACGTAGAGGCCAACGCACGTCCCGACGTAGAGCTTAAAGTAAGCTAAATCCCTACGTAGAGCCCAAAGCACGTCCCGACGTAGAGCCCAACGCACGTCCCGACGTAGAGACCAACGCACGTCCCGACGTAGAGACCAACGCACGTCCCGACGTAGAGCTGAAAGTAAGCTAAATCCCGACGTAGAGCCCAACGCACGTCCCGACGTAGAGCACAACGCACGTCCCGACGTAGAGCCCAACGCACGTCCCGACGTAGAGCCCAACGCACGTCCCGACGCAGAGGCCAACGCACGTCCCGACGTAGAGCTGAAAGTTAGCTAACTACAGACGTAGAGCCCAACGCACGTCCCGACGTAGAGCCCAACGCACGTCCCGACGTAGTGCCCAACGCACGTCCCGACGTAGAGATGAAAGTTAGCTAACTACAGACGTAGAGCCCAACGCACGTCCCGACGTAGAGCCCAACGCACGTCCCGACGTAGAGCCCAACGCACGTCCCGACGTAGAGCCCAACGCACGTCCCGACGTAGAGCTGAAAGTAAGCTAAATCCCGACGTAGAAGCCAACGCACGTCCCGACGTAGAGCCCAACGCACGTCCCGACGTAGAGCCCAACGCACGTCCCGACGTAGAGCCCAACGCACGTCCCGACGTAGAGCCCAACGCACGTCCCGACGTAGAGCCCAACGCACGTCCCGAAGTAGAGCTGAAAGTAAGCTAAATCCCGACGTAGAGCCCAACGCACGTCCCGACGTAGAGCCCAACGCACGTCCCGACGTAGAGCTGAATGTTAGCTAACTACAGACGTAGAGCCCAACGCACGTCCCGACATAGAGCCCAACGCACGTCCCGACATAGAGCTGAAAGTAAGCTAAATCCCGACGTAGAAGCCAACGCACGTCCCGACGTAGAGCCCAACGCACGTCCCGACGTAGAGCCCAACGCACGTCCCGACGTAGAGCCCAACGCACGTCCCGACGTAGAGCCCAACGCGCGTCCCGACGTAGAGCCCAACGCACGTCCCGACGTAGAGCTGAAAGTAAGCTAAATCCCGACGTAGAGCCCAACGCACGTCCCGACGTAGAGCCCAACGCACGTCCCGACGTAGAGCCCAACGCACGTCCCGACGTAGAGCCCAACGCGCGTCCCGACGTAGAGCTGAAAGTTAGCTAACTACAGACGAAGAGCCCAACGCGCGTCCCGACGTAGAGCTGAAAGTTAGCTAACTACAGACGTACAGCCCAACGCGCGTCCCGACGTAGAGCCCAACGCACGTCCCGACGTAGAGCCCAACGCACGTCCCGACGTAGAGCCCTACGCACGTCCCGACGTAGAGCTGAAAGTAAGCTAAATCCCGACGTAGAGGCCAACGCACGTCCTGACTTAGAGCCCAACGCACGTCCCGACGTAGAGCCCAACGCATGTCCCGACGTAGAGCCCAACGCACGTCCCGACGTAGAGCCCAACGCACGTCCCGACGTAGAGCCCAACGCATGTCCCGACGTAGAGCTGAAAGTAAGCTAAATCCCGACGTAGAGCCCAACGCACGTCCCGACGTAGAGCCCAACGCACGTCCCGACTTAGAGCCCAACGCACGTCCTGACGTAGAGCCCAACGCACGTCCCGACGTAGAGCTGAAAGTTAGCTAACTACAGACGTAGAGCACAACTCACGTCCCGACGTAGAGCTGAAAGTTAGCTAACTACAGACGTAGAGCCCAATGCACGTCCCGACGTAGAGCTGAAAGTTAGCTAACTACAGACGTAGAGCCCAACGCACGTCCCGACGTAGAGCCCAACGCACGTCCCGACGTAGAGCCCAACGCACGTCCCGACGTAGAGCCCAACGCACGTCCCGACGTAGAGCTGAAAGTAAGCTAAATCCCGACGTAGAGGCCAACCCACGTCCCGACGTAGAGCTTAAAGTAAGCTAAATCCCGACGTAGAGCCCAACGCACGTCCCGACGTAGAGCCCAACGCACGTCCCGACGTAGAGCTGAAAGTTGGCTAACTACAGACGTAGAGCCCAACGCACGTCCCGACGTAGAGCCCAACGCACGTCCCGATGTAGAGCTGAAGGTTAGCTAACTACAGACGTAGAGCCCAACGCACGTCCCGACGTAGAGCCCAACGCACGTCCCGACGTAGAGCCCAACGCACGTCCCGACGTAGAGCCCAACGCACGACCCGACGTAGAGCCCAACGCACGACCCGACGTAGAGCCCAACGCACGTCCCGACGTAGAGCCCAACGCACGTCCCGACGTAAGCTGAAAGTAAGCTAAATCCCAACGTAGAGCCCAACGCACGTCCCGACGTAGAGCTGAAAGTAAGCTAAATCCCGACGTAGGGGCAAACGCACGTACCGACGTAGAGGCCAACTCACGTCCCGACGTAGAGCTGAAAGTAAGCTAAATCCTGACGTAGAGGCCAACGCACGTCCCGACGTAGAGGCCAACGCACGTCCCGACGTAGAGGCCAACGCACGTCCCGACGTAGACCTTAAGGTAAGCTAAATCCCTACGTAGAGCCCAACGCACGTCCCGACGTAGAGCCCAACGCACGTCCCGACGTAGAGCCCAACGCACGTCCCGACGTAGAGACCAACGCACGTCCCGACGTAGAGACCAACGCACGTCCCGACGTAGAGCTGAAAGTAAGCTAAATCCCGACGTAGAGCCCAACGCACGTCCCGACGTAGAGCCCAACGCACGTCCCGACGTAGAGCCCAACGCACGTCCCGACGTAGAGCCCAACGCACGTCCCGACGCAGAGGCCAACGCACGTCCCGACGTAGAGCTGAAAGTTAGCTAACTACAGACGTAGAGCCCAACGCACGTCCCGACGTAGAGCTGAAAGTTAGCTAACTACAGACGTAGAGCCCAACGCACGTCCCGACGTAGAGCCCAACGCACGTCCCGACGTAGTGCCCAACGCACGTCCCGACGTAGAGATGAAAGTTAGCTAACTACAGACGTAGAGCCCAACGCACGTCCCGACGTAGAGATGAAAGTTAGCTAACTACAGACGTAGAGCCCAACGCACGTCCCGACGTAGAGCCCAACGCACGTCCCGACGTAGAGCCGAACGCACGTCCCGACGTAGAGCCCAATGCACGTCCCGACGTAGAGCTGAAAGTAAGCTAAATCCCGACGTAGAAGCCAACGCACGTCCCGACGTAGAGCCCAACGCACGTCCCGACGTAGAGCCCAACGCACGTCCCGACGTAGAGCCCAACGCACGTCCCGACGTAGAGCCCAACGCACGTCCCGACGTAGAGCCCAACGCACGTCCCGAAGTAGAGCTGAAAGTAAGCTAAATCCCGACGTAGAGCCCAACGCACGTCCCGACGTAGAGCCCAACGCACGTCCCGACGTAGAGCTGAATGTTAGCTAACTACAGACGTAGAGCCCAACGCACGTCCCGACATAGAGCCCAACGCACGTCCCGACATAGAGCTGAAAGTAAGCTAAATCCCGACGTAGAAGCCAACGCACGTCCCGACGTAGAGCCCAACGCACGTCCCGACGTAGAGCCCAACGCACGTCCCGACGTAGAGCCCAACGCACGTCCCGACGTAGAGCCCAACGCACGTCCCGACGTAGAGCCCAACGCACGTCCCGACGTAGAGCCCAACGCACGTCCCGACGTAGAGCTGAAAGTAAGCTAAATCCCGACGTAGAGCCCAACGCACGTCCCGACGTAGAGCCCAACGCACGTCCCGACGTAGAGCCCAACGCACGTCCCGACGTAGAGCCCAACGCACGTCCCGACGTAGAGCCCAACGCACGTCCCGACGTAGAGCTGAAAGTAAGCTAAATCCCGACGTAGAGGCCAACCCACGTCCCGACGTAGAGCTGAAAGTAAGCTAAATCCCGACGTAGAGCCCAACGCACGTCCCGACGTAGAGCCCAACGCACGTCCCGACGTAGAGCTGAAAGTTGGCTAACTACAGACGTAGAGCCCAACGCACGTCCCGACGTAGAGCCCAACGCACGTCCCGATGTAGAGCTGAAGGTTAGCTAACTACAGACGTAGAGCCCAACGCACGTCCCGACGTAGAGCCCAACGCACGTCCCGACGTAGAGCCCAACGCACGTCCCGACGTAGAGCCCAACGCACGACCCGACGTAGAGCCCAACGCACGTCCCGACGTAGAGCCCAACGCACGTCCCGACGTAAGCTGAAAGTAAGCTAAATCCCAACGTAGAGCCCAACGCACGTCCCGACGTAGAGCTGAAAGTAAGCTAAATCCCGATGTAGGGGCAAACGCACGTACCGACGTAGAGGCCAACTCACGTCCCGACGTAGAGCTGAAAGTAAGCTAAATCCTGACGTAGAGGCCAACGCACGTCCCGACGTAGAGGCCAACGCACGTCCCGACGTAGAGGCCAACGCACGTCCCGACGTAGAGGCCAACGCACGTCCCGACGTAGAGCTTAAAGTAAGCTAAATCCCTACGTAGAGCCCAACGCACGTCCCGACGTAGAGCCCAACGCACGTCCCGACGTAGAGCCCAACGCACGTCCCGACGTAGAGACCAACGCACGTCCCGACGTAGAGACCAACGCACGTCCCGACGTAGAGCTGAAAGTAAGCTAACTACAGACGTAGAGCCCAACACACGTCCCGACGTAGAGCTGAAAGTTAGCTAACTACAGACGTAGAGCCCAACGCACGTCCCGACGTAGAGCCCAACGCACGTCCCGACGTAGTGCCCAACGCACGTCCCGACGTAGAGATGAAAGTTAGCTAACTACAGACGTAGAGCCCAACGCACGTCCCGACGTAGAGCCCAACGCACGTCCCGACGTAGAGCCCAACGCACGTCCCGACGTAGAGCCCAACGCACGTCCAGACGTAGAGCTGAAAGTAAGCTAAATCCCGACGTAGAAGCCAACGCACGTCCCGACGTAGAGCCCAACGCACGTCCCGACGTAGAGCCCAACGCACGTCCCGACGTAGAGCCCAACGCACGTCCCGACGTAGAGCACAACGCACGTCCCGACGTAGAGCCCAACGCACGTCCCGACGTAGAGCCCAACGCACGTCCCGACGTAGAGCCCAACGCACGTCCCGAAGTAGAGCTGAAAGTAAGCTAAATCCCGACGTAGAGCCCAACGCACGTCCCGACGTAGAGCCCAACGCACGTCCCGACGTAGAGCTGAATGTTAGCTAACTACAGACGTAGAGCCCAACGCACGTCCCGACATAGAGCCCAACGCACGTCCCGACATAGAGCCCAACGCACGTCCCGACATAGAGCTGAAAGTAAGCTAAATCCCGACGTAGAGCCCAACGGACGTCCCGACGTAGAGCCCAACGCGCGTCCCGACGTAGAGCCCAACGCGCGTCCCGACGTAGAGGCCAACGCGCGTCCCGACGTGGAGCTGAAAGTAAGCTAAATCCCGACGTAGAGGCCAACGCACGTCCCGACGTAGAGCTGAAAGTTAGCTAACTACAGACGTAGAGCCCAACGCACGTCCCGACGTAGAGCCCAACGCACGTCCCGACGTAGAGCCCAACGCACGTCCCGACGTAGAGCCCAACGCACGTCCCGACGTAGAGCCCAACGCACGTCCCGACGTAGAGCCCAACGCACGTCCCGACGTAGAGCTGAAAGTAAGCTAAATCCCGACGTAGAGCCCAACGGACGTCCCGACGTAGAGCCCAACGCACGTCCCGACGTAGAGCCCAACGCACGTCCCGACGTAGAGCCCAACGCACGTCCCGATGTAGAGCCCAACGCACGTCCCGATGTAGAGCTGAAGGTTAGCTAACTACAGACGTAGAGCCCAACGCACGTCCCGACGGAGAGCCCAACGCACGTCCCGACGTAGAGCCCAACGCAAGTCCCGACGTAGAGCCCAACGCACGTCCCGACGTAGAGCTGAAAGTAAGCTAACTACAGACGTAGAGCCCAACGCACGTCCCGACGTAGAGCCCAACGCACGTCCCGACGTAGAGCACAACGCACGTCCCAAAGTAGAGCTGAAAGTAAGCTAAATCCCGACGTAGAAGCCAACGCGCGTCCCGACGTAGAGCCCAACGCGCGTCCCGACGTAGAGCCCAACGCGCGTCCCGACGTAGAGCTGAAAGTTAGCTAACTACAGACGTAGAGCCCAACGCGCGTCCCGACGTAGAGCTGAAAGTTAGCTAACTACAGACGTTGAGCCCAACGCGCGTCCCGACGTAGAGCCCAACGCGCGTCCCGACGTAGAGCCCAACGCGCGTCCCGACGTAGAGCTGAAATTAGCTAACTACAGACGTAGAGCCCAACGGACGTCCCGACGTAGAGGCCAACGGACGTCCCGACGTAGAGGCCAACGGACGTCCCGACGTAGAGGCCAACGCACGTCCCGACGTAGAGGCCAACGCACGTCCCGACGTAGAGGCCAACGCACGTCCCGACGTAGAGGCCAACGCACGTCCCGACGTAGAGGCCAACGCACGTCCCGACGTAGAGCTGAAAGTAAGCTAAATCCCGACGTAGAGGTCAACGCACGTCCCGACGTAGAGGCCAACGCACGTCCCGACGTAGAGCACAACACACGTCCCGACGTAGAGCACAACGCACGTCCCGACGTAGAGCCCAACGCGCGTCCCGACGTAGAGCTGAAAGTTAGCTAACTACAGACGTTGAGCCCAACGCGCGTCCCGACGTAGAGCCCAACGCGCGTCCCGACGTAGAGCCCAACGCGCGTCCCGACGTAGAGCTGAAATTAGCTAACTACAGACGTAGAGCCCAACGGACGTCCCGACGTAGAGGCCAACGCACGTCCCGTCGTAGAGCCCAACGCACGTCCCGACGTAGAGCCCAACGCACGTCCCGACGTAGAGCCCAACGCACGTCCCGACGTAGAGCCCAACGCACGTCCCGACGTAGAGCTGAAAGTAAGCTAAATCCCGACGTAGAGCCCAACGCACGTCCCGACGTAGAGCCCAACGCACGTCCCGACGTAGAGCCCAACGCACGTCCCGACGTAGAGCCCAACACACGTCCCGACGTAGAGCTCAAAGTAAGCTAAACCCCGACGTAGAGCCCAACGCATGTCCCGATTTAGAGCCCAACGCACGTCCCGATTTAGAGCCCAACGCACGTCCCAACGTAGAGCCCAACGCACGTCCCGACGTAGAGCTGAAAGTTAGCTAACTACAGACGTAGAGCCCAACGCACGTCCCGACGTAGATCCCAACGCACGTCCCGACGTAGATCCCAACGCACGTCCCGACGTAGATCCCAACGCACGTCCCGACGTAGAGCTGAAATTTAGCTAACTACAGACGTAGAGCCCAACGCACGTCCCGACGTAGAGCCCAACGCACGTCCCGACGTAGAGCCCAACGCACGTCCCGACGTAGAGCCCAACGCACGTCCCGACGTAGAGCCCAACGCACGTCCCGACGTAGAGCCCAACGCACGTCCCGACGTAGAGCTGAAAGTAAGCTAAATCCCGACGTAGAGCCCAAAGCACGTCCCGACGTAGAGCCCAACGCACGTCCCGACGTAGAGCCCAAAGCACGTCCCGACGTAGAGCCCAACGCACGTCCCGACGTAGAGCCCAACGCACGTCCCGACGTAGAGCCCAACGCACGTCCCGACGTAGAGCTGAAAGTAAGCTAAATCCCGACGTTGAGCTGAAAGTAAGCTAAATCCCGACGTAGAGCTAAAAGTAAGCTAAATTTCGACGTAGAGCCCAACGCACGTCCCAACGTAGAGCCCAACGCACGTCCCGACGTAGAGCTGAAAGTTAGCTAACTACAGACGTAGAGCCCAACGCACGTCCCGACGTAGAGCCCAACGCACGTCCCGACGTAGCGCCCAACGCACGTCCCGACGTAGCGCCCAACGCACGTCCCGACGTAGCGCCCAACGCACGTCCCGACGTAGAGCTGAAAGTTAGCTAACTACAGACGTAGAGCCCAACGCGCGTCCCGACGTAGAGCTGAAAGTTAGCTAACTACAGACGTAGAGCCCAACGCGCGTCCCGACGTAGAGCCCAACGCACGTCCCGACGTAGAGCTGAAAGTAAGCTAAATCCCGACGTAGAAGCCAACGCATGTCCCGACGTACAGCCCAACGCACGTCCCGACGTACAGCCCAACGCACGTCCCGACGTAGAGCTGAAAGTATGCTAAATCCCGACGTAGAGGCCAACGCACGTCCCGACGTAGCGCCCAACGCACGTCCCGACGTAGAGCCCAACGCGCGTCCCGACGTAGAGCTGAAAGTTAGCTAACTAAAGACGTAGAGCCCAACGCGCGTCCCGACGTAGAGCTGAAAGTTAGCTAACTACAGACGTAGAGCCCAACGCGCGTCCCGACGTAGAGCTGAAAGTTAGCTAACTACAGACGTAGAGCCCAACGCGCGTCCCGACGTAGAGCTGAAAGTTAGCTAACTACAGACGTAGAGCCCAACGCGCGTCCCGACGTAGAGCTGAAAGTTAGCTAACTACAGACGTAGAGCCCAACGCGCGTCCCGACGTAGAGCTGAAAGTTAGCTAACTACAGACGTAGAGCCCAACGCGCGTCCCGACGTAGAGCTGAAAGTTAGCTAACTACAGACGTAGAGCCCAACGCGCGTCCCGACGTAGAGCTGAAAGTTAGCTAACTACAGACGTAGAGCCCAACGCGCGTCCCGACGTAGAGCTGAAAGTTAGCTAACTACAGACGTAGAGCCCAACGCGCGTCCCGACGTAGAGCCCAACGCGCGTCCCGACGTAGAGCCCAACGCGCGTCCCGACGTAGAGCCCAACGCGCGTCCCGACGTAGAGCTGAAAGTTAGCTAAATCCCGACGTAGAAGCCAACGCACGTCCCGACGTAGAGCCCAACGCGCGTCCCGACGTAGAGCTGAAAGTTAGCTAACTACAGACGTAGAGCCCAACGCGCGTCCCGACGTAGAGCTGAAAGTTAGCTAACTACAGACGTAGAGCCCAACGCGCGTCCCGACGTAGAGCTGAAAGTTAGCTAACTACAGACGTAGAGCCCAACGCGCGTCCCGACGTAGAGCTGAAAGTTAGCTAACTACAGACGTAGAGCCCAACGCGCGTCCCGACGTAGAGCCCAACGCGCGTCCCGACGTAGAGCCCAACGCGCGTCCCGACGTAGAGCCCAACGCGCGTCCCGACGTAGAGCTGAAAGTTAGCTAAATCCCGACGTAGAAGCCAACGCACGTCCCGACGTAGAGCCCAACGCGCGTCCCGACGTAGAGCTGAAAGTTAGCTAACTACAGACGTAGAGCCCAACGCGCGTCCCGACGTAGAGCTGAAAGTTAGCTAACTACAGACGTAGAGCCCAACGCGCGTCCCGACGTAGAGCTGAAAGTTAGCTAACTACAGACGTAGAGCCCAACGCGCGTCCCGACGTAGAGCTGAAAGTTAGCTAACTACAGACGTAGAGCCCAACGCGCGTCCCGACGTAGAGCCCAACGCGCGTCCCGACGTAGAGCCCAACGCGCGTCCCGACGTAGAGCCCAACGCGCGTCCCGACGTAGAGCCCAACGCGCGTCCCGACGTAGAGCCCAACGCGCGTCCCGACGTAGAGCCCAACGCGCGTCCCGACGTAGAGCCCAACGCGCGTCCCGACGTAGAGCTGAAAGTTAGCTAAATCCCGACGTGGAAGCCAACGCACGTCCCGACGTAGAGCCCAACGCGCGTCCCGACGTAGAGCTGAAAGTTAGCTAACTACAGACGTAGAGCCCAACGCGCGTTCCGACGTAGAGCTGAAAGTTAGCTAACTACAGACGTAGAGCCCAACGCGCGTCCCGACGTAGAGCTGAAAGTTAGCTAACTACAGACGTAGAGCCCAACGCGCGTCCCGACGTAGAGCCCAACGCGCGTCCCGACATAGAGCCCAACGCGCGTCCCGACGTAGAGCCCAACGCGCGTCCCGACGTAGAGCCCAACGCGCGTCCCGACGAAGAGCTGAAAGTTAGCTAACTACAGACGTAGAGCCCAACTCACGTCCCGACGTAGAGTTGAAATTAGCTAACTACATACGTAGAGGCCAACGCACGTCCCGACGTAGAGGCCAACGCACGTCCCGACGTAGAGGCCAACGCACGTCCCGACGTAGAGGCCAACGCACGTCCCGACGTAGAGCTGAAAGTAAGCTAAATCCCGACGTAGAGGTCAACGCACGTCCCGACGTAGAGGCCAACGCACGTCCCGACGTAGAGCACAACGCACGTCCCGACGTAGAGCACAACGCACGTCCCGACGTAGAGCACAACGCACGTCCCGACGTAGAGCACAACGCACGTCCCGACGTAGAGCACAACGCACGTCCCGATGTAGAGCCCAACGCACGTCCCGACGTAGAGCTGAAAGTTAGCTAACTACAGACGTAGAGCCCAATGCACGTCCCGACGTAGAGCCCAACGCACGTCCCGACGTAGAGCCCAACGCACGTCCCGACGTAGAGCCCAACGCACCTCCCGACGTAGAGCCCAACGCACGTCCCGACGTAGAGCTGAAAGTAAGCTAAAGCCCGACGTAGAGCCCAACGCACGTCCCGACGTAGAGCCCAACGCACGTCCCGACGTAGCGCCCAACGCACGTCCCGACGTAGCGCCCAACGCACGTCCCGACGTAGACCTGAAAGTTACCTAACTAAAGACGTAGAGCCCAACGCACGTCCCGACGTAGAGCCGAAAGTTAGCTAACTAAAGACGTAGAGCCCAACGCACGTCCTGACGTAGAGCCGAAAGTTAGCTAACTAAAGACGTAGAGCCCAACGCACGTCCCGACGTAGAGCCGAAAGTTAGGTAACTACAGACGTAGAGCCCAACGCACGTCCCGACGTAGAGCCGAAAGTTAGGTAACTACAGACGTAGAGCCCAACGCGCGTCCCGACGTAGAGCCCAACGCGCGTCCCGACGTAGAGCTGAAATTAGCTAACTACAGACGTAGAGCCCAACGGACGTCCCGACGTAGAGGCCAACGCACGTCCCGTCGTAGAGCCCAACGCACGTCCCGACGTAGAGCCCAACGCACGTCCCGACGTAGAGCCCAACGCGCGTCCCGACGTAGAGCCCAACGCACGTCCCGACGTAGAGCTGAAAGTAAGCTAAATCCCGACGTAGAGCCCAACGCACGTCCCGACGTAGAGCCCAACGCACGTCCCGACGTAGAGCCCAACGCACGTCCCGACGTAGAGCCCAACGCACGTCCCGACGTAGAGCTGAAAGTAAGCTAAACCCCGACGTAGAGCCCAACGCATGTCCCGATTTAGAGCCCAACGCACGTCCCGATTTAGAGCCCAACGCACGTCCCAACGTAGAGCCCAACGCACGTCCCGACGTAGAGCTGAAAGTTAGCTAACTACAGACGTAGAGCCCAACGCACGTCCCGACGTAGATCCCAACGCACGTCCCGACGTAGATCCCAACGCACGTCCCGACGTAGATCCCAACGCACGTCCCGACGTAGAGCTGAAATTTAGCTAACTACAGACGTAGAGCCCAACGCACGTCCCGACGTAGAGCCCAACGCACGTCCCGACGTAGAGCCCAACGCACGTCCCGACGTAGAGCCCAACGCACGTCCCGACGTAGAGCCCAACGCACGTCCCGACGTAGAGCCCAACGCACGTCCCGACGTAGAGCTGAAAGTAAGCTAAATCCCGACGTAGAGCCCAAAGCACGTCCCGACGTAGAGCCCAACGCACGTCCCGACGTAGAGCCCAACGCACGTCCCGACGTAGAGCCCAACGCACGTCCCGACGTAGAGCTGAAAGTAAGCTAAATCCCGACGTTGAGCTGAAAGTAAGCTAAATCCCGACGTAGAGCTAAAAGTAAGCTAAATTTCGACGTAGAGCCCAACGCACGTCCCAACGTAGAGCCCAACGCACGTCCCGACGTAGAGCTGAAAGTTAGCTAACTACAGACGTAGAGCCCAACGCACGTCCCGACGTATCGCCCAACGCACGTCCCGACGTAGCGCCCAACGCACGTCCCGACGTAGCGCCCAACGCACGTCCCGACGTAGCGCCCAACGCACGTCCCGACGTAGCGCCCAACGCACGTCCCGACGTAGCGCCCAACGCACGTCCCGACGTAGAGCTGAAAGTTAGCTAACTACAGACGTAGAGCCCAACGCGCGTCCCGACGTAGAGCTGAAAGTTAGCTAACTACAGACGTAGAGCCCAACGCGCGTCCCGACGTAGAGCCCAACGCACGTCCCGACGTAGAGCTGAAAGTAAGCTAAATCCCGACGTAGAAGCCAACGCACGTCCCGACGTACAGCCCAACGCACGTCCCGACGTACAGCCCAACGCACGTCCCGACGTAGAGCTGAAAGTATGCTAAATCCCGACGTAGAGGCCAACGCACGTCCCGACGTAGCGCCCAACGCACGTCCCGACGTAGAGCCCAACGCGCGTCCCGACGTAGAGCTGAAAGTTAGCTAACTAAAGACGTAGAGCCCAACGCGCGTCCCGACGTAGAGCTGAAAGTTAGCTAACTACAGACGTAGAGCCCAACGCGCGTCCCGACGTAGAGCTGAAAGTTAGCTAACTACAGACGTAGAGCCCAACGCGCGTCCCGACGTAGAGCTGAAAGTTAGCTAACTACAGACGTAGAGCCCAACGCGCGTCCCGACGTAGAGCTGAAAGTTAGCTAACTACAGACGTAGAGCCCAACGCGCGTCCCGACGTAGAGCTGAAAGTTAGCTAACTACAGACGTAGAGCCCAACGCGCGTCCCGACGTAGAGCTGAAAGTTAGCTAACTACAGACGTAGAGCCCAACGCGCGTCCCGACGTAGAGCCCAACGCGCGTCCCGACGTAGAGCCCAACGCGCGTCCCGACGTAGAGCCCAACGCGCGTCCCGACGTAGAGCCCAACGCGCGTCCCGACGTAGAGCCCAACGCGCGTCCCGACGTAGAGCCCAACGCGCGTCCCGACGTAGAGCTGAAAGTTAGCTAAATCCCGACGTAGAAGCCAACGCACGTCCCGACGTAGAGCCCAACGCGCGTCCCGACGTAGAGCTGAAAGTTAGCTAACTACAGACGTAGAGCCCAACGCGCGTCCCGACGTAGAGCTGAAAGTTAGCTAACTACAGACGTAGAGCCCAACGCGCGTCCCGACGTAGAGCTGAAAGTTAGCTAACTACAGACGTAGAGCCCAACGCGCGTCCCGACGTAGAGCTGAAAGTTAGCTAACTACAGACGTAGAGCCCAACGCGCGTCCCGACGTAGAGCCCAACGCGCGTCCCGACGTAGAGCCCAACGCGCGTCCCGACGTAGAGCCCAACGCGCGTCCCGACGTAGAGCCCAACGCGCGTCCCGACGTAGAGCTGAAAGTTAGCTAAATCCCGACGTAGAAGCCAACGCACGTCCCGACGTAGAGCCCAACGCGCGTCCCGACGTAGAGCTGAAAGTTAGGTAACTACAGACGTAGAGCCCAACGCGCGTTCCGACGTAGAGCTGAAAGTTAGCTAACTACAGACGTAGAGCCCAACGCGCGTCCCGACGTAGAGCTGAAAGTTAGCTAACTACAGACGTAGAGCCCAACGCGCGTCCCGACGTAGAGCCCAACGCGCGTCCCGACGTAGAGCCCAACGCGCGTCCCGACGTAGAGCCCAACGCGCGTCCCGACGTAGAGCCCAACGCGCGTCCCGACGTAGAGCCCAACGCGCGTCCCGACGTAGAGCCCAACGCGCGTCCCGACGAAGAGCTGAAAGTTAGCTAACTACAGACGTAGAGCCCAACTCACGTCCCGACGTAGAGTTGAAATTAGCTAACTACATACGTAGAGGCCAACGCACGTCCCGACGTAGAGGCCAACGCACGTCCCGACGTAGAGGCCAACGCACGTCCCGACGTAGAGGCCAACGCACGTCCCGACGTAGAGGCCAACGCACGTCCCGACGTAGAGCTGAAAGTAAGCTAAATCCCGACGTAGAGGTCAACGCACGTCCCGACGTAGAGCACAACGCACGTCCCGACGTAGAGCACAACGCACGTCCCGACGTAGAGCACAACGCACGTCCCGACGTAGAGCACAACGCACGTCCCGATGTAGAGCCCAACGCACGTCCCGACGTAGAGCTGAAAGTTAGCTAACTACAGACGTAGAGCCCAATGCACGTCCCGACGTAGAGCCCAACGCACGTCCCGACGTAGAGCCCAACGCACGTCCCGACGTAGAGCCCAACGCACGTCCCGACGTAGAGCCCAACGCACGTCCCGACGTAGAGCTGAAAGTAAGCTAAAGCCCGACGTAGAGCCCAACGCACGTCCCGACGTAGAGCCCAACGCACGTCCCGACGTAGCGCCCAACGCACGTCCCGACGTAGCGCCCAACGCACGTCCCGACGTAGCGCCCAATGCACGTCCCGACGTAGACCTGAAAGTTACCTAACTAAAGACGTAGAGCCCAACGCACGTCCCGACGTAGAGCCGAAAGTTAGCTAACTAAAGACGTAGAGCCCAACGCACGTCCCGACGTAGAGCCGAAAGTTAGCTAACTAAAGACGTAGAGCCCAACGCACGTCCCGACGTAGAGCCGAAAGTTAGCTAACTAAAGACGTAGAGCCCAACGCACGTCCCGACGTAGAGCCGAAAGTTAGGTAACTACAGACGTAGAGCCCAACGCACGTCCCGACGTAGAGCCGAAAGTTAGGTAACTACAGACGTAGAGCCCAACGCACGTCCCGACGTAGAGCCCAACGCGCGTCCCGACGTAGAGCTGAAAGTAAGCTAAATCCCGACGTAAAGGCCAACGCGCGTCCCGACGTAGAGCTGAAAGTAAGCTAAATCCCGCCGTAGAGGCCAACGCGCGTCCCGACGTAGAGCTGAAAGTAAGCTAAATCCCGCCGTAGAGGCCAACGCGCGTCCCGACGTAGAGGCCAACGCACGTCCCGACGTAGAGCTGAAAGTAAGCTAAATCCCGACGTAGAGCCCAACGCACGTCCCGACGTAGAGGCCAACGCACGTCCCGACGTAGAGGCCAACGCACGTCCCGACGTAGAGGCCAACGCACGTCCCGACGTAGAGCTGAAAGTAAGCTAAATCCCGATGTAGAGCCCAACGCGCGTCCCGACGTAGAGCCCAACGCGCGTCCCGACGTAGAGCCCAACGCGCGTCCCGACGTAGAGCCCAACGCGCGTCCCGACGTAGATCCCAACGCGCGTCCCGACGTAGATCTGAAAGTAAGCTAAATCCCGACGTAGAGCCCAACGCGCGTCCCGACGTAGAGCCCAACGCGCGTCCCGACGTACAGCTAAAAGTAAGCTAAATCCCGACGTAGAGCCCAACGCGCGCCCCGACGTAGAGCCCAACGCGCGTCCCGACGTAGAGCCCAACGCGCGTCCCGACGTAGAGCTGAAAGTAAGCTAAATCCCGACGTAGAGCCCAACGCGCGTCCCGACGTAGAGCCCAACGCGCGTCCCGACGTACAGCTAAAAGTAAGCTAAATCCCGACGTAGAGCCCAACGCGCGCCCCGACGTAGAGCTGAAAGTTAGCTAACTACAGACGTAGAGCCCAACGCGCGTCCCGACGTAGAGCTGAAAGTTAGCTAACTACAGACGTAGAGCCCAACGCGCGTCCCGACGTAGAGCTGAAAGTTAGCTAACTACAGACGTAGAGCCCAACGCGCGTCCCGACGTAGAGCTGAAAGTTAGCTAACTACAGACGTAGAGCCCAACGCGCGTCCCGACGTAGAGCTGAAAGTTAGCTAACTACAGACGTAGAGCCCAACGCGCGTCCCGACGTAGAGCCCAACGCGCGTCCCGACGTAGAGCCCAACGCGCGTCCCGACGTAGAGCCCAACGCGCGTCCCGACGTAGAGCCCAACGCGCGTCCCGACGTAGAGCCCAACGCGCGTCCCGACGTAGAGCCCAACGCGCGTCCCGACGTAGAGCTGAAAGTTAGCTAAATCCCGACGTAGAAGCCAACGCACGTCCCGACGTAGAGCCCAACGCGCGTCCCGACGTAGAGCTGAAAGTTAGCTAACTACAGACGTAGAGCCCAACGCGCGTCCCGACGTAGAGCTGAAAGTTAGCTAACTACAGACGTAGAGCCCAACGCGCGTCCCGACGTAGAGCTGAAAGTTAGCTAACTACAGACGTAGAGCCCAACGCGCGTCCCGACGTAGAGCTGAAAGTTAGCTAACTACAGACGTAGAGCCCAACGCGCGTCCCGACGTAGAGCCCAACGCGCGTCCCGACGTAGAGCCCAACGCGCGTCCCGACGTAGAGCCCAACGCGCGTCCCGACGTAGAGCCCAACGCGCGTCCCGACGTAGAGCCCAACGCGCGTCCCGACGTAGAGCCCAACGCGCGTCCCGACGTAGAGCTGAAAGTTAGCTAAATCCCGACGTAGAAGCCAACGCACGTCCCGACGTAGAGCCCAACGCGCGTCCCGACGTAGAGCTGAAAGTTAGGTAACTACAGACGTAGAGCCCAACGCGCGTTCCGACGTAGAGCTGAAAGTTAGCTAACTACAGACGTAGAGCCCAACGCGCGTCCCGACGTAGAGCTGAAAGTTAGCTAACTACAGACGTAGAGCCCAACGCGCGTCCCGACGTAGAGCCCAACGCGCGTCCCGACGTAGAGCCCAACGCGCGTCCCGACGTAGAGCCCAACGCGCGTCCCGACGTAGAGCCCAACGCGCGTCCCGACGTAGAGCCCAACGCGCGTCCCGACGTAGAGCCCAACGCGCGTCCCGACGAAGAGCTGAAAGTTAGCTAACTACAGACGTAGAGCCCAACTCACGTCCCGACGTAGAGTTGAAATTAGCTAACTACATACGTAGAGGCCAACGCACGTCCCGACGTAGAGGCCAACGCACGTCCCGACGTAGAGGCCAACGCACGTCCCGACGTAGAGGCCAACGCACGTCCCGACGTAGAGCTGAAAGTAAGCTAAATCCCGACGTAGAGGTCAACGCACGTCCCGACGTAGAGCACAACGCACGTCCCGACGTAGAGCACAACGCACGTCCCGACGTAGAGCACAACGCACGTCCCGACGTAGAGCACAACGCACGTCCCGACGTAGAGCACAACGCACGTCCCGACGTAGAGCCCAACGCACGTCCCGACGTAGAGCTGAAAGTTAGCTAACTACAGACGTAGAGCCCAATGCACGTCCCGACGTAGAGCCCAACGCACGTCCCGACGTAGAGCCCAACGCACGTCCCGACGTAGAGCCCAACGCACGTCCCGACGTAGAGCCCAACGCACGTCCCGACGTAGAGCTGAAAGTAAGCTAAAGCCCGACGTAGAGCCCAACGCACGTCCCGACGTAGAGCCCAACGCACGTCCCGACGTAGCGCCCAACGCACGTCCCGACGTAGCGCCCAACGCACGTCCCGACGTAGCGCCCAATGCACGTCCCGACGTAGACCTGAAAGTTACCTAACTAAAGACGTAGAGCCCAACGCACGTCCCGACGTAGAGCCGAAAGTTAGCTAACTAAAGACGTAGAGCCCAACGCACGTCCCGACGTAGAGCCGAAAGTTAGCTAACTAAAGACGTAGAGCCCAACGCACGTCCCGACGTAGAGCCGAAAGTTAGCTAACTAAAGACGTAGAGCCCAACGCACGTCCCGACGTAGAGCCGAAAGTTAGGTAACTACAGACGTAGAGCCCAACGCACGTCCCGACGTAGAGCCGAAAGTTAGGTAACTACAGACGTAGAGCCCAACGCACGTCCCGACGTAGAGCCCAACGCGCGTCCCGACGTAGAGCTGAAAGTAAGCTAAATCCCGACGTAAAGGCCAACGCGCGTCCCGACGTAGAGCTGAAAGTAAGCTAAATCCCGCCGTAGAGGCCAACGCGCGTCCCGACGTAGAGCTGAAAGTAAGCTAAATCCCGCCGTAGAGGCCAACGCGCGTCCCGACGTAGAGGCCAACGCACGTCCCGACGTAGAGCTGAAAGTAAGCTAAATCCCGACGTAGAGCCCAACGCACGTCCCGACGTAGAGGCCAACGCACGTCCCGACGTAGAGGCCAACGCACGTCCCGACGTAGAGGCCAACGCACGTCCCGACGTAGAGCTGAAAGTAAGCTAAATCCCGATGTAGAGCCCAACGCGCGTCCCGACGTAGAGCCCAACGCGCGTCCCGACGTAGAGCCCAACGCGCGTCCCGACGTAGAGCCCAACGCGCGTCCCGACGTAGATCCCAACGCGCGTCCCGACGTAGATCTGAAAGTAAGCTAAATCCCGACGTAGAGCCCAACGCGCGTCCCGACGTAGAGCCCAACGCGCGTCCCGACGTACAGCTAAAAGTAAGCTAAATCCCGACGTAGAGCCCAACGCGCGCCCCGACGTAGAGCCCAACGCGCGTCCCGACGTAGAGCCCAACGCGCGTCCCGACGTAGAGCTGAAAGTAAGCTAAATCCCGACGTAGAGCCCAACGCGCGTCCCGACGTAGAGCCCAACGCGCGTCCCGACGTACAGCTAAAAGTAAGCTAAATCCCGACGTAGAGCCCAACGCGCGCCCCGACGTAGAGCTGAAAGTTAGCTAACTACAGACGTAGAGCCCAACGCGCGTCCCGACGTAGAGCTGAAAGTTAGCTAACTACAGACGTAGAGCCCAACGCGCGTCCCGACGTAGAGCTGAAAGTTAGCTAACTACAGACGTAGAGCCCAACGCGCGTCCCGACGTAGAGCTGAAAGTTAGCTAACTACAGACGTAGAGCCCAACGCGCGTCCCGACGTAGAGCTGAAAGTTAGCTAACTAAAGACGTAGAGCCCAACGCGCGTCCCGACGTAGAGCTGAAAGTTAGCTAACTACAGACGTAGAGCCCAACGCGCGTCCCGACGTAGAGCCCAACGCGCGTCCCGACGTAGAGCCCAACGCGCGTCCCGACGTAGAGCCCAACGCGCGTCCCGACGTAGAGCCCAACGCGCGTCCCGACGTAGAGCCCAACGCGCGTCCCGACGTAGAGCCCAACGCGCGTCCCGACGTAGAGCCCAACGCGCGTCCCGACGTAGAGCCCAACGCGCGTCCCGACGTAGAGCTGAAAGTTAGCTAAATCCCGACGTAGAAGCCAACGCGCGTCCCGACGTAGAGCCCAACGCACGTCCCGACGTAGAGCCCAACGCGCGTCCCGACGTAGAGCTGAAAGTTAGCTAACTACAGACGTAGAGCCCAACGCGCGTTCCGACGTAGAGCTGAAAGTTAGCTAACTACAGACGTAGAGCCCAACGCGCGTCCCGACGTAGAGCTGAAAGTTAGCTCACTACAGACGTAGAGCCCAACGCGCGTCCCGACGTAGAGCCCAACGCGCGTCCCGACGTAGAGCCCAACGCGCGTCCCGACGTAGAGCCCAACGCGCGTCCCGACGTAGAGCCCAACGCGCGTCCCGACGTAGAGCCCAACGCGCGTCCCGACGTAGAGCCCAACGCGCGTCCCGACGAAGAGCTGAAAGTTAGCTAACTACAGACGTAGAGCCCAACTCACGTCCCGACGTAGAGTTGAAATTAGCTAACTACAGACGTAGAGGCCAACGCACGTCCCGACGTAGAGGCCAACGCACGTCCCGACGTAGAGGCCAACGCACGTCCCGACGTAGAGCTGAAAGTAAGCTAAATCCCGACGTAGAGGCCAACGCACGTCCCGACGTAGAGGCCAACGCACGTCCCGACGTAGAGCACAACGCACGTCCCGACGTAGAGCACAACGCACGTCCCGACGTAGAGCCCAACGCACGTCCCGACGTAGAGCCCAACGCACGTCCCGACGTAGAGCTGAAAGTAAGCTAAATCCCGACGTAGAGGCCAACGCACGTCCCGACGTAGAGCTGAAAGTAAGCTAAAGCCCGACGTAGAGCCCAACGCACGTCCCGACGTAGAGCCCAACGCACGTCCCGACGTAGCGCCCAACGCACGTCCCGACGTAACGCCCAACGCTCGTCCCGACGTAGCGCCCAACGCACGTCCCGACGTAGCGCCCAACGCACGTCCCGACGTAGACCTGAAAGTTACCTAACTAAAGACGTAGAGCCCAACGCACGTCCCGACGTAGAGCTGAAAGTTAGCTAACTAAAGACGTAGAGCCCAACGCACGTCCCGACGTAGAGCTGAAAGTTAGCTAACTAAAGACGTAGAGCCCAACGCACGTCCCGACGTAGAGCTGAAAGTTACCTAACTAAAGACGTAGAGCCCAACGCACGTCCCGACGTAGAGCCGAAAGTTAGGTAACTACAGACGTAGAGCCCAACGCGCGTCCCGACGTAGAGCCCAACGCGCGTCCCGACGTAGAGCCCAACGCGCGTCCCGACGTAGAGCTGAAAGTAAGCTAAATCCCGACGTAAAGGCCAACGCGCGTCCCGACGTAGAGCTGAAAGTAAGCTAAATCCCGCCGTAGAGGCCAACGCGCGTCCCGACGTAGAGGCCAACGCACGTCCCGACGTAGAGGCCAACGCACGTCCCGACGTAGAGGCCAACGCACGTCCCGACGTAGAGGCCAACGCACGTCCCGACGTAGAGGCCAACGCACGTCCCGACGTAGAGCTGAAAGTAAGCTAAATCCCGACGTAGAGCCCAACGCGCGTCCCGACGTAGAGCCCAACGCGCGTCCCGACGTAGAGCCCAACGCGCGTCCCGACGTAGAGCCCAACGCGCGTCCCGACGTAGAGCCCAACGCGCGTCCCGACGTAGAGCTGAAAGTAAGCTAAATCCCGACGTAGAGCTGAAAGTAAGCTAAATCCCGACGTAGAGCCCAACGCGCGTCCCGACGTAGAGCCCAACGCGCGTCCCGACGTACAGCTAAAAGTAAGCTAAATCCCGACGTAGAGCCCAACGCGCGCCCCGACGTAGAGCCCAACGCGCGCCCCGACGTAGAGCCCAACGCGCGCCCCGACGTAGAGCCCAACGCGCGCCCCGACGTAGAGCCCAACGCGCGCCCCGACGTAGAGCCCAACGCGCGCCCCGACGTAGAGCCCAACGCGCGCCCCGACGTAGAGCCCAACGCGCGTCCCGACGTAGAGCCCAACGCGCGCCCCGACGTAGAGCCCAACGCGCGTCCCGACGTAGAGCCCAACGCGCGCCCCGACGTAGAGCCCAACGCGCGTCCCGACGTAGAGCTGAAAGTTAGCTAACTACAGACGGAGAGCCCAACGCGCGTCCCGACGTAGAGCTGAAAGTTAGCTAACTACAGACGGAGAGCCCAACGCGCGTCCCGACGTAGAGCTGATAGTTAGCTAACTACAGACGTAGAGGCCAACGCGCGTCCCGACGTAGAGGCCAACGCGCGTCCCGACGTAGAGCCCAACGCGCGTCCCGACGTAGAGCCCAACGCGCGTCCCGACGTAGAGCCCAACGCGCGTCCCGACGTAGAGCCCAACGCGCGTCCCGACGTAGAGCCCAACGCGCGTCCCGACGTAGAGCTGAAAGTTAGCTAACTACAGACGTAGAGCCCAACGCGCGTCCCGACGTAGAGCAGAAAGTTAGCTAACTACAGACGTAGAGCCCAACGCGCGTCCCGACGTAGAGCAGAAAGTTAGCTAACTACAGACGTAGAGCCCAACGCGCGTCCCGACGTAGAGCAGAAAGTTAGCTAACTACAGACGTAGAGCCCAACGCGCGTCCCGACGTAGAGCCCAACGCGCGTCCCGACGTAGAGCCCAACGCGCGTCCCGACGTAGAGCCCAACGCGCGTCCCGACGTAGAGCCCAACGCGCGTCCCGACGTAGAGCCCAACGCGCGTCCCGACGTAGAGCAGAAAGTTAGCTAACTACAGACGTAGAGCCCAACGCGCGTCCCGACGTAGAGCAGAAAGTTAGCTAACTACAGACGTAGAGCCCAACGCGCGTCCCGACGTAGAGCCCAACGCGCGTCCCGACGTAGAGCCCAACGCGCGTCCCGACGTAGAGCCCAACGCGCGTCCCGACGTAGAGCTGAAAGTAAGCTAAATCCCGACGTAGAGCCCAACGCGCGTCCCGACGTAGAGCTCAAAGTAAGCTAAATCCCGACGTAGCGCCCCACGCACGTGCCGACGTAGCGCCCCACGCACGTGCCGACGTAGCGCCCCACGCACGTGCCGACGTAGCGCCCCACGCACGTGCCGACGTAGCGCCCCACGCACGTGCCGACGTAGCGCCCCACGCACGTGCCGACGTAGCGCCCAACGCACGTGCCGACGTAGCGCCCAACGCACGTGCCGACGTAGAGCTGAAAGTTAGCTAACAACAGACGTAGAGCCCAACGCGCGTCCCGACGTAGAGCCCAACGCGCGTCCCGACGTAGACCCCAACGCGCGTCCCGACGTAGACCCCAACGCGCGTCCCGACGTAGAGCCCAACGCGCGTCCCGACGTAGAGCTGAAAGTAAGCTAAATCCCGACGTAGCGCCCAACGCACGTCCCGACGTAGAGCCCAACGCACGTCCCGACGTAGAGCCCAACGCACGTCCCGACGTAGAGCCCAACGCACGTCCCGACGTAGAGCTGAAAGTAAGATAAATCCCGACGTAGAAGCCAACGCACGTCCCGACGTAGAGGCCAACGCACGTCCCGACGTAGAGGCCAACGCACGTCCCGACGTAGAGGCCAACGCACGTCCCGACGTAGAGGCCAACGCAGGTCCCGACGTAGAGGCCAACGCACGTCCCGACGTAGAGCCCAACGCACGTCCCGACGTAGAGCCCAACGCACGTCCCGACGTAGAGCCCAACGCACGTCCCGACGTAGAGCCCAACGCACGTCCCGATGTAGAGCTGAAAGTAACCTAAATCCCAACGTAGACGCCAACGCACGTCCCGACGTAGAGGCCAACGCACGTCCCGACGTAGAGGCCAACGCACTTACCGACGTAGAGCCCAACGCACTTACCGACGTAGAGCCCAACGCACGTCCCGACGGAAAGCCCAACGCACATCCCTACGGAAAGCCCAACGCACGTCCCGACGTGGAGCTGAAAGTTAGCTAACTACAGACGTAGAGCCCAAGGCGCGTCCCGACGTAGAGCTGAAAGTTAGCTAACTACAGACGTAGAGCCCAAGGCGCGTCCTGACGTAGAGCTGAAAGTTAGCTAACTACAGAAGTAGAGCACAAGGCGCGTCCCGACGTAGAGCTGAAAGTTAGCTAACTACAGACGTAGAGCCCAATTCACGTCCCGACGTAGAGCCCAACGCACGTCCCGACGTAGAGCTGAAAGTAAGCTAAATCCCGACGTAGCGCCCAACGCACGTCCCGACGTAGCGCCCAACGCACGTCCCGACGTAGCGCCCAACGCACGTCCCGACGTAGCGCCCAACGCACGTCCCGACGTAGAGCTGAAAGTTAGCTAACTAAAGACGTAGAGCCCAACGCGCGTCCCGACGTAGAGCTGAAAGTAAGCAAAATCCCGACGTAGAGGCCAACGCAGGTCCCGACGTAGAGGCCAACGCACGTCCCGACGTAGAGCCCAACGCGCGTCCCGACGTAGAGGCCAACGCGCGTCCCGACGTAGAGGCCAACGCGCGTCCCGACGTAGAGGCCAACGCGCGTCCCGACGTAGCGCCCAACGCGCGTCCCGACGTAGAGCTGAAAGTTAGCTAACTAAAGACGTAGAGCCCAACGCGCGTCCCGACGTAGAGCTGAAAGTTAGCTAACTAAAGACGTAGAGCCCAACGCGCGTCCCGACGTAGAGCCCAACGCACGTCCCGACGTAGAGCCCAACGCACGTCCCGACGTAGAGCCCAACGCACGTCCCGACGTAGAGCCCAACGCACGTCCCGACGTAGAGCTGAAAGTAAGCTAAATCCCGACGTAGAGGCCAACGCACGTCCCGACGTAGAGGCCAACGCACGTCCCGACGTAGAGGCCAACGCACGTCCCGACGTAGAGGCCAACGCACGTCCCGACGTAGAGGCCAACGCACGTCCCGACGTAGAGGCCAACGCACGTCCCGACGTAGAGCTGAAAGTAAGCTAAATCCCGACGTAGAGCTGAAAGTAAGCTAAATCCCGACGTAGAGCCCAACGCGCGTCCCGACGTAGAGCTAAAAGTAAGCTAAATCCCGACGTAGAGCCCAACGCGCGTCCCGACGTAGAGCTAAAAGTAATCTAAATCCCGACGTAGAGCCCAACGCGCGTCCCGACGTAGAGGTAAAAGTAAGCTAAATCCCGACGTAGAGCCCAACGCGCGTCCCGACGTAGAGCCCAACGCGCGTCCCGACGTAGAGCCCAACGCGCGTCCCGACGTAGAGCCCAACGCGCGTCCCCACGTAGAGCCCAACGCGCGTCCCCACGTAGAGCCCAACGCGCGTCCCCACGTAGAGCCCAACGCGCGTCCCCACGTAGAGCCCAACGCGCGTCCCCACGTAGAGCCCAACGCGCGTCCCCACGTAGAGCCCAACGCGCGTCCCCACGTAGAGCCCAACGCGCGTCCCCACGTAGAGCTAAAAGTAATCTAAGTCCCGACGTAGAGCCCAACGCACGTCCCGACGTAGAGCCCAACGCACGTCCCGACGTAGAGGCCAACGCACGTCCCGACGTAGAGCCCAACGCACGTCCCCACGTAGAGCCCAACGCACGTCCCCACGTAGAGCCCAACGCACGTCCCCACGTAGAGCCCAACGCACGTCCCCACGTAGAGCCCAACGCACGTCCCCACGTAGAGCTAAAAGTAAGCTAAATCCCGTCGTAGAGCCCAACGCACGTCCCGACGTAGAGCTGAAAGTAAGCTAAATCCCGACGTAGAGCCCAACGCACGTCCCGACGTAGAGCCCAACGCACGTCCCGACGTAGAGCCCAACGCACGTCCCGACGTAGAGCCCAACGCACGTCCCGACGTAGAGCCCAACGCACGTCCCGACGTAGAGCCCAACGCACGTCCCGACGTAGAGCCCAACGCACGTCCCGACGTAGAGCCCAACGCACGTCCCGACGTAGAGCCCAACGCACGTCCCGACGTAGAGCTGAAAGTAAGCTAAATCCCGACGTAGAGGCCAACGCACGTCCCGACGTAGAGGCCAACGCACGTCCCGACGTAGAGGCCAACGCACGTCCCGACGTAGAGGCCAACGCACGTCCCGACGTAGAGGCCAACGCACGTCCCGACGTAGAGCTGAAAGTAAGCTAAATCCCGACGTAGAGCTGAAAGTAAGCTAAATCCCGACGTAGAGCCCAACGCACGTCCCGACGTAGAGCTAAAAGTAATCTAAATCCCGACGTAGAGCCCAACGCACGTCCCGACGTAGAGCTAAAAGTAATCTAAATCCCGACGTAGAGCCCAACGCACGTCCCGACGTAGAGCCCAACGCACGTCCCGACGTAGAGCCCAACGCACGTCCCGACGTAGAGCCCAACGCACGTCCCGACGTAGAGCCCAACGCACGTCCCGACGTAGAGCCCAACGCACGTCCCGACGTAGAGCCCAACGCACGTCCCCACGTAGAGCCCAACGCACGTCCCGACGTAGAGCCCAACGCACGTCCCCACGTAGAGCCCAACGCACGTCCCGACGTAGAGCCCAACGCACGTCCCCACGTAGAGCCCAACGCACGTCCCCACGTAGAGCCCAACGCACGTCCCCACGTAGAGCTAAAAGTAATCTAAATCCCGACGTAGAGCCCAACGCACGTCCCGACGTAGAGCCCAACGCACGTCCCGACGTAGAGCCCAACGCACGTCCCGACGTAGAGCCCAACGCACGTCCCGACGTAGAGCCCAACGCACGTCCCCACGTAGAGCCCAACGCACGTCCCCACGTAGAGCCCAACGCACGTCCCCACGTAGAGCCCAACGCACGTCCCCACGTAGAGCCCAACGCACGTCCCCACGTAGAGCTAAAAGTAAGCTAAATCCCGTCGTAGAGCCGAACGCACGTCCCCACGTAGAGCTGAAAGTAAGCTAAATCCCGACGTAGAGCCCAACGCACGTCCCGACGTAGAGCCCAACGCACGTCCCGACGTAGAGCCCAACGCACGTCCCGACGTAGAGCCCAACGCACGTCCCGACGTAGAGCCCAACGCACGTCCCGACGTAGAGCCCAACGCACGTCCCGACGTAGAGCTGAAAGTAAGCTAAATCCCGACGTAGAGCTGAAAGTAAGCTAAATCCCGACGTAGAGCCCAACGCACGTCCCGACGTAGAGCTGAAAGTAAGCTAAATCCCGACGTAGAGCTGAAAGTAAGCTAAATCCCGACGTAGAGCTGAAAGTAAGCTAAATCCCGACGTAGAGCTGAAAGTAAGCTAAATCCCGACGTAGAGCTGAAAGTAAGCTAACTACAGAGGCAGAGCCCAACGCACGTCCCGACGCAGAGCCCAACGCACGTCCCGACGCAGAGCCCAACGCACGTCCCGACGCACAGCCCAACGCACGTCCCCACGTAGAGCCCAACGCACGTCCCCACGTAGAGCTAAAAGTAATCTAAATCCCGACGTAGAGCCCAACGCACGTCCCGACGTAGAGCCCAACGCACGTCCCGACGTAGAGCCCAACGCACGTCCCGACGTAGAGCCCAACGCACGTCCCCACGTAGAGCCCAACGCACGTCCCCACGTAGAGCCCAACGCACGTCCCCACGTAGAGCTAAAAGTAAGCTAAATCCCGTCGTAGAGCCCAACGCACGTGCCGACGTAGAGCTGAAAGTAAGCTAAATCCCGACGTAGAGCCCAACGCACGTCCCGACGTAGAGCCCAACGCACGTCCCGACGTAGAGCCCAACGCACGTCCCGACGTAGAGCCCAACGCACGTCCCGACGTAGAGCCCAACGCACGTCCCGACGTAGAGCCCAACGCACGTCCCGACGTAGAGCCCAACGCACGTCCCGACGTAGAGCTGAAAGTAAGCTAAATCCCGACGTAGAGCTGAAAGTAAGCTAAATCCCGACGTAGAGCCCAACGCACGTCCCGACGTAGAGCTGAAAGTAAGCTAAATCCCGACGTAGAGCTGAAAGTAAGCTAAATCCCGACGTAGAGCTGAAAGTAAGCTAAATCCCGACGTAGAGCTGAAAGTAAGCTAAATCCCGACGTAGAGCTGAAAGTAAGCTAAATCCCGACGTAGAGCTGAAAGTAAGCTAAATCCCGACGTAGAGCTGAAAGTAAGCTAACTACAGAGGCAGAGCCCAACGCACGTCCCGACGCAGAGCCCAACGCACGTCCCGACGCAGAGCCCAACGCACGTCCCGACGCAGAGCCGAAAGTAAGCTAAATCCCGACGCAGAGCCGAAAGTAAGCTAAATCCCGACGCAGAGCCGAAAGTAAGCTAAATCCCGACGCAGAGCCGAAAGTAAGCTAAATCCCGACGCAGAGCCGAAAGTAAGCTAAATCCCGACGCAGAGCCGAAAGTAAGCTAAATCCCGACGCAGAGCCGAAAGTAAGCTAAATCCCGACGCAGAGCCCAAAGTAAGCTAAATCCCGACGCAGAGCCCAAAGTAAGCTAAATCCCGACGCAGAGCCCAAAGTAAGCTAAATCCCGACGCAGAGCCGAAAGTAAGCTAAATCCCGACGCAGAGCCCAAAGTAAGCTAAATCCCGACGCAGAGCCCAAAGTAAGCTAAATCCCGACGCAGAGCCGAAAGTAAGCTAAATCCCGACGCAGAGCCCAAAGTAAGCTAAATCCCGACGCAGAGCCCAAAGTAAGCTAAATCCCGACGCAGAGCCGAAAGTAAGCTAAATCCCGACGCAGAGCCAAAAGTAATCTAAATCCCGACGTAGAGCCCAACGCACGTCCCGACGCAGAGCTAAAAGTAATCTAAATCCCGACGTAGAGCCCAACGCACGTCCCGACGTAGAGCCCAACGCACGTCCCGACGTAGAGCCCAACGCACGTCCCGACGTAGAGCCCAACGCACGTCCCGACGTAGAGGTAAAAGTAAGCTAAATCCCGACGTAGAGCCCAACGCACGTCCCCACGTAGAGCCCAACGCACGTCCCCACGTAGAGCCCAACGCACGTCCCCACGTAGAGCCCAACGCACGTCCCCACGTAGAGCCCAACGCACGTCCCCACGTAGAGCCCAACGCACGTCCCCACGTAGAGCCCAACGCACGTCCCCACGTAGAGCTAAAAGTAATCTAAATCCCGACGTAGAGCCCAACGCACGTCCCGACGTAGAGCCCAACGCACGTCCCCACGTAGAGCCCAACGCACGTCCCCACGTAGAGCCCAACGCACGTCCCCACGTAGAGCCCAACGCACGTCCCCACGTAGAGCCCAACGCACGTCCCCACGTAGAGCTGAAAGTAAGCTAAATCCCGTCGTAGAGCCCAACGCACGTGCCGACGTAGAGCTGAAAGTAAGCTAAATCCCGACGTAGAGCCCAACGCACGTCCCGACGTAGAGCCCAACGCACGTCCCGACGTAGAGCCCAACGCACGTCCCGACGTAGAGCCCAACGCACGTCCCGACGTAGAGCCCAACGCACGTCCCGACGTAGAGCTGAAAGTAAGCTAAATCCCGACGTAGAGCTGAAAGTAAGCTAAATCCCGACGTAGAGCTGAAAGTAAGCTAAATCCCGACGTAGAGCCCAACGCACGTCCCGACGTAGAGCTGAAAGTAAGCTAAATCCCGACGTAGAGCCCAACGCACGTCCCGACGTAGAGCTGAAAGTAAGCTAAATCCCGACGTAGAGCTGAAAGTAAGCTAAATCCCGACGTAGAGCTGAAAGTAAGCTAACTACAGAGGCAGAGCCCAACGCACGTCCCGACGCAGAGCCCAACGCACGTCCCGACGCAGAGCCCAACGCACGTCCCGACGCAGAGCCCAACGCACGTCCCGACGCAGAGCCCAACGCACGTCCCGACGCAGAGCCCAACGCACGTCCCGACGCAGAGCCCAACGCACGTCCCGACGCAGAGCCGAAAGCAAGCTCAAGCCAGACGTCCCGACGTAGAGCCCAACAGACGTCCCGACGTAGAGCCCAACGCACGTCCCGACGTAGAGCCCAACAGACGTTCCGACGTAGAGCCCAAAGCGAGCTCAAGCCAGACGTCCCGACGTAGAGCCCAAAGCGAGCTCAAGCCAGACGTCCCGACGTAGAGCCCAAAGCGAGCTCAAGCCAGACGTCCCGACGTAGAGCCCAAAGCGAGCTCAAGCCAGACGTCCCGACGTAGAGCCCAAAGCGAGCTCAAGCCAGACGTCCCGACGTAGAGCCCAAAGCGAGCTCAAGCCAGACGTCCCGACGTAGAGCCCAAAGCGAGCTCAAGCCAGACGTCCCGACGTAGAGCCCAAAGCGAGCTCAAGCCAGACGTCCCGACGTAGAGCCCAAAGCGAGCTCAAGCCAGACGTCCCGACGTAGAGCCCAAAGCGAGCTCAAGCCAGACGTCCCGACGTAGAGCCCAAAGCGAGCTCAAGCCAGACGTCCCGACGTAGAGCCCAAAGCGAGCTCAAGCCAGACGTCCCGACGTAGAGCCCAAAGCGAGCTCAAGCCAGACGTCCCGACGTAGAGCCCAAAGCGAGCTCAAGCCAGACGTCCCGACGTAGAGCCCAAAGCGAGCTCAAGCCAGACGTCCCGACGTAGAGCCCAAAGCGAGCTCAAGCCAGACGTCCCGACGTAGAGCCCAAAGCGAGCTCAAGCCAGACGTCCCGACGTAGAGCCCAAAGCGAGCTCAAGCCAGACGTCCCGACGTAGAGCCCAAAGCGAGCTCAAGCCAGACGTCCCGACGTAGAGCCCAAAGCGAGCTCAAGCCAGACGTCCCGACGTAGAGCCCAAAGCGAGCTCAAGCCAGACGTCCCGACGTAGAGCCCAAAGCGAGCTCAAGCCAGACGTCCCGACGTAGAGCCCAACAGACGTCCCGACGTAGAGCCCAACAGACGTCCCGACGTAGAGCCCAACAGACGTCCCGACGTAGAGGCGAAAGCAAGCTCAAGCCAGACGTCCCGACGTAGAGCCCAACAGACGTCCCGACGTAGAGGCGAAAGCAAGCTCAAGCCAGACGTCCCGACGTAGAGCCCAACAGACGTCCCGACGTAGAGGCGAAAGCAAGCTCAAGCCAGACGTCCCGACGTAGAGCCCAACAGACGTCCCGACGTAGAGGCGAAAGCAAGCTCAAGCCAGACGTCCCGACGTAGAGCCCAACAGACGTCCCGACGTAGAGGCGAAAGCAAGCTCAAGCCAGACGTCCCGACGTAGAGCCCAACAGACGTCCCGACGTAGAGGCGAAAGCAAGCTCAAGCCAGACGTCCCGACGTAGAGCCCAACAGACGTCCCGACGTAGAGGCGAAAGCAAGCTCAAGCCAGACGTCCCGACGTAGAGCCCAACAGACGTCCCGACGTAGAGCCCAACAGACGTCCCGACGTAGAGCCCAACAGACGTCCCGACGTAGAGCCCAACAGACGTCCCGACGTAGAGCTGAAAGCAACCTAAACCAGATGTAGAGCCCAACAGACGTCCCGACGTAGAGGCGAAAGCAAGCTCAAGCCAGACGTCCCGACGCAGAGCCCAACAGACGTCCCGACGCAGAGCCCAACAGACGTCCCGACGCAGAGCCCAACAGACGTCCCGACGTAGAGCCGAAAGCAAGCTCAAGCCAGACGTCCCGACGTAGAGCCCAACAGACGTCCCGACGTAGAGCCCAACAGACGTCCCGACGTAGAGCCCAACAGACGTCCCGACGTAGAGCCCAACAGACGTCCCGACGTAGAGCCCAACAGACGTCCCGACGTAGAGCCCAACAGACGTCCCGACGTAGAGCCCAACAGACGTCCCGACGTAGAGCCCAACAGACGTCCCGACGTAGAGCTGAAAGCAACCTAAACGAGATGTAGAGCCCAACAGACGTCCCGACTTAGAGGCGAAAGCAAGCTCAAGCCAGACTTCCCGACCTACAACCCAACAAACGTCCCGATGTAGAGCCCAAGAGATGTCCCGACATAGAGCCTAACAGACGTCCCGACGCAGAGCCCAACACATGTCCAGTAGTAGAACTCAACATACGTCCCGACGCAGAGCCCAACACATGTCCAGTAGTAGAACTCAACATACGTCCCGACGTAGAGCCGAAAGCGAGCTACAGCCGGACGTAGAGCCCGAGAGACGTCCCGACGTAGAGCCGAAAGCGAGCTACAGCCGGACGTAGAGCCCGAGAGACGTCCCGACGTAGAGCCGAAAGCGAGCTACAGCCGGACGTAGAGCCCGAGAGACGTCCCGACGTAGAGCCGAAAGCGAGCTACAGCCGGACGTAGAGCCCGAGAGACGTCCCGACGTAGAGCCGAAAGCGAGCTACAGCCGGACGTAGAGCCCGAGAGACGTCCCGACGTAGAGCCCGAGAGACGTCCCGACGTAGAGCCCGAGAGACGTCCCGACGTAGAGCCCGAGAGACGTCCCGACGTAGAGCCCGAGAGACGTCCCGACGTAGAGCCGAAAGCGAGCTACAGCCGGACGTAGAGCCCGAGAGACGTCCCGACGTAGAGCCCGAGAGACGTCCCGACGTAGAGCCCGAGAGACGTCCCGACGTAGAGCCGAAAGCGAGCTACAGCCGGACGTAGAGCCCGAGAGACGTCCCGACGTAGAGCCCGAGAGACGTCCCGACGTAGAGCCCGAGAGACGTCCCGACGTAGAGCCCGAGAGACGTCCCGACGTAGAGCCGAAAGCGAGCTACAGCCGGACGTAGAGCCCGAGAGACGTCCCGACGTAGAGCCGAAAGCGAGCTACAGCCGGACGTAGAGCCCGAGAGACGTCCCGACGTAGAGCCGAAAGCGAGCTACAGCCGGACGTAGAGCCCGAGAGACGTCCCGACGTAGAGCCGAAAGCGAGCTACAGCCGGACGTAGAGCCCGAGAGACGTCCCGACGTAGAGCCGAAAGCGAGCTACAGCCGGACGTAGAGCCCGAGAGACGTCCCGACGTAGAGCCGAAAGCGAGCTACAGCCGGACGTAGAGCCCGAGAGACGTCCCGACGTAGAGCCGAAAGCGAGCTACAGCCGGACGTAGAGCCCGAGAGACGTCCCGACGTAGAGCCGAAAGCGAGCTACAGCCGGACGTAGAGCCCGAGAGACGTCCCGACGTAGAGCCCGAGAGACGTCCCGACGTAGAGCCCGAGAGACGTCCCGACGTAGAGCCCGAGAGACGTCCCGACGTAGAGCCCGAGAGACGTCCCGACGTAGAGCCCGAGAGACGTCCCGACGTAGAGCCCGAGAGACGTCCCGACGTAGAGCCCGAGAGACGTCCCGACGTAGAGCCCGAGAGACGTCCCGACGTAGAGCCGAAAGCGAGCTACAGCCGGACGTAGAGCCCGAGAGACGTCCCGACGTAGAGCCCGAGAGACGTCCCGACGTAGAGCCGAAAGCGAGCTACAGCCGGACGTAGAGCCCGAGAGACGTCCCGACGTAGAGCCGAAAGCGAGCTACAGCCGGACGTAGAGCCCGAGAGACGTCCCGACGTAGAGCCCGAGAGACGTCCCGACGTAGAGCCCGAGAGACGTCCCGACGTAGAGCCCGAGAGACGTCCCGACGTAGAGCCCGAGAGACGTCCCGACGTAGAGCCGAAAGCGAGCTACAGCCGGACGTAGAGCCCGAGAGACGTCCCGACGTAGAGCCGAAAGCGAGCTACAGCCGGACGTAGAGCCCGAGAGACGTCCCGACGTAGAGCCGAAAGCGAGCTACAGCCGGACGTAGAGCCCGAGAGACGTCCCGACGTAGAGCCGAAAGCGAGCTACAGCCGGACGTAGAGCCCGAGAGACGTCCCGACGTAGAGCCCGAGAGACGTCCCGACGTAGAGCCCGAGAGACGTCCCGACGTAGAGCCCGAGAGACGTCCCGACGTAGAGCCCGAGAGACGTCCCGACGTAGAGCCCGAGAGACGTCCCGACGTAGAGCCCGAGAGACGTCCCGACGTAGAGCCCGAGAGACGTCCCGACGTAGAGCCGAAAGCGAGCTACAGCCGGACGTAGAGCCCGAGAGACGTCCCGACGTAGAGCCCGAGAGACGTCCCGACGTAGAGCCCGAGAGACGTCCCGACGTAGAGCCGAAAGCGAGCTACAGCCGGACGTAGAGCCCGAGAGACGTCCCGACGTAGAGCCCGAGAGACGTCCCGACGTAGAGCCCGAGAGACGTCCCGACGTAGAGCCCGAGAGACGTCCCGACGTAGAGCCCGAGAGACGTCCCGACGTAGAGCCCGAGAGACGTCCCGACGTAGAGCCCGAGAGACGTCCCGACGTAGAGCCCGAGAGACGTCCCGACGTAGAGCCCGAGAGACGTCCCGACGTAGAGCCCGAGAGACGTCCCGACGTAGAGCCCGAGAGACGTCCCGACGTAGAGCCCGAGAGACGTCCCGACGTAGAGCCGAAAGCGAGCTACAGCCGGACGTAGAGCCCGAGAGACGTCCCGACGTAGAGCCGAAAGCGAGCTACAGCCGGACGTAGAGCCCGAGAGACGTCCCGACGTAGAGCCGAAAGCGAGCTACAGCCGGACGTAGAGCCCGAGAGACGTCCCGACGTAGAGCCCGAGAGACGTCCCGACGTAGAGCCCGAGAGACGTCCCGACGTAGAGCCCGAGAGACGTCCCGACGTAGAGCCCGAGAGACGTCCCGACGTAGAGCCCGAGAGACGTCCCGACGTAGAGCCCGAGAGACGTCCCGACGTAGAGCCCGAGAGACGTCCCGACGTAGAGCCCGAGAGACGTCCCGACGTAGAGCCCGAGAGACGTCCCGACGTAGAGCCCGAGAGACGTCCCGACGTAGAGCCCGAGAGACGTCCCGACGTAGAGCCCGAGAGACGTCCCGACGTAGAGCCGAAAGCGAGCTACAGCCGGACGTAGAGCCCGAGAGACGTCCCGACGTAGAGCCGAAAGCGAGCTACAGCCGGACGTAGAGCCCGAGAGACGTCCCGACGTAGAGCCGAAAGCGAGCTACAGCCGGACGTAGAGCCCGAGAGACGTCCCGACGTAGAGCCGAAAGCGAGCTACAGCCGGACGTAGAGCCCGAGAGACGTCCCGACGTAGAGCCGAAAGCGAGCTACAGCCGGACGTAGAGCCCGAGAGACGTCCCGACGTAGAGCCCGAGAGACGTCCCGACGTAGAGCCCGAGAGACGTCCCGACGTAGAGCCCGAGAGACGTCCCGACGTAGAGCCCGAGAGACGTCCCGACGTAGAGCCCGAGAGACGTCCCGACGTAGAGCCCGAGAGACGTCCCGACGTAGAGCCCGAGAGACGTCCCGACGTAGAGCCCGAGAGACGTCCCGACGTAGAGCCGAAAGCGAGCTACAGCCGGACGTAGAGCCCGAGAGACGTCCCGACGTAGAGCCGAAAGCGAGCTACAGCCGGACGTAGAGCCCGAGAGACGTCCCGACGTAGAGCCGAAAGCGAGCTACAGCCGGACGTAGAGCCCGAGAGACGTCCCGACGTAGAGCCGAAAGCGAGCTACAGCCGGACGTAGAGCCCGAGAGACGTCCCGACGTAGAGCCGAAAGCGAGCTACAGCCGGACGTAGAGCCCGAGAGACGTCCCGACGTAGAGCCCGAGAGACGTCCCGACGTAGAGCCCGAGAGACGTCCCGACGTAGAGCCCGAGAGACGTCCCGACGTAGAGCCCGAGAGACGTCCCGACGTAGAGCCCGAGAGACGTCCCGACGTAGAGCCGAAAGCGAGCTACAGCCGGACGTAGAGCCCGAGAGACGTCCCGACGTAGAGCCCGAGAGACGTCCCGACGTAGAGCCCGAGAGACGTCCCGACGTAGAGCCCGAGAGACGTCCCGACGTAGAGCCCGAGAGACGTCCCGACGTAGAGCCCGAGAGACGTCCCGACGTAGAGCCCGAGAGACGTCCCGACGTAGAGCCCGAGAGACGTCCCGACGTAGAGCCCGAGAGACGTCCCGACGTAGAGCCGAAAGCGAGCTACAGCCGGACGTAGAGCCCGAGAGACGTCCCGACGTAGAGCCGAAAGCGAGCTACAGCCGGACGTAGAGCCCGAGAGACGTCCCGACGTAGAGCCGAAAGCGAGCTACAGCCGGACGTAGAGCCCGAGAGACGTCCCGACGTAGAGCCGAAAGCGAGCTACAGCCGGACGTAGAGCCCGAGAGACGTCCCGACGTAGAGCCCGAGAGACGTCCCGACGTAGAGCCCGAGAGACGTCCCGACGTAGAGCCCGAGAGACGTCCCGACGTAGAGCCCGAGAGACGTCCCGACGTAGAGCCCGAGAGACGTCCCGACGTAGAGCCCGAGAGACGTCCCGACGTAGAGCCCGAGAGACGTCCCGACGTAGAGCCCGAGAGACGTCCCGACGTAGAGCCCGAGAGACGTCCCGACGTAGAGCCCGAGAGACGTCCCGACGTAGAGCCCGAGAGACGTCCCGACGTAGAGCCCGAGAGACGTCCCGACGTAGAGCCCGAGAGACGTCCCGACGTAGAGCCCGAGAGACGTCCCGACGTAGAGCCCGAGAGACGTCCCGACGTAGAGCCCGAGAGACGTCCCGACGTAGAGCCCGAGAGACGTCCCGACGTAGAGCCGAAAGCGAGCTACAGCCGGACGTAGAGCCCGAGAGACGTCCCGACGTAGAGCCCGAGAGACGTCCCGACGTAGAGCCCGAGAGACGTCCCGACGTAGAGCCGAAAGCGAGCTACAGCCGGACGTAGAGCCCGAGAGACGTCCCGACGTAGAGCCCGAGAGACGTCCCGACGTAGAGCCCGAGAGACGTCCCGACGTAGAGCCCGAGAGACGTCCCGACGTAGAGCCGAAAGCGAGCTACAGCCGGACGTAGAGCCCGAGAGACGTCCCGACGTAGAGCCGAAAGCGAGCTACAGCCGGACGTAGAGCCCGAGAGACGTCCCGACGTAGAGCCCGAGAGACGTCCCGACGTAGAGCCCGAGAGACGTCCCGACGTAGAGCCGAAAGCGAGCTACAGCCGGACGTAGAGCCCGAGAGACGTCCCGACGTAGAGCCCGAGAGACGTCCCGACGTAGAGCCCGAGAGACGTCCCGACGTAGAGCCCGAGAGACGTCCCGACGTAGAGCCCGAGAGACGTCCCGACGTAGAGCCGAAAGCGAGCTACAGCCGGACGTAGAGCCCGAGAGACGTCCCGACGTAGAGCCCGAGAGACGTCCCGACGTAGAGCCCGAGAGACGTCCCGACGTAGAGCCGAAAGCGAGCTACAGCCGGACGTAGAGCCCGAGAGACGTCCCGACGTAGAGCCCGAGAGACGTCCCGACGTAGAGCCGAGAGACGTCCCGACGTAGAGCCCGAGAGACGTCCCGACGTAGAGCCCGAGAGACGTCCCGACGTAGAGCCCGAGAGACGTCCCGACGTAGAGCCGAAAGCGAGCTACAGCGGACGTAGAGCCCGAGAGACGTCCCGACGTAGAGCCCGAGAGACGTCCCGACGTAGAGCCGAAAGCGAGCTACAGCCGGACGTAGAGCCCGAGAGACGTCCCGACGTAGAGCCCGAGAGACGTCCCGACGTAGAGCCGAAAGCGAGCTACAGCCGGACGTAGAGCCCGAGAGACGTCCCGACGTAGAGCCCGAGAGACGTCCCGACGTAGAGCCCGAGAGACGTCCCGACGTAGAGCCCGAGAGACGTCCCGACGTAGAGCCCGAGAGACGTCCCGACGTAGAGCCGAAAGCGAGCTACAGCCGGACGTAGAGCCCGAGAGACGTCCCGACGTAGAGCCGAGAGACGTCCCGACGTAGAGCCCGAGAGACGTCCCGACGTAGAGCCGAAAGCGAGCTACAGCCGGACGTAGAGCCCGAGAGACGTCCCGACGTAGAGCCCGAGAGACGTCCCGACGTAGAGCCCGAGAGACGTCCCGACGTAGAGCCCGAGAGACGTCCCGACGTAGAGCCGAAAGCGAGCTACAGCCGGACGTAGAGCCCGAGAGACGTCCCGACGTAGAGCCGAAGCGAGCTACAGCCGGACGTAGAGCCCGAGAGACGTCCCGACGTAGAGCCCGAGAGACGTCCCGACGTAGAGCCCGAGAGACGTCCCGACGTAGAGCCCGAGAGACGTCCCGACGTAGAGCCGAAAGCGAGCTACAGCCGGACGTAGAGCCCGAGAGACGTCCCGACGTAGAGCCCGAGAGACGTCCCGACGTAGAGCCGAAAGCGAGCTACAGCCGGACGTAGAGCCCGAGAGACGTCCCGACGTAGAGCCCGAGAGACGTCCCGACGTAGAGCCGAAAGCGAGCTACAGCCGGACGTAGAGCCCGAGAGACGTCCCGACGTAGAGCCCGAGAGACGTCCCGACGTAGAGCCCGAGAGACGTCCCGACGTAGAGCCCGAGAGACGTCCCGACGTAGAGCCCGAGAGACGTCCCGACGTAGAGCCGAAAGCGAGCTACAGCCGGACGTAGAGCCCGAGAGACGTCCCGACGTAGAGCCCGAGAGACGTCCCGACGTAGAGCCCGAGAGACGTCCCGACGTAGAGCCGAAAGCGAGCTACAGCCGACGTAGAGCCCGAGAGACGTCCCGACGTAGAGCCCGAGAGACGTCCCGACGTAGAGCCGAAAGCGAGCTACAGCCGGACGTAGAGCCCGAGAGACGTCCCGACGTAGAGCCGAAAGCGAGCTACAGCCGGACGTAGAGCCCGAGAGACGTCCCGACGTAGAGCCGAAAGCGAGCTACAGCCGGACGTAGAGCCCGAGAGACGTCCCGACGTAGAGCCCGAGAGACGTCCCGACGTAGAGCCCGAGAGACGTCCCGACGTAGAGCCGAAAGCGAGCTACAGCCGGACGTAGAGCCCGAGAGACGTCCCGACGTAGAGCCGAAGCGAGCTACAGCCGGACGTAGAGCCCGAGAGACGTCCCGACGTAGAGCCGAAAGCGAGCTACAGCCGGACGTAGAGCCCGAGAGACGTCCCGACGTAGAGCCCGAGAGACGTCCCGACGTAGAGCCCGAGAGACGTCCCGACGTAGAGCCCGAGAGACGTCCCGACGTAGAGCCCGAGAGACGTCCCGACGTAGAGCCCGAGAGACGTCCCGACGTAGAGCCCGAGAGACGTCCCGACGTAGAGCCCGAGAGACGTCCCGACGTAGAGCCCGAGAGACGTCCCGACGTAGAGCCCGAGAGACGTCCCGACGTAGAGCCCGAGAGACGTCCCGACGTAGAGCCCGAGAGACGTCCCGACGTAGAGCCCGAGAGACGTCCGACGTAGAGCCCGAGAGACGTCCCGACGTAGAGCCCGAGAGACGTCCGACGTAGAGCCCGAGAGACGTCCCGACGTAGAGCCGAAAGCGAGCTACAGCCGGACGTAGAGCCCGAGAGACGTCCCGACGTAGAGCCGAAGCGAGCTACAGCCGGACGTAGAGCCCGAGAGACGTCCCGACGTAGAGCCGAAAGCGAGCTACAGCCGGACGTAGAGCCCGAGAGACGTCCCGACGTAGAGCCGAAGCGAGCTACAGCCGGACGTAGAGCCCGAGAGACGTCCCGACGTAGAGCCGAAAGCGAGCTACAGCCGGACGTAGAGCCCGAGAGACGTCCCGACGTAGAGCCGAAGCGAGCTACAGCCGACGTAGAGCCCGAGAGACGTCCCGACGTAGAGCCGAGCGAGCGACAGCCGACGTAGAGCCCGAGAGACGTCCCGACGTAGAGCCGAAGCGAGCTACAGCCGACGTAGAGCCCGAGAGACGTCCCGACGTAGAGCCGAAGCGAGCTACAGCCGACGTAGAGCCCGAGAGACGTCCCGACGTAGAGCCGAAGCGAGCTACAGCCGGACGTAGAGCCCGAGAGACGTCCCGACGTAGAGCCGAAGCGAGCTACAGCCGGACGTAGAGCCCGAGAGACGTCCCGACGTAGAGCCGAAGCGAGCTACGTCCGACGTAGAGCCCGAGAGACGTCCCGACGTAGAGCCGAAAGCGAGCTACAGCCGGACGTAGAGCCCGAGAGACGTCCCGACGTAGAGCCGAAAGCGAGCTACAGCCGGACGTAGAGCCCGAGAGACGTCCCGACGTAGAGCCCGAGAGACGTCCCGACGTAGAGCCCGAGAGACGTCCCGACGTAGAGCCCGAGAGACGTCCCGACGTAGAGCCCGAGAGACGTCCCGACGTAGAGCCCGAGAGACGTCCCGACGTAGAGCCCGAGAGACGTCCCGACGTAGAGCCCGAGAGACGTCCCGACGTAGAGCCCGAGAGACGTCCCGACGTAGAGCCCGAGAGACGTCCCGACGTAGAGCCCGAGAGACGTCCCGACGTAGAGCCCGAGAGACGTCCCGACGTAGAGCCCGAGAGACGTCCCGACGTAGAGCCCGAGAGACGTCCCGACGTAGAGCCCGAGAGACGTCCCGACGTAGAGCCCGAGAGACGTCCCGACGTAGAGCCCGAGAGACGTCCCGACGTAGAGCCCGAGAGACGTCCCGACGTAGAGCCCGAGAGACGTCCCGACGTAGAGCCCGAGAGACGTCCCGACGTAGAGCCCGAGAGACGTCCCGACGTAGAGCCCGAGAGACGTCCCGACGTAGAGCCCGAGAGACGTCCCGACGTAGAGCCCGAGAGACGTCCCGACGTAGAGCCCGAGAGACGTCCCGACGTAGAGCCCGAGAGACGTCCCGACGTAGAGCCCGAGAGACGTCCCGACGTAGAGCCCGAGAGACGTCCCGACGTAGAGCCCGAGAGACGTCCCGACGTAGAGCCCGAGAGACGTCCCGACGTAGAGCCCGAGAGACGTCCCGACGTAGAGCCCGAGAGACGTCCCGACGTAGAGCCCGAGAGACGTCCCGACGTAGAGCCCGAGAGACGTCCCGACGTAGAGCCCGAGAGACGTCCCGACGTAGAGCCCGAGAGACGTCCCGACGTAGAGCCCGAGAGACGTCCCGACGTAGAGCCCGAGAGACGTCCCGACGTAGAGCCCGAGAGACGTCCCGACGTAGAGCCCGAGAGACGTCCCGACGTAGAGCCCGAGAGACGTCCCGACGTAGAGCCCGAGAGACGTCCCGACGTAGAGCCCGAGAGACGTCCCGACGTAGAGCCCGAGAGACGTCCCGACGTAGAGCCCGAGAGACGTCCCGACGTAGAGCCCGAGAGACGTCCCGACGTAGAGCCCGAGAGACGTCCCGACGTAGAGCCCGAGAGACGTCCCGACGTAGAGCCCGAGAGACGTCCCGACGTAGAGCCCGAGAGACGTCCCGACGTAGAGCCCGAGAGACGTCCCGACGTAGAGCCCGAGAGACGTCCCGACGTAGAGCCCGAGAGACGTCCCGACGTAGAGCCCGAGAGACGTCCCGACGTAGAGCCCGAGAGACGTCCCGACGTAGAGCCCGAGAGACGTCCCGACGTAGAGCCCGAGAGACGTCCCGACGTAGAGCCCGAGAGACGTCCCGACGTAGAGCCCGAGAGACGTCCCGACGTAGAGCCCGAGAGACGTCCCGACGTAGAGCCCGAGAGACGTCCCGACGTAGAGCCCGAGAGACGTCCCGACGTAGAGCCCGAGAGACGTCCCGACGTAGAGCCCGAGAGACGTCCCGACGTAGAGCCCGAGAGACGTCCCGACGTAGAGCCCGAGAGACGTCCCGACGTAGAGCCCGAGAGACGTCCCGACGTAGAGCCCGAGAGACGTCCCGACGTAGAGCCCGAGAGACGTCCCGACGTAGAGCCCGAGAGACGTCCCGACGTAGAGCCCGAGAGACGTCCCGACGTAGAGCCCGAGAGACGTCCCGACGTAGAGCCCGAGAGACGTCCCGACGTAGAGCCCGAGAGACGTCCCGACGTAGAGCCCGAGAGACGTCCCGACGTAGAGCCCGAGAGACGTCCCGACGTAGAGCCCGAGAGACGTCCCGACGTAGAGCCCGAGAGACGTCCCGACGTAGAGCCCGAGAGACGTCCCGACGTAGAGCCCGAGAGACGTCCCGACGTAGAGCCCGAGAGACGTCCCGACGTAGAGCCCGAGAGACGTCCCGACGTAGAGCCCGAGAGACGTCCCGACGTAGAGCCCGAGAGACGTCCCGACGTAGAGCCCGAGAGACGTCCCGACGTAGAGCCCGAGAGACGTCCCGACGTAGAGCCCGAGAGACGTCCCGACGTAGAGCCCGAGAGACGTCCCGACGTAGAGCCCGAGAGACGTCCCGACGTAGAGCCCGAGAGACGTCCCGACGTAGAGCCCGAGAGACGTCCCGACGTAGAGCCCGAGAGACGTCCCGACGTAGAGCCCGAGAGACGTCCCGACGTAGAGCCCGAGAGACGTCCCGACGTAGAGCCCGAGAGACGTCCCGACGTAGAGCCCGAGAGACGTCCCGACGTAGAGCCCGAGAGACGTCCCGACGTAGAGCCCGAGAGACGTCCCGACGTAGAGCCCGAGAGACGTCCCGACGTAGAGCCCGAGAGACGTCCCGACGTAGAGCCCGAGAGACGTCCCGACGTAGAGCCCGAGAGACGTCCCGACGTAGAGCCCGAGAGACGTCCCGACGTAGAGCCCGAGAGACGTCCCGACGTAGAGCCCGAGAGACGTCCCGACGTAGAGCCCGAGAGACGTCCCGACGTAGAGCCCGAGAGACGTCCCGACGTAGAGCCCGAGAGACGTCCCGACGTAGAGCCCGAGAGACGTCCCGACGTAGAGCCCGAGAGACGTCCCGACGTAGAGCCCGAGAGACGTCCCGACGTAGAGCCCGAGAGACGTCCCGACGTAGAGCCCGAGAGACGTCCCGACGTAGAGCCCGAGAGACGTCCCGACGTAGAGCCCGAGAGACGTCCCGACGTAGAGCCCGAGAGACGTCCCGACGTAGAGCCCGAGAGACGTCCCGACGTAGAGCCCGAGAGACGTCCCGACGTAGAGCCCGAGAGACGTCCCGACGTAGAGCCCGAGAGACGTCCCGACGTAGAGCCCGAGAGACGTCCCGACGTAGAGCCCGAGAGACGTCCCGACGTAGAGCCCGAGAGACGTCCCGACGTAGAGCCCGAGAGACGTCCCGACGTAGAGCCCGAGAGACGTCCCGACGTAGAGCCCGAGAGACGTCCCGACGTAGAGCCCGAGAGACGTCCCGACGTAGAGCCCGAGAGACGTCCCGACGTAGAGCCCGAGAGACGTCCCGACGTAGAGCCCGAGAGACGTCCCGACGTAGAGCCCGAGAGACGTCCCGACGTAGAGCCCGAGAGACGTCCCGACGTAGAGCCCGAGAGACGTCCCGACGTAGAGCCCGAGAGACGTCCCGACGTAGAGCCCGAGAGACGTCCCGACGTAGAGCCCGAGAGACGTCCCGACGTAGAGCCCGAGAGACGTCCCGACGTAGAGCCCGAGAGACGTCCCGACGTAGAGCCCGAGAGACGTCCCGACGTAGAGCCCGAGAGACGTCCCGACGTAGAGCCCGAGAGACGTCCCGACGTAGAGCCCGAGAGACGTCCCGACGTAGAGCCCGAGAGACGTCCCGACGTAGAGCCCGAGAGACGTCCCGACGTAGAGCCCGAGAGACGTCCCGACGTAGAGCCCGAGAGACGTCCCGACGTAGAGCCCGAGAGACGTCCCGACGTAGAGCCCGAGAGACGTCCCGACGTAGAGCCCGAGAGACGTCCCGACGTAGAGCCCGAGAGACGTCCCGACGTAGAGCCCGAGAGACGTCCCGACGTAGAGCCCGAGAGACGTCCCGACGTAGAGCCCGAGAGACGTCCCGACGTAGAGCCCGAGAGACGTCCCGACGTAGAGCCCGAGAGACGTCCCGACGTAGAGCCCGAGAGACGTCCCGACGTAGAGCCCGAGAGACGTCCCGACGTAGAGCCCGAGAGACGTCCCGACGTAGAGCCCGAGAGACGTCCCGACGTAGAGCCCGAGAGACGTCCCGACGTAGAGCCCGAGAGACGTCCCGACGTAGAGCCCGAGAGACGTCCCGACGTAGAGCCCGAGAGACGTCCCGACGTAGAGCCCGAGAGACGTCCCGACGTAGAGCCCGAGAGACGTCCCGACGTAGAGCCCGAGAGACGTCCCGACGTAGAGCCCGAGAGACGTCCCGACGTAGAGCCCGAGAGACGTCCCGACGTAGAGCCCGAGAGACGTCCCGACGTAGAGCCCGAGAGACGTCCCGACGTAGAGCCCGAGAGACGTCCCGACGTAGAGCCCGAGAGACGTCCCGACGTAGAGCCCGAGAGACGTCCCGACGTAGAGCCCGAGAGACGTCCCGACGTAGAGCCCGAGAGACGTCCCGACGTAGAGCCCGAGAGACGTCCCGACGTAGAGCCCGAGAGACGTCCCGACGTAGAGCCCGAGAGACGTCCCGACGTAGAGCCCGAGAGACGTCCCGACGTAGAGCCCGAGAGACGTCCCGACGTAGAGCCCGAGAGACGTCCCGACGTAGAGCCCGAGAGACGTCCCGACGTAGAGCCCGAGAGACGTCCCGACGTAGAGCCCGAGAGACGTCCCGACGTAGAGCCCGAGAGACGTCCCGACGTAGAGCCCGAGAGACGTCCCGACGTAGAGCCCGAGAGACGTCCCGACGTAGAGCCCGAGAGACGTCCCGACGTAGAGCCCGAGAGACGTCCCGACGTAGAGCCCGAGAGACGTCCCGACGTAGAGCCCGAGAGACGTCCCGACGTAGAGCCCGAGAGACGTCCCGACGTAGAGCCCGAGAGACGTCCCGACGTAGAGCCCGAGAGACGTCCCGACGTAGAGCCCGAGAGACGTCCCGACGTAGAGCCCGAGAGACGTCCCGACGTAGAGCCCGAGAGACGTCCCGACGTAGAGCCCGAGAGACGTCCCGACGTAGAGCCCGAGAGACGTCCCGACGTAGAGCCCGAGAGACGTCCCGACGTAGAGCCCGAGAGACGTCCCGACGTAGAGCCCGAGAGACGTCCCGACGTAGAGCCCGAGAGACGTCCCGACGTAGAGCCCGAGAGACGTCCCGACGTAGAGCCCGAGAGACGTCCCGACGTAGAGCCCGAGAGACGTCCCGACGTAGAGCCCGAGAGACGTCCCGACGTAGAGCCCGAGAGA